>NC_140686.1:602500-905000 GCF_054131305.1 Coturnix japonica
GACGTCAGCAAACCCGGAAGTGAGGTCAGCAAACCCGGAAGTGAGGTCACCACACCCAGAAGTGAGGTCACCACACCCGGAAGTGACGTCACTAAACCCGGAAGTGACGTCACCAAACCCGGAAGTGACGTCACCACACCCGGAAGTGAGGTCACCACACCCGGAAGTGAGGTCACCAAACCCGGAAGTGAGGTAAGCAGACCAGGTACGTGAGGTCAGCAAACCGAGAAGTGACGTCAGCAAACCCGGAAGTGAGGTCAGCATACCCGGAAGTGAGGTCACCACACCCGGAAGTGACGTCACTAAACCCGGAAGTGAGGTCAGCATACCCGGAAGTGAGGTAAGCAGACCAGGAAAGTGATGTCTGCTAATTCGGAACTCAGGTCAGCAAACCCAGAAGTGACTTCAGCAGACCCAGAAGTGACTTCAGCAAACCCAGAAGTGACTTCAGCAAACCCGGAAGTGACGTCACTAAACCCGGAAGTGAGGTCAGCAAACCCGGAAGTTATGTCACCACACCCGGAAAGTGAGGTCACCAAACCCGGAAGTGACGTCACTAAACCCGGAAGTGAGGTCAGCATACCCGGAAGTGAGGTAAGCAGACCAGGAAAGTGAGGTCTGCTAATTCGGAACTCA
The DNA here is from genome assembly GCF_054131305.1 of Coturnix japonica. NCBI lineage: Eukaryota > Metazoa > Chordata > Aves > Galliformes > Phasianidae > Coturnix > Coturnix japonica. Next base: position 603,137 of record NC_140686.1, read on the forward strand.
GGTCAGCAAACCCAGAAGTGACTTCAGCAGACCCAGAAGTGACTTCAGCAGACCCAGAAGTGACTTCAGCAAACCCAGAAGTGACTTCAGCAAACCCGGAAGTGACGTTACTAAACCCGGAAGTGAGGTCAGCAAACCCGGAAGTTATGTCACCACACCCGGAAAGTGAGGTCACCAAACCCGGAAGTGACGTCACTAAACCCGGAAGTGAGGTCAGCATACCCGGAAGTGAGGTAAGCAGACGAGGAAAGTGAGGTAAGCAGACTAGGAAAGTGAGGTCTGCTAATTCGGAACTCAGGTCAGCAAACCCAGAAGTGACTTCAGCAGACCCAGAAGTGACTTCAGCAAACCCGGAAGTGAGGTCAGCAAACCCGGAAGGGAGGTCACCACACCCGGAAGTGAGGTCACCACACCCGGAAGTGAGATCAGCATACCCGGAAGTGAGGTAAGCAGACCAGGAACGTGAGGTCTGCTAATTCGGAACTCAGGTCAGCAAACCCAGAAGTGACTTCTGCAGACCCAGAAGTGACTTCAGCAAACCCGGAAGTGAGGTCAGCAAACCCGGAAGTGAGGTCACCACACCTGGAAGTGAGGTCACCACACACGGAAGTGAGGTCAGCAAACCCGGAAGTGAGGTCAGCAAACCCGGAAGTGAGGTCACCACATTCGGAAGTAAGGTCAGCAAACCCGGAAGTGACGTCACTAAACCCGGAAGTGAGGTCACCACACCCGGAAGTGACGTCAGCAAACCCGGAAGTGAGGTCAGCAAACCCGGAAGTGAGGTCACCACACCCGGAAGTGAGGTCACCACACCCGGAAGTGACGTCACTAAACCCGGAAGTGAGGTCACCAAACCCGGAAGTGACGTCACCACACCCGGAAGTGAGGTCACCACACCCGGAAGTGAGGTCACCAAACCCGGAAGTGAGGTAAGCAGACCAGGTACGTGAGGTCAGCAAACCCAGAAGTGACGTCAGCAAACCCGGAAGTGAGGTCAGCAAACCCGGAAGTGAGGTCACCACACCCGGAAGTGACGTCACTAAACCCGGAAGTGAGTTCAGCATACCCGGAAGTGAGGTAAGCAGACCAGGAAAGTGAGGTCTGCTAATTCGGAACTCAGGTCAGCAAACCCAGAAGTGACTTCAGCAGACCCAGAAGTGACTTCAGCAAACCCAGAAGTGACTTCAGCAAACCCGGAAGTGACCTCACTAAACCCGGAAGTGAGGTCACCACACCCGGAAGTGAGGTCAGGAAACCCGGAAGTGAGGTCAGGAAACCCGGAAGTGAAATCAGAAAACCCGGAAGTGACGTCACTAAACCCGGAAGTGAGGTCAGCATACCCGGAAGTGAGGTAAGCAGACCAGGAAAGTGAGGTAAGCAGACCAGGAAAGTGAGGTCTGCTAATTCGGAACTCAGGTCAGCAAACCCAGAAGTGACTTCAGCAGACCCAGAAGTGACTTCAGCAAACCCGGAAGTGAGGTCAGCAAACCCGGAAGGGAGGTCACCACACCCGGAAGTGAGGTCACCACACCCGGAAGTGAGGTCACCAAACCCTGAAATGATGTCACTAAACACGGAAGTGAGGTCAGCAAAACCAGAAGTGATGTCACTAAACCCGGAAGTGAGGTCTGCATACCCGGAAGTGAGGTAAGCAGACCAGGAAAGTGAGGTCTGCTAATTCGGAACTCAGGTCAGCAAACCCAGAAGTGACTTCAGCAGACCCAGAAGTGACTTCAGCAAACCCGGAAGTGAGGTCAGCAAACCCGGAAGGGAGGTCACCACACCCGGAAGTGAGGTCACCACACCCGGAAGTGAGGTCAGCATACCCGGAAGTGAGGTAAGCAGACCAGGAACGTGAGGTCTGCTAATTCGGAACTCAGGTCAGCAAACCCAGAAGTGACTTCTGCAGACCCAGAAGTGACTTCAGCAAACCCGGAAGTGAGGTCAGCAAACCCGGAAGTGACGTCACTAAACCCGGAAGTGAGGTCACCAAACCCGGAAGTGACGTCACCACACCCGGAAGTGAGGTCACCACACCCGGAAGTGAGGTCACCACACCCGGAAGTGACGGCACTAAACCCGGAAGTGAGGTCAGCAAACCCGGAAGTGAGGTCAGCAAACCCGGAAGTGAGGTCACCACACCCGGAAGTGACGTCACTAAACCCGGAAGTGAGGTCAGCAAACCCGGAAGTGATGTCACTAAACCCAGAAGTGAGGTCAGCATACCCGGAAGTGAGGTAAGCAGACCAGGAAAGTGAGGTCTGCTAATTCGGAACTCAGGTCAGCAAACCCAGAAGTGACTTCAGCAGACCCAGAAGTGACTTCAGCAAACCCGGAAGTGAGGTCAGCAAACCCGGAAGGGAGGTCAGCAAACCCGGAATTGAGGTCACCACACCCTGAAGTGAGGTCACCACACCCGGAAGTGAGGTCAGGAAACCCGGAAGTGAGGTCAGGAAACCCGGAAGTGAAATCAGAAAACCCGGAAGTGACGTCACTAAACCCGGAAGTGAGGTCAGCATACCCGGAAGTGAGGTAAGCAGACCAGGAAAGTGAGGTCTGCTAATTCGGAACTCAGGTCAGCAAACCCAGAAGTGACTTCAGCAGACCCAGAAGTGACTTCAGCAAACCCGGAAGTGAGGTCAGCAAACCCGGAAGTGAGGTCACCACACCCGGAAGTGAGGTCACCACACCCGGAAGTGAGGTCACCAAACCCGGAAGTGATGTCACTAAACACGGAAGTGAGGTCAGCAAAACCAGAAGTGATGTCACTAAACCCGGAAGTGAGGTCTGCATACCCGGAAGTGAGGTAAGCAGACCAGGAAAGTGAGGTCTGCTAATTCGGAACTCAGGTCAGCAAACCCAGAAGTGACTTCAGCAAACCCGGAAGTGACGTCACTAAACCCGGAAGTGAGGTCAGCAAACCCGGAAGTGACGTCACTAAAACCGGTAGTGAGGTCAGCATACCCTGAAGTGAGGTCACCAAACCCGGAAGTGACGTCACTAAACCCGGAAGTGAGGTCACCAAACCCGGAAGTGACGTCACCACACCCGGAAGTGAGGTCACCACACCCGGAAGTGTGGTCACCACACCCGGAAGTGACGTCACTAAACCCGGAAGTGAGGTCAGCAAACCCGGAAGTGAGGTCAGCAAACCCGGAAGTGAGGTCACCACACCCGGAAGTGACGTCACTAAACCCGGAAGTGAGGTCAGCAAACCCGGAAGTGATGTCACTAAACCCGGAAGTGAGGTCAGCATACCCGGAAGTGAGGTAAGCAGACCAGGAAAGTGAGGTCTGCTAATTCGGAACTCAGGTCAGCAAACCCAGAAGTGACTTCAGCAGACCCAGAAGTGACTTCAGCAAACCCGGAAGTGAGGTCAGCAAACCCGGAAGGGAGGTCACCACACCCGGAAGTGAGGTCACCACACCCGGAAGTGAGGTCACCAAACCCGGAAGTGATGTCACTAAACACGGAAGTGAGGTCAGCAAAACCAGAAGTGATGTCACTAAACCCGGAAGTGAGGTCTGCATACCCGGAAGTGAGGTAAGCAGACCAGGAAAGTGAGGTCTGCTAATTCGGAACTCAGGTCAGCAAACCCAGAAGTGACTTCAGCAAACCCGGAAGTGACGTCACTAAACCCGGAAGTGAGGTCAGCAAACCCGGAAGTGACGTCACTAAACCCGGAAGTGAGGTCACCACACCCGGAAGTGACGTCAGCAAACCCGGAAGTGAGGTCAGCAAACCCGGAAGTGAGGTCACCACACCCAGAAGTGAGGTCACCACACCCGGAAGTGACGTCACTAAACCCGGAAGTGACGTCACCAAACCCGGAAGTGACGTCACCACACCCGGAAGTGAGGTCACCACACCCGGAAGTGAGGTCACCAAACCCGGAAGTGAGGTAAGCAGACCAGGTACGTGAGGTCAGCAAACCGAGAAGTGACGTCAGCAAACCCGGAAGTGAGGTCAGCATACCCGGAAGTGAGGTCACCACACCCGGAAGTGACGTCACTAAACCCGGAAGTGAGGTCAGCATACCCGGAAGTGAGGTAAGCAGACCAGGAAAGTGATGTCTGCTAATTCGGAACTCAGGTCAGCAAACCCAGAAGTGACTTCAGCAGACCCAGAAGTGACTTCAGCAAACCCAGAAGTGACTTCAGCAAACCCGGAAGTGACGTCACTAAACCCGGAAGTGAGGTCAGCAAACCCGGAAGTTATGTCACCACACCCGGAAAGTGAGGTCACCAAACCCGGAAGTGACGTCACTAAACCCGGAAGTGAGGTCAGCATACCCGGAAGTGAGGTAAGCAGACCAGGAAAGTGAGGTCTGCTAATTCGGAACTCAGGTCAGCAAACCCAGAAGTGACTTCAGCAGACCCAGAAGTGACTTCAGCAGACCCAGAAGTGACTTCAGCAAACCCAGAAGTGACTTCAGCAAACCCGGAAGTGACGTTACTAAACCCGGAAGTGAGGTCAGCAAACCCGGAAGTTATGTCACCACACCCGGAAAGTGAGGTCACCAAACCCGGAAGTGACGTCACTAAACCCGGAAGTGAGGTCAGCATACCCGGAAGTGAGGTAAGCAGACGAGGAAAGTGAGGTAAGCAGACTAGGAAAGTGAGGTCTGCTAATTCGGAACTCAGGTCAGCAAACCCAGAAGTGACTTCAGCAGACCCAGAAGTGACTTCAGCAAACCCGGAAGTGAGGTCAGCAAACCCGGAAGGGAGGTCACCACACCCGGAAGTGAGGTCACCACACCCGGAAGTGAGGTCACCAAACCCTGAAATGATGTCACTAAACACGGAAGTGAGGTCAGCAAAACCAGAAGTGATGTCACTAAACCCGGAAGTGAGGTCTGCATACCCGGAAGGGAGGTCACCACACCCGGAAGTGAGGTCACCACACCCGGAAGTGAGATCAGCATACCCGGAAGTGAGGTAAGCAGACCAGGAACGTGAGGTCTGCTAATTCGGAACTCAGGTCAGCAAACACAGAAGTGACTTCTGCAGACCCAGAAGTGACTTCAGCAAACCCGGAAGTGAGGTCAGCAAACCCGGAAGTGAGGTCACCACACCTGGAAGTGAGGTCACCACACACGGAAGTGAGGTCAGCAAACCCGGAAGTGAGGTCAGCAAACCCGGAAGTGAGGTCACCACATTCGGAAGTAAGGTCAGCAAACCCGGAAGTGACGTCACTAAACCCGGAAGTGAGGTCACCACACCCGGAAGTGACGTCAGCAAACCCGGAAGTGAGGTCAGCAAACCCGGAAGTGAGGTCACCACACCCGGAAGTGAGGTCACCACACCCGGAAGTGACGTCACTAAACCCGGAAGTGAGGTCACCAAACCCGGAAGTGACGTCACCACACCCGGAAGTGAGGTCACCACACCCGGAAGTGAGGTCACCAAACCCGGAAGTGAGGTAAGCAGACCAGGTACGTGAGGTCAGCAAACCCAGAAGTGACGTCAGCAAACCCGGAAGTGAGGTCAGCAAACCCGGAAGTGAGGTCACCACACCCGGAAGTGACGTCACTAAACCCGGAAGTGAGTTCAGCATACCCGGAAGTGAGGTAAGCAGACCAGGAAAGTGAGGTCTGCTAATTCGGAACTCAGGTCAGCAAACCCAGAAGTGACTTCAGCAGACCCAGAAGTGACTTCAGCAAACCCAGAAGTGACTTCAGCAAACCCGGAAGTGACGTCACTAAACCCGGAAGTGAGGTCAGCAAACCCGGAAGTGATGTCACCACACCCGGAAGTGAGGTCACCACACCCGGAAAGTGAGGTCACCAAACCCGGAAGTGACGTCACTAAACCCGGAAGTGAGGTCAGCATACCCGGAAGTGAGGTAAGCAGACCAGGAAAGTGAGGTAAGCAGACCAGGAAAGTGAGGTCTGCTAATTCGGAACTCAGGTCAGCAAACCCAGAAGTGACTTCAGCAGACCCAGAAGTGACTTCAGCAAACCCGGAAGTGAGGTCAGCAAACCCGGAAGGGAGGTCACCACACCCGGAAGTGAGGTCACCACACCCGGAAGTGAGGTCACCAAACCCTGAAATGATGTCACTAAACACGGAAGTGAGGTCAGCAAAACCAGAAGTGATGTCACTAAACCCGGAAGTGAGGTCTGCATACCCGGAAGTGAGGTAAGCAGACCAGGAAAGTGAGGTCTGCTAATTCGGAACTCAGGTCAGCAAACCCAGAAGTGACTTCAGCAGACCCAGAAGTGACTTCAGCAAACCCGGAAGTGAGGTCAGCAAACCCGGAAGGGAGGTCACCACACCCGGAAGTGAGGTCACCACACCCGGAAGTGAGGTCAGCATACCCGGAAGTGAGGTAAGCAGACCAGGAACGTGAGGTCTGCTAATTCGGAACTCAGGTCAGCAAACCCAGAAGTGACTTCTGCAGACCCAGAAGTGACTTCAGCAAACCCGGAAGTGAAATCAGCAAACCCGGAAGTGAGGTCACCACACCTGGAAGTGAGGTCACCACACCCGGAAGTGAGGTCTCCACACCCGGAAGTCAGGTCAGCAAACCCGGAAGTGAGGTCACCACATTCGGAAGTAAGGTCAGCAAACCCGGAAGTGACGTCACTAAACCCGGAAGTGAGGTCAGCAAACCCGGAAGTGAGGTCAGCAAACCCGGAAGTGAGGTCAGCAAACCCGGAAGTGAGGTCACCACACCCGGAAGTGAGGTCACCAAACCCGGAAGTGACGTCACTAAACCCGGAAGTGAGGTCACCAAACCCGGAAGTGACGTCACCACACCCGGAAGTGAGGTCACCACACCCGGAAGTGAGGTCACCAAACCCGGAAGTGAGGTAAGCAGACCAGGTACGTGAGGTCAGCAAACCCAGAAGTGACGTCACTAAACCCGGAAGTGAGGTCAGCAAACCCGGAAGTGAGGTCACCACACTTGGAAGTGACGTCACCAAACCCGGAAGTGACGTCACTAAACCCGGAAGTGAGGTCAGCATACCCGGAAGTGAGGTAAGCAGACCAGGAAAGTGAGGTCTGCTAATTCGGAACTCAGGTCAGCAAACCCAGAAGTGACTTCAGCAGACGCAGAAGTGACTTCAGCAAACCCGGAAGTGAGGTCAGCAAACCCGGAAGGGAGGTCACCACACCCGGAAGTGAGGTCACCACACCCGGAAGTGAGGTCAGCATACCCGGAAGTGAGGTAAGCAGACCAGGAACGTGAGGTCTGCTAATTCGGAACTCAGGTCAGCAAACACAGAAGTGACTTCTGCAGACCCAGAAGTGACTTCAGCAAACCCGGAAGTGAGGTCAGCAAACCCGGAAGTGAGGTCACCACACCTGGAAGTGAGGTCACCACACACGGAAGTGAGGTCACCACACCCGGAAGTGACGTCACTAAACCCAGAAGTGAGGTCACCAAACCCGGAAGTGACGTCACCACACCCGGAAGTGAGGTCACCACACCCGGAAGTGAGGTCACCAAACCCGGAAGTGAGGTCACCACGCCCGGAAGTGAGGTAAGCAGACCTGGTACGTGAGGTCAGCAAACCCAGAAGTGACGTCCCTAAACCCGGATGTGAGGTCAGCAAACCCGGAAGTGAGGTCACCACACCCGGAAGTGACGTCACCAAACCCGGAAGTGACGTCACTAAACCCGGAAGTGAGGTCAGCATACCCGGAAGTGAGGTAAGCAGACCAGGAAAGTGAGGTCTGCTAATTCGGAACTCAGGTCAGCAAACCCAGAAGTGACTTCAGCAGACCCAGAAGTGACTTCAGCAAACCCGGAAGTGAGGTCAGCAAACCCGGACGTGAGGTCACCACACCCGGAAGTGAGGTCAGCAAACCCGGAAGTGAGGTCACCACACCCGGAAGTGAGGTCACCACACCCGGAAGTGAGGTCTTCTAATTCGGAACTCAGGTCAGCAAACCCAGAAGTGACTTCAGCAGACCCAGAAGTGACTTCAGCAAACCCGGAAGTGAGGTCAGCAAACCCGGACGTGAGGTCACCACACCCGGAAGTGAGGTCAGCAAACCCGGAAGTGAGGTCACCACACCCGGAAGTGAGGTCACCACACCCGGAAGTGAGGTCTGCTAATTCGGAATTCAGGTCAGCAAACCCAGAAGTGACTTCAGCAGACCCAGAAGTGACTTCAGCAAACCCGGAAGTGAGGTCAGCAAACCCGGAAGTGAGGTCACCACACCCGGAAGTGAGGTCAGCAAACCCGGAAGTGAGGTCACCACACCCGGAAGTAAGGTCAGCAAACCCGGAAGTGACGTCACGAAACCCGGAAGTGAGGTCACCGCACCCGGAAGTGAGGTCAGCAAACCCAGAAGTGAGGTCACCAAGCCCGGACGGGACGTCACTAAACCCGGAAGTGAGGTCATCACACCCGGAAGTGAGGTCAGCAAACCCGGAAGTGAGGTCACCACACCCGGAAGTAAGGTCAGCAAACCCGGAAGTGAGGTCAGCAAACCCGGAAGTGAGGTCACCACACCCGGAAGTGACGTCACTAAACCCGGAAGTGAGGTCAGCAAGCCCGGAAGTGATGTCACTAAACCCGGAAGTGAGGTCAGCATACCCGGAAGTGAGGTAAGCAGACCAGGAAAGTGAGGTCTGCTAATTCGGAACTCAGGTCAGCAAACCCAGAAGTGACTTCAGCAGACCCAGAAGTGACTTCAGCAAACCCGGAAGTGAGGTCAGCAAACCCGGAAGGGAGGTCACCACACCCGGAAGTGAGGTCACCACACCCGGAAGTGAGGTCAGCATACCCGGAAGTGAGGTAAGCAGACCAGGAACGTGAGGTCTGCTAATTCGGAACTCAGGTCAGCAAACCCAGAAGTGACTTCTGCAGACCCAGAAGTGACTTCAGCAAACCCGGAAGTGAAATCAGCAAACCCGGAAGTGAGGTCACCACACCTGGAAGTGAGGTCACCACACCCGGAAGTGAGGTCTCCACACCCGGAAGTGAGGTCAGCAAACCCGGAAGTGAGGTCACCACATTCGGAAGTAAGGTCAGCAAACCCGGAAGTGACGTCACTAAACCCGGAAGTGAGGTCAGCAAACCCGGAAGTGAGGTCAGCAAACCCGGAAGTGAGGTCACCACACCCGGAAGTGAGGTCACCAAACCCGGAAGTGACGTCACTAAACCCGGAAGTGAGGTCACCAAACCCGGAAGTGACGTCACCACACCCGGAAGTGAGGTCACCACACCCGGAAGTGAGGTCACCAAACCCGGAAGTGAGGTAAGCAGACCAGGTATGTGAGGTCAGCAAACCCAGAAGTGACGTCACTAAACCCGGAAGTGAGGTCAGCAAACCCGGAAGTGAGGTCACCACACTTGGAAGTGACGTCACCAAACCCGGAAGTGACGTCACTAAACCCGGAAGTGAGGTCAGCATACCCGGAAGTGAGGTAAGCAGACCAGGAAAGTGAGGTCTGCTAATTCGGAACTCAGGTCAGCAAACCCAGAAGTGACTTCTGCAGACCCAGAAGTGACTTCAGCAAACCCGGAAGTGAAATCAGCAAACCCGGAAGTGAGGTCACCACACCTGGAAGTGAGGTCACCACACCCGGAAGTGAGGTCTCCACACCCGGAAGTGAGGTCAGCAAACCCGGAAGTGAGGTCACCACATTCGGAAGTAAGGTCAGCAAACCCGGAAGTGACGTCACTAAACCCGGAAGTGAGGTCAGCAAACCCGGAAGTGAGGTCAGCAAACCCGGAAGTGAGGTCAGCAAACCCGGAAGTGAGGTCACCACACCCGGAAGTGAGGTCACCAAACCCGGAAGTGACGTCACTAAACCCGGAAGTGAGGTCACCAAACCCGGAAGTGACGTCACCACACCCGGAAGTGAGGTCACCACACCCGGAAGTGAGGTCACCAAACCCGGAAGTGAGGTAAGCAGACCAGGTACGTGAGGTCAGCAAACCCAGAAGTGACGTCACTAAACCCGGAAGTGAGGTCAGCAAACCCGGAAGTGAGGTCACCACACTTGGAAGTGACGTCACCAAACCCGGAAGTGACGTCACTGAACCCGGAAGTGAGGTCAGCATACCCGGAAGTGAGGTAAGCAGACCAGGAAAGTGAGGTCTGCTAATTCGGAACTCAGGTCAGCAAACCCAGAAGTGACTTCAGCAGACCCAGAAGTGACTTCAGCAAACCCGGAAGTGAGGTCAGCAAACCCGGAAGGGAGGTCACCACACCCGGAAGTGAGGTCACCACACCCGGAAGTGAGGTCAGCATACCCGGAAGTGAGGTAAGCAGACCAGGAACGTAAGGTCTGCTAATTCGGAACTCAGGTCAGCAAACACAGAAGTGACTTCTGCAGACCCAGAAGTGACTTCAGCAAACCCGGAAGTGAGGTCAGCAAACCCGGAAGTGAGGTCACCACACCTGGAAGTGAGGTCACCACACACGGAAGTGAGGTCACCAAACCCGGAAGTGAGGTCAGCAAACCCGGAAGTGAGGTCAGCAAACCCGGAAGTGAGGTCACCACACCCGGAAGTGAGGTCAGCAAACCCGGAAGTGAGGTCACCACACCTGGAAGTGAGGTCACCAAACCCGGAAGTGAGGTCACCACACCCGGAAGTGAGGTCAGCAAACCCGGAAGTGAGGTCACCACACCCGGAAGTGAGGTCACCAAACCCGGAAGTGACGTCACTAAACCCGGAAGTGAGGTCAGCAAACCCGGAAGTGAGGTCAGCAAACCCGGAAGTGAGGTCACCACACCTGGAAGTGAGGTCAGCAAACCCGGAAGTGAGGTCACCACACCCGGAAGTGAGGTCACCAAACCCGGAAGTGACGTCACTAAACCCGGAAGTGAGGTCACCACACCCGGATATGAGGTCAGCAAACCCGGAAGTGAGGTCACCACACCCGGAAGTGAGGTCAGCAAACCCGGAAGTGAGGTCACCACACCCGGAAGTGAGGTCACCACACCCGGAAGTGAGTTCTGCTAATTCGGAACTCAGGTCAGCAAACCCAGAAGTGACTTCAGCAGACCCAGAAGTGACTTCAGCAAACCCAGAAGTGACTTCAGCAAACCCGGAAGTGACGTCACTAAACCCGGAAGTGAGGTCAGCAAACCCGGAATTGAGGTCACCACACCCGGAAGTGAGGTCAGCAAACCCGGAAGTGAGGTCACCACACCCGGAAGTGAGGTCACCAAACCCGGAATTGCGGTCAGCAAACCCGGAAGTGAGGTCAGCAAACCCGGAAGTGAGGTCACCACACCCGGAAGTGAGGTCACCACACCCGGAAGTGAGGTCACCAAACCCGGAAGTGACGTCACTAAACCCGGAAGTGAGGTCACCACACCCGGAAGTGAGGTCACCACACCCGGAAGTGAGGTAAGCAGACCAGGTACGTGAGGTCAGCAAACCCAGAAGTGACGTCCCTAAACCCGGAAGTGAGGTCAGCAAACCCGGAAGTGAGGTCACCACACCCGGAAGTGACGTCACCAAACCCGGAAGTGACGTCACTAAACCCGGAAGTGAGGTCAGCATACCCGGAAGTGAGGTAAGCAGACCAGGAAAGTGAGGTCTGCTAATTCGGAACTCAGGTCAGCAAACCCAGAAGTGACTTCAGCAGACCCAGAAGTGACTTCAGCAAACCCGGAAGTGAGGTCAGCAAACCCGGACGTGAGGTCACCACACCCGGAAGTGAGGTCAGCAAACCCGGAAGTGAGGTCACCACACCCGGAAGTGAGGTCACCACACCCGGAAGTGAGGTCTGCTAATTCGGAATTCAGGTCAGCAAACCCAGAAGTGACTTCAGCAGACCCAGAAGTGACTTCAGCAAACCCGGAAGTGAGGTCAGCAAACCCGGAAGTGAGGTCACCACACCCGGAAGTGAGGTCAGCAAACCCGGAAGTGAGGTCACCACACCCGGAAGTAAGGTCAGCAAACCCGGAAGTGACGTCACGAAACCCGGAAGTGATGTCACCGCACCCGGAAGTGAGGTCAGCAAACCCAGAAGTGAGGTCACCAAGCCCGGACGGGACGTCACTAAACCCGGAAGTGAGGTCATCACACCCGGAAGTGAGGTCAGCAAACCCGGAAGTGAGGTCACCACACCCGGAAGTAAGGTCAGCAAACCCGGAAGTGAGGTCAGCAAACCCGGAAGTGAGGTCACCACACCCGGAAGTGACGTCACTAAACCCGGAAGTGAGGTCAGCAAACCCGGAAGTGATGTCACTAAACCCGGAAGTGAGGTCAGCATACCCGGAAGTGAGGTAAGCAGACCAGGAAAGTGAGGTCTGCTAATTCGGAACTCAGGTCAGCAAACCCAGAAGTGACTTCAGCAGACCCAGAAGTGACTTCAGCAAACCCGGAAGTGAGGTCAGCAAACCCGGAAGGGAGGTCACCACACCCGGAAGTGAGGTCACCACACCCGGAAGTGAGGTCAGCATACCCGGAAGTGAGGTAAGCAGACCAGGAACGTGAGGTCTGCTAATTCGGAACTCAGGTCAGCAAACCCAGAAGTGACTTCTGCAGACCCAGAAGTGACTTCAGCAAACCCGGAAGTGAAATCAGCAAACCCGGAAGTGAGGTCACCACACCTGGAAGTGAGGTCACCACACCCGGAAGTGAGGTCTCCACACCCGGAAGTGAGGTCACCACACCCGGAAGTGAGGTCAGCATACCCGGAAGTGAGGTAAGGAGACCAGGAACGTGAGGTCTGCTAATTCGGAACTCAGGTCAGCAAACACAGAAGTGACTTCTGCAGACCCAGAAGTGACTTCAGCAAACCCGGAAGTGAGGTCAGCAAACCCGGAAGTGAGGTCACCACACCTGGAAGTGAGGTCACCACACACGGAAGTGAGGTCACCAAACCCGGAAGTGAGGTCAGCAAACCCGGAAGTGAGGTCAGCAAACCCGGAAGTGAGGTCACCACACCCGGAAGTGAGGTCACCAAACCCGGAAGTGACGTCACTAAACCCGGAAGTGAGGTCACCAAACCCGGAAGTGACGTCACCACACCCGGAAGTGAGGTCACCACACCCGGAAGTGAGGTCACCAAACCCGGAAGTGAGGTAAGCAGACCAGGTACGTGAGGTCAGCAAACCCAGAAGTGACGTCACTAAACCCGGAAGTGAGGTCAGCAAACCCGGAAGTGAGGTCACCACACTTGGAAGTGACGTCACCAAACCCGGAAGTGACGTCACTAAACCCGGAAGTGAGGTCAGCATACCCGGAAGTGAGGTAAGCAGACCAGGAAAGTGAGGTCTGCTAATTCGGAACTCAGGTCAGCAAACCCAGAAGTGACTTCAGCAGACCCAGAAGTGACTTCAGCAAACCCGGAAGTGAGGTCAGCAAACCCGGAAGGGAGGTCACCACACCCGGAAGTGAGGTCACCACACCCGGAAGTGAGGTCAGCATACCCGGAAGTGAGGTAAGCAGACCAGGAACGTGAGGTCTGCTAATTCGGAACTCAGGTCAGCAAACACAGAAGTGACTTCTGCAGACCCAGAAGTGACTTCAGCAAACCCGGAAGTGAGGTCAGCAAACCCGGAAGTGAGGTCACCACACCTGGAAGTGAGGTCACCACACACGGAAGTGAGGTCACCAAACCCGGAAGTGAGGTCAGCAAATCCGGAAGTGAGGTCAGCAAACCCGGAAGTGAGGTCAGCAAACCCGGAAGTGAGGTCACCACACCCGGAAGTGAGGTCAGCAAACCCGGAAGTGAGGTCACCACACCTGGAAGTGAGGTCACCAAACCCGGAAGTGAGGTCACCACACCCGGAAGTGAGGTCAGCAAACCCGGAAGTGAGGTCACCACACCCGGAAGTGAGGTCACCAAACCCGGAAGTGACGTCACTAAACCCGGAAGTGAGGTCAGCAAACCCGGAAGTGAGGTCAGCAAACCCGGAAGTGAGGTCACCACACCTGGAAGTGAGGTCAGCAAACCCGGAAGTGAGGTCACCACACCCGGAAGTGAGGTCACCAAACCCGGAAGTGACGTCACTAAACCCGGAAGTGAGGTCACCACACCCGGAAGTGAGGTCAGCAAACCCGGAAGTGAGGTCACCACACCCGGAAGTGAGGTCAGCAAACCCGGAAGTGAGGTCACCACACCCGGAAGTGAAGTCAGCAAACCCGGAAGTGAGGTCACCACACCCGGAAGTGAGGTCACCACACCCGGAAGTGAGTTCTGCTAATTCGGAACTCAGGTCAGCAAACCCAGAAGTGACTTCAGCAGACCCAGAAGTGACTTCAGCAAACCCGGAAGTGACGTCACTAAACCCGGAAGTGAGGTCAGCAAACCCGGAATTGAGGTCACCACACCCGGAAGTGAAATCAGCAAACCCGGAAGTGAGGTCACCACACCCGGAAGTGAGGTCACCAAACCCGGAAGTGCGGTCAGCAAACCCGGAAGTGAGGTCAGCAAACCCGGAAGTGAGGTCACCACACCCGGAAGTGAGGTCACCACACCCGGAAGTGAGGTCACCAAACCCGGAAGTGACGTCACTAAACCCGGAAGTGAGGTCACCAAACCCGGAAGTGAGGTCACCACACCCGGAAGTGAGGTAAGCAGACCAGGTACGTGAGGTCAGCAAACCCAGAAGTGACGTCCCTAAACCCGGAAGTGAGGTCAGCAAACCCGGAAGTGAGGTCACCACACCCGGAAGTGACGTCACCAAACCCGGAAGTGACGTCACCAAACCCGGAAGTGAGGTCAGCATACCCGGAAGTGAGGTAAGCAGACCAGGAAAGTGAGGTCTGCTAATTCGGAACTCAGGTCAGCAAACCCAGAAGTGACTTCAGCAGACCCAGAAGTGACTTCAGCAAACCCGGAAGTGAGGTCAGCAAACCCGGAAGTGAGGTCACCACACCCGGAAGTGAGGTCAGCAAACCCGGAAGTGAGGTCACCACACCCGGAAGTAAGGTCAGCAAACCCGGAAGTGACGTCACGAAACCCGGAAGTGAGGTCACCGCACCCGGAAGTGAGGTCAGCAAACCCAGAAGTGAGGTCACCAAGCCCGGACGGGACGTCACTAAACCCGGAAGTGAGGTCATCACACCCGGAAGTGAGGTCAGCAAACCCGGAAGTGAGGTCACCACACCCGGAAGTAAGGTCAGCAAACCCGGAAGTGAGGTCAGCAAACCCGGAAGTGAGGTCACCACACCCGGAAGTGACGTCACTAAACCCGGAAGTGAGGTCAGCAAACCCGGAAGTGATGTCACTAAACCCGGAAGTGAGGTCAGCATACCCGGAAGTGAGGTAAGCAGACCAGGAAAGTGAGGTCTGCTAATTCGGAACTCAGGTCAGCAAACCCAGAAGTGACTTCAGCAGACCCAGAAGTGACTTCAGCAAACCCGGAAGTGAGGTCAGCAAACCCGGAAGGGAGGTCACCACACCCGGAAGTGAGGTCACCACACCCGGAAGTGAGGTCAGCATACCCGGAAGTGAGGTAAGCAGACCAGGAACGTGAGGTCTGCTAATTCGGAACTCAGGTCAGCAAACCCAGAAGTGACTTCTGCAGACCCAGAAGTGACTTCAGCAAACCCGGAAGTGAAATCAGCAAACCCGGAAGTGAGGTCACCACACCTGGAAGTGAGGTCACCACACCCGGAAGTGAGGTCTCCACACCCGGAAGTGAGGTCACCACACCCGGAAGTGAGGTCAGCATACCCGGAAGTGAGGTAAGCAGACCAGGAACGTGAGGTCTGCTAATTCGGAACTCAGGTCAGCAAACACAGAAGTGACTTCTGCAGACCCAGAAGTGACTTCAGCAAACCCGGAAGTGAGGTCAGCAAACCCGGAAGTGAGGTCACCACACCTGGAAGTGAGGTCACCACACACGGAAGTGAGGTCACCAAACCCGGAAGTGAGGTCAGCAAACCCGGAAGTGAGGTCAGCAAACCCGGAAGTGTGGTCACCACACCCGGAAGTGAGGTCAGCAAACCCGGAAGTGAGGTCACCACACCTGGAAGTGAGGTCACCAAACCCGGAAGTGAGGTCACCACACCCGGAAGTGAGGTCAGCAAACCCGGAAGTGAGGTCACCACACCCGGAAGTGAGGTCACCAAACCCGGAAGTGACGTCACTAAACCCGGAAGTGAGGTCAGCAAACCCGGAAGTGAGGTCAGCAAACCCGGAAGTGAGGTCACCACACCTGGAAGTGAGGTCAGCAAACCCGGAAGTGAGGTCACCACACCCGGAAGTGAGGTCACCAAACCCGGAAGTGACATCACTAAACCCGGAAGTGAGGTCACCACACCCGGAAGTGAGGTCAGCAAACCCGGAAGTGAGGTCACCACACCCGGAAGTGAGGTCAGCAAACCCGGAAGTGAGGTCACCACACCCGGAAGTGAGGTCAGCAAACCCGGAAGTGAGGTCACCACACCCGGAAGTGAGGTCACCACACCCGGAAGTGAGTTCTGCTAATTCGGAACTCAGGTCAGCAAACCCAGAAGTGACTTCAGCAGACCCAGAAGTGACTTCAGCAAACCCAGAAGTGACTTCAGCAAACCCGGAAGTGACGTCACTAAACCCGGAAGTGAGGTCAGCAAACCCGGAATTGAGGTCACCACACCCGGAAGTGAGGTCAGCAAACCCGGAAGTGAGGTCACCACACCCGGAAGTGAGGTCACCAAACCCGGAAGTGAGGTCAGCAAACCCGGAAGTGAGGTCACCACACCCGGAAGTGAGGTCACCACACCCGGAAGTGAGGTCACCACACCCGGAAGTGAGGTCACCAAACCCGGAAGTGACGTCACTAAACCCGGAAGTGAGGTCAGCAAACCCGGAAGTGAGGTCACCACACCCGGAAGTGACGTCACCAAACCCGGAAGTGACGTCACTAAACCCGGAAGTGAGGTCAGCATACCCGGAAGTGAGGTAAGCAGACCAGGAAAGTGAGGTCTGCTAATTCGGAACTCAGGTCAGCAAACCCAGAAGTGACTTCAGCAGACCCAGAAGTGACTTCAGCAAACCCGGAAGTGAGGTCAGCAAACCCTGACGTGAGGTCACCACACCCGGAAGTGAAATCAGCAAACCCGGAAGTGAGGTCACCACACCCGGAAGTGAGGTCACCACACCCGGAAGTGAGGTCTGCTAATTCGGAATTCAGGTCAGCAAACCCAGAAGTGACTTCAGCAGACCCAGAAGTGACTTCAGCAAACCCGGAAGTGAGGTCAGCAAACCCGGAAGTGAGGTCACCACACCCGGAAGTGAGGTCAGCAAACCCGGAAGTGAGGTCACCACACCCGGAAGTAAGGTCAGCAAACCCGGAAGTGACGTCACGAAACCCGGAAGTGAGGTCACCGCACCCGGAAGTGAGGTCAGCAAACCCAGAAGTGAGGTCACCAAGCCCGGACGGGACGTCACTAAACCCGGAAGTGAGGTCATCACACCCGGAAGTGAGGTCAGCAAACCCGGAAGTGAGGTCACCACACCCGGAAGTAAGGTCAGCAAACCCGGAAGTGAGGTCACCACACCCGGAAGTGAGGTCACCACACCCGGAAGTGACGTCACTAAACCCGGAAGTGAGGTCAGCAAACCCGGAAGTGATGTCACTAAACCCGGAAGTGAGGTCAGCATACCCGGAAGTGAGGTAAGCAGACCAGGAAAGTGAGGTCTGCTAATTCGGAACTCAGGTCAGCAAACCCAGAAGTGACTTCAGCAGACCCAGAAGTGACTTCAGCAAACCCGGAAGTGAGGTCAGCAAACCCGGAAGGGAGGTCACCACACCCGGAAGTGAGGTCTCCACACCCGGAAGTGAGGTCAGCAAACCCGGAAGTGAGGTCACCACATTCGGAAGTAAGGTCAGCAAACCCGGAAGTGACGTCACTAAACCCGGAAGTGAGGTCAGCAAACCCGGAAGTGAGGTCAGCAAACCCGGAAGTGAGGTCACCACACCCGGAAGTGAGGTCACCAAACCCGGAAGTGACGTCACTAAACCCGGAAGTGAGGTCACCAAACCCATAAGTGACGTCACCACACCCGGAAGTGAGGTCACCGCACCCGGAAGTGAGGTCACCAAACCCGGAAGTGAGGTAAGCAGACCAGGTATGTGAGGTCAGCAAACCCAGAAGTGACGTCACTAAACCCGGAAGTGAGGTCAGCAAACCCGGAAGTGAGGTCACCACACTTGGAAGTGACGTCACCAAACCCGGAAGTGACGTCACTAAACCTGGAAGTGAGGTCAGCATACCCGGAAGTGAGGTAAGCAGACCAGGAAAGTGAGGTCTGCTAATTCGGAACTCAGGTCAGCAAACCCAGAAGTGACTTCAGCAGACCCAGAAGTGACTTCAGCAAACCCGGAAGTGAGGTCAGCAAACCCGGAAGGGAGGTCACCACACCCGGAAGTGAGGTCACCACACCCGGAAGTGAGGTCAGCATACCCGGAAGTGAGGTAAGCAGACCAGGAACGTGAGGTCTGCTAATTCGGAACTCAGGTCAGCAAACACAGAAGTGACTTCTGCAGACCCAGAAGTGACTTCAGCAAACCCGGAAGTGAGGTCAGCAAACCCGGAAGTGAGGTCACCACACCTGGAAGTGAGGTCACCACACACGGAAGTGAGGTCACCAAACCCGGAAGTGAGGTCAGCAAACCCGGAAGTGAGGTCAGCAAACCCGGAAGTGAGGTCAGCAAACCCGGAAGTGAGGTCACCACACCCGGAAGTGAGGTCAGCAAACCCGGAAGTGACGTCACTAAACCTGGAAGTGAGGTCAGCATACCCGGAAGTGAGGTAAGCAGACCAGGAAAGTGAGGTCTGCTAATTCGGAACTCAGGTCAGCAAACCCAGAAGTGACTTCAGCAGACCCAGAAGTGACTTCAGCAAACCCGGAAGTGAGGTCAGCAAACCCGGAAGGGAGGTCACCACACCCGGAAGTGAGGTCACCACACCCGGAAGTGAGGTCAGCATACCCGGAAGTGAGGTAAGCAGACCAGGAACGTGAGGTCTGCTAATTCGGAACTCAGGTCAGCAAACACAGAAGTGACTTCTGCAGACCCAGAAGTGACTTCAGCAAACCCGGAAGTGAGGTCAGCAAACCCGGAAGTGAGGTCACCACACCTGGAAGTGAGGTCACCACACACGGAAGTGAGGTCACCAAACCCGGAAGTGAGGTCAGCAAACCCGGAAGTGAGGTCAGCAAACCCGGAAGTGAGGTCACCACACCCGGAAGTGAGGTCAGCAAACCCGGAAGTGAGGTCACCACACCTGGAAGTGAGGTCACCAAACCCGGAAGTGAGGTCACCACACCCGGAAGTGAGGTCAGCAAACCCGGAAGTGAGGTCACCACACCCGGAAGTGAGGTCAGCAAACCCGGAAGTGAGGTCACCACACCCGGAAGTGAGGTCAGCAAACCCGGAAGTGAGGTCACCACACCCGGAAGTGAGGTCAGCAAACCCGGAAGTGAGGTCACCACACCCGGAAGTGAGGTCACCACACCCGGAAGTGAGTTCTGCTAATTCGGAACTCAGGTCAGCAAACCCAGAAGTGACTTCAGCAGACCCAGAAGTGACTTCAGCAAACCCAGAAGTGACTTCAGCAAACCCGGAAGTGACGTCACTAAACCCGGAAGTGAGGTCAGCAAACCCGGAATTGAGGTCACCACACCCGGAAGTGAGGTCAGCAAACCCGGAAGTGAGGTCACCACACCCGGAAGTGAGGTCACCAAACCCGGAAGTGCGGTCAGCAAACCCGGAAGTGAGGTCAGCAAACCCGGAAGTGAGGTCACCACACCCGGAAGTGAGGTCACCACACCCGGAAGTGAGGTCACCAAACCCGGAAGTGACGTCACTAAACCCGGAAGTGAGGTCAGCAAACCCGGAAGTGAGGTCACCACACCCGGAAGTGACGTCACCAAACCCGGAAGTGACGTCACTAAACCCGGAAGTGAGGTCAGCATACCCGGAAGTGAGGGAAGCAGACCAGGAAAGTGAGGTCTGCTAATTCGGAACTCAGGTCAGCAAACCCAGAAGTGACTTCAGCAGACCCAGAAGTGACTTCAGCAAACCCGGAAGTGAGGTCAGCAAACCCGGACGTGAGGTCACCACACCCGGAAGTGAAATCAGCAAACCCGGAAGTGAGGTCACCACACCCGGAAGTGAGGTCACCACACCCGGAAGTGAGGTCTGCTAATTCGGAATTCAGGTCAGCAAACCCAGAAGTGACTTCTGCAGACCCAGAAGTGACTTCAGCAAACCCGGAAGTGAGGTCAGCAAACCCGGAAGTGAGGTCACCACACCCGGAAGTGAGGTCAGCAAACCCGGAAGTGAGGTCACCACACCCGGAAGTAAGGTCAGCAAACCCGGAAGTGACGTCACGAAACCCGGAAGTGAGGTCACCGCACCCGGAAGTGAGGTCAGCAAACCCAGAAGTGAGGTCACCAAGCCCGGACGGGACGTCACTAAACCCGGAAGTGAGGTCATCACACCCGGAAGTGAGGTCAGCAAACCCGGAAGTGAGGTCACCACACCCGGAAGTATGGTCAGCAAACCCGGAAGTGAGGTCAGCAAACCCGGAAGTGAGGTCACCACACCCGGAAGTGACGTCACTAAACCCGGAAGTGAGGTCAGCAAACCCGGAAGTGATGTCACTAAACCCGGAAGTGAGGTCAGCATACCCGGAAGTGAGGTAAGCAGACCAGGAAAGTGAGGTCTGCTAATTCGGAACTCAGGTCAGCAAACCCAGAAGTGACTTCAGCAGACCCAGAAGTGACTTCAGCAAACCCGGAAGTGAGGTCAGCAAACCCGGAAGGGAGGTCACCACACCCGGAAGTGAGGTCTCCACACCCGGAAGTGAGGTCAGCAAACCCGGAAGTGAGGTCACCACATTCGGAAGTAAGGTCAGCAAACCCGGAAGTGACGTCACTAAACCCGGAAGTGAGGTCAGCAAACCCGGAAGTGAGGTCAGCAAACCCGGAAGTGAGGTCACCACACCCGGAAGTGAGGTCACCAAACCCGGAAGTGACGTCACTAAACCCGGAAGTGAGGTCACCAAACCCATAAGTGACGTCACCACACCCGGAAGTGAGGTCACCGCACCCGGAAGTGAGGTCACCAAACCCGGAAGTGAGGTAAGCAGACCAGGTATGTGAGGTCAGCAAACCCAGAAGTGACGTCACTAAACCCGGAAGTGAGGTCAGCAAACCCGGAAGTGAGGTCACCACACTTGGAAGTGACGTCACCAAACCCGGAAGTGACGTCACTAAACCTGGAAGTGAGGTCAGCATACCCGGAAGTGAGGTAAGCAGACCAGGAAAGTGAGGTCTGCTAATTCGGAACTCAGGTCAGCAAACCCAGAAGTGACTTCAGCAGACCCAGAAGTGACTTCAGCAAACCCGGAAGTGAGGTCAGCAAACCCGGAAGGGAGGTCACCACACCCGGAAGTGAGGTCACCACACCCGGAAGTGAGGTCAGCATACCCGGAAGTGAGGTAAGCAGACCAGGAACGTGAGGTCTGCTAATTCGGAACTCAGGTCAGCAAACACAGAAGTGACTTCTGCAGACCCAGAAGTGACTTCAGCAAACCCGGAAGTGAGGTCAGCAAACCCGGAAGTGAGGTCACCACACCTGGAAGTGAGGTCACCACACACGGAAGTGAGGTCACCAAACCCGGAAGTGAGGTCAGCAAACCCGGAAGTGAGGTCAGCAAACCCGGAAGTGAGGTCACCACACCCGGAAGTGAGGTCAGCAAACCCGGAAGTGAGGTCACCACACCTGGAAGTGAGGTCACCAAACCCGGAAGTGAGGTCACCACACCCGGAAGTGAGGTCAGCAAACCCGGAAGTGAGGTCACCACACCCGGAAGTGAGGTCACCAAACCCGGAAGTGACGTCACTAAACCCGGAAGTGAGGTCAGCAAACCCGGAAGTGAGGTCACCACACCTGGAAGTGAGGTCAGCAAACCCGGAAGTGAGGTCACCACACCCGGAAGTGAGGTCACCAAACCCGGAAGTGACGTCACTAAACCCGGAAGTGAGGTCACCACACCCGGAAGTGAGGTCAGCAAACCCGGAAGTGAGGTCACCACACCCGGAAGTGAGGTCAGCAAACCCGGAAGTGAGGTCACCACACCCGGAAGTGAGGTCAGCAAACCCGGAAGTGAGGTCACCACACCCGGAAGTGAGGTCACCACACCCGGAAGTGAGTTCTGCTAATTCGGAACTCAGGTCAGCAAACCCAGAAGTGACTTCAGCAGACCCAGAAGTGACTTCAGCAAACCCAGAAGTGACTTCAGCAAACCCGGAAGTGACGTCACTAAACCCGGAAGTGAGGTCAGCAAACCCGGAATTGAGGTCACCACACCCGGAAGTGAGGTCAGCAAACCCGGAAGTGAGGTCACCACACCCGGAAGTGAGGTCACCAAACCCGGAAGTGCGGTCAGCAAACCCGGAAGTGAGGTCAGCAAACCCGGAAGTGAGGTCACCACACCCGGAAGTGAGGTCACCACACCCGGAAGTGAGGTCACCAAACCCAGAAGTGACGTCACTAAACCCGGAAGTGAGGTCACCAAACCCGGAAGTGAGGTCACCACACCCGGAAGTGAGGTAAGCAGACCAGGTACGTGAGGTCAGCAAACCCAGAAGTGACGTCCCTAAACCCGGAAGTGAGGTCAGCAAACCCGGAAGTGAGGTCACCACACCCGGAAGTGACGTCACCAAACCCGGAAGTGACGTCACTAAACCCGGAAGTGAGGTCAGCATACCCGGAAGTGAGGTAAGCAGACCAGGAAAGTGAGGTCTGCTAATTCGGAACTCAGGTCAGCAAACCCAGAAGTGACTTCAGCAGACCCAGAAGTGACTTCAGCAAACCCGGAAGTGAGGTCAGCAAACCCGGACGTGAGGTCACCACACCCGGAAGTGAGGTCAGCAAACCCGGAAGTGAGGTCACCACACCCGGAAGTGAGGTCACCACACCCGGAAGTGAGGTCTGCTAATTCGGAATTCAGGTCAGCAAACCCAGAAGTGACTTCAGCAGACCCAGAAGTGACTTCAGCAAACCCGGAAGTGAGGTCAGCAAACCCGGAAGTGAGGTCACCACACCCGGAAGTGAGGTCAGCAAACCCGGAAGTGAGGTCACCACACCCGGAAGTAAGGTCAGCAAACCCGGAAGTGAGGTCAGCAAACCCGGAAGTGAGGTCACCACACCCGGAAGTGACGTCACTAAACCCGGAAGTGAGGTCAGCAAACCCGGAAGTGATGTCACTAAACCCGGAAGTGAGGTCAGCATACCCGGAAGTGAGGTAAGCAGACCAGGAAAGTGAGGTCTGCTAATTCGGAACTCAGGTCAGCAAACCCAGAAGTGACTTCAGCAGACCCAGAAGTGACTTCAGCAAACCCGGAAGTGAGGTCAGCAAACCCGGAAGGGAGGTCACCACACCCGGAAGTGAGGTCACCACACCCGGAAGTGAGGTCAGCATACCCGGAAGTGAGGTAAGCAGACCAGGAACGTGAGGTCTGCTAATTCGGAACTCAGGTCAGCAAACCCAGAAGTGACTTCTGCAGACCCAGAAGTGACTTCAGCAAACCCGGAAGTGAAATCAGCAAACCCGGAAGTGAGGTCACCACACCTGGAAGTGAGGTCACCACACCCGGAAGTGAGGTCTCCACACCCGGAAGTGAGGTCAGCAAACCCGGAAGTGAGGTCACCACATTCGGAAGTAAGGTCAGCAAACCCGGAAGTGACGTCACTAAACCCGGAAGTGAGGTCAGCAAACCCGGAAGTGAGGTCACCACACCCGGAAGTAAGGTCAGCAAACCCGGAAGTGAGGTCACCACACCCGGAAGTGAGGTCACCAAACCCGGAAGTGACGTCACTAAACCCGGAAGTGAGGTCACCAAACCCGGAAGTGACGTCACCACACCCGGAAGTGAGGTCACCACACCCGGAAGTGAGGTCACCAAACCCGGAAGTGAGGTAAGCAGACCAGGTACGTGAGGTCAGCAAACCCAGAAGTGACGTCACTAAACCCGGAAGTGAGGTCAGCAAACCCGGAAGTGAGGTCACCACACTTGGAAGTGACGTCACCAAACCCGGAAGTGACGTCACTAAACCCGGAAGTGAGGTCAGCATACCCGGAAGTGAGGTAAGCAGACCAGGAAAGTGAGGTCTGCTAATTCGGAACTCAGGTCAGCAAACCCAGAAGTGACTTCAGCAGACCCAGAAGTGACTTCAGCAAACCCGGAAGTGAGGTCAGCAAACCCGGAAGGGAGGTCACCACACCCGGAAGTGAGGTCACCACACCCGGAAGTGAGGTCAGCATACCCAGAAGTGAGGTAAGCAGACCAGGAACGTGAGGTCTGCTAATTCGGAACTCAGGTCAGCAAAAACAGAAGTGACTTCTGCAGACCCAGAAGTGACTTCAGCAAACCCGGAAGTGAGGTCAGCAAACCCGGAAGTGAGGTCACCACACCTGGAAGTGAGGTCACCACACACGGAAGTGAGGTCAGCAAACCCGGAAGTGAGGTCACCAAACCCGGAAGTGAGGTCAGCAAACCCGGAAGTGAGGTCAGCAAACCCGGAAGTGAGGTCAGCAAACCCGGAAGTGAGGTCACCACACCCGGAAGTGAGGTCAGCAAACCCGGAAGTGAGGTCACCACACCCGGAAGTGAGGTCACCAAACCCGGAAGTGAGGTCACCACACCCGGAAGTGAGGTCAGCAAACCCGGAAGTGAGGTCACCACACCCGGAAGTGAGGTCAGCAAACCCGGAAGTGACGTCACTAAACCCGGAAGTGAGGTCAGCAAACCCGGAAGTGAGGTCAGCAAACCCGGAAGTGAGGTCACCACACCTGGAAGTGAGGTCAGCAAACCCGGAAGTGAGGTCACCACACCCGGAAGTGAGGTCAGCAAACCCGGAAGTGAGGTCACCACACCCGGAAGTGAGGTCACCACACCCGGAAGTGAGTTCTGCTAATTCGGAACTCAGGTCAGCAAACCCAGAAGTGACTTCAGCAGACCCAGAAGTGACTTCAGCAAACCCGGAAGTGAGGTCAGCAAACCTGGAAGTGAGGTCACCACACCCGGAAGTGAGGTCAGCAAACCCGGAAGTGAGGTCACCACACCCGGAAGTAAGGTCAGCAAACCCGGAAGTGAGGTCACCGCACCCGGAAGTGAGGTCAGCAAACCCAGAAGTGAGGTCACCAAGCCCGGTCGTGACCTCACTAAACCCGAAAGTGAGGAAACCAAACCCGGAAGTGACGTCACCACACCCGGAAGTGAGGTCACCACACCCGGAAGTGAGGTCACCAAACCCGAAAGTGACGTCACTAAACCCGGAAGTGAGGTCAGCAAACCCGGAAGTGAGGTCAGTAAACCCGGAAGTGAGGTCACCACACCTGGAAGTGAGGTCACCACACCCGGAAGTGAGGTCACCACACCCGGAAGTGAGGTCACCAAACCCGGAAGTGACGTCACTAAACCCGGAAGTGACGTCACCACACCCGGAAGTGAGGTCAGCAAACCCGGAAGTGAGGTCACCACACCCGGAAGTGAGGTCAGCAAACCCGGAAGTGAGGTCAGCAAACCCGGAAGTGAGGTCACCACACCCGGAAGTGGGGTCACCACACCCGGAAGTGAGGTCACCAAACCCGGATATGAGGTCAGCAAACCCGGAAGTGAGGTCACCACACCCGGAAGTGAGGTCAGCAAACCCGGAAGTGAGGTCACCACACCCGGAAGTGAGGTCAGCAAACCCGGAAGTGAGGTCACCACACCCGGAAGTGAGGTCACCACACCCGGAAGTGAGTTCTGCTAATTCGGAACTCAGGTCAGCAAACCCAGAAGTGACTTCTGCAGACCCAGAAGTGACTTCAGCAAACCCGGAAGTGAAATCAGCAAACCCGGAAGTGAGGTCACCACACCTGGAAGTGAGGTCACCACACCCGGAAGTGAGGTCTCCACACCCGGAAGTGAGATCAGCAAACCCGGAAGTGAGGTCACCACATTCGGAAGTAAGGTCAGCAAACCCGGAAGTGACGTCACTAAACCCGGAAGTGAGGTCAGCAAACCCGGAAGTGAGGTCAGCAAACCCGGAAGTGAGGTCAGCAAACCCGGAAGTGAGGTCACCACACCCGGAAGTGAGGTCACCAAACCCGGAAGTGACGTCACTAAACCCGGAAGTGAGGTCACCAAACCCGGAAGTGACGTCACCACACCCGGAAGTGAGGTCACCACACCCGGAAGTGAGGTCACCAAACCCGGAAGTGAGGTAAGCAGACCAGGTACGTGAGGTCAGCAAACCCAGAAGTGACGTCACTAAACCCGGAAGTGAGGTCAGCAAACCCGGAAGTGAGGTAAGCAGACCAGGAAAGTGAGGTCTGCTAATTCGGAACTCAGGTCAGCAAACCCAGAAGTGACTTCAGCAGACCCAGAAGTGACTTCAGCAAACCCGGAAGTGAGGTCAGTAAACCCGGAAGGGAGGTCACCACACCCGGAAGTGAGGTCACCACACCCGGAAGTGAGGTCAGCATACCCGGAAGTGAGGTAAGCAGACCAGGAACGTGAGGTCTGCTAATTCGGAACTCAGGTCAGCAAACACAGAAGTGACTTCTGCAGACCCAGAAGTGACTTCAGCAAACCCGGAAGTGAGGTCAGCAAACCCGGAAGTGAGGTCACCACACCTGGAAGTGAGGTCACCACACACGGAAGTGAGGTCAGCAAACCCGGAAGTGAAGACACCAAACCCGGAAGTGAGGTCAGCAAACCCGGAAGTGAGGTCAGCAAACCCGGAAGTGAGGTCAGCAAACCCGGAAGTGAGGTCACCACACCCGGAAGTGAGGTCAGCAAACCCGGAAGTGAGGTCACCACACCCGGAAGTGAGGTCACCAAACCCGGAAGTGAGGTCACCACAGCCGGAAGTGAGGTCAGCAAACCCGGAAGTGAGGTCACCACACCCGGAAGTGAGGTCAGCAAACCCGGAAGTGACGTCACTAAACCCGGAAGTGAGGTCAGCAAACCCGGAAGTGAGGTCAGCAAACCCGGAAGTGAGGTCACCACACCTGGAAGTGAGGTCAGCAAACCCGGAAGTGAGGTCACCACACCCGGAAGTGAGGTCAGCAAACCCGGAAGTGAGGTCACCACACCCGGAAGTGAGGTCACCACACCCGGAAGTGAGTTCTGCTAATTCGGAACTCAGGTCAGCAAACCCAGAAGTGACTTCAGCAGACCCAGAAGTGACTTCAGCAAACCCGGAAGTGAGGTCAGCAAACCTGGAAGTGAGGTCACCACACCCGGAAGTGAGGTCAGCAAACCCGGAAGTGAGGTCACCACACCCGGAAGTAAGGTCAGCAAACCCGGAAGTGAGGTCACCGCACCCGGAAGTGAGGTCAGCAAACCCAGAAGTGAGGTCACCAAGCCCGGTCGTGACCTCACTAAACCCGAAAGTGAGGTCACCAAACCCGGAAGTGACGTCACCACACCCGGAAGTGAGGTCACCACACCCGGAAGTGAGGTCACCAAACCCGAAAGTGACGTCACTAAACCCGGAAGTGAGGTCAGCAAACCCGGAAGTGAGGTCAGTAAACCCGGAAGTGAGGTCACCACACCTGGAAGTGAGGTCACCACACCAGGAAGTGAGGTCACCACACCCGGAAGTGAGGTCACCAAACCCGGAAGTGACGTCACTAAACCCGGAAGTGACGTCACCACACCCGGAAGTGAGGTCATCAAACCCGGAAGTGAGGTCACCACACCCGGAAGTGAGGTCAGCAAACCCGGAAGTGAGGTCACCCAACCCGGAAGTGAGGTCACCACACCCGGAAGTGGGGTCACCACACCCGGAAGTGAGGTCACCAAACCCGGAAGTGACGTCACTAAACCCGGAAGTGAGGTCACCACACCCGGATATGAGGTCAGCAAACCCGGAAGTGAGGTCACCACACCCGGAAGTGAGGTCAGCAAACCCGGAAGTGAGGTCACCACACCCGGAAGTGAGGTCAGCAAACCCGGAAGTGAGGTCACCACACCCGGAAGTGAGGTCACCACACCCGGAAGTGAGTTCTGCTAATTCGGAACTCAGGTCAGCAAACCCAGAAGTGACTTCAGCAGACCCAGAAGTGACTTCAGCAAACCCGGAAGTGAGGTCAGCAAACCTGGAAGTGAGGTCACCACAACCGGAAGTGAGGTCAGCAAACCCGGAAGTGAGGTCTCCACACCCGGAAGTAAGGTCAGCAAACCCGGAAGTGACGTCACGAAACCCGGAAGTGAGGTCACCGCACCCGGAAGTGAGGTCACCACACCCGGAAGTGAGGTCACCAAACCCGGAAGTGAGGTAAGCAGACCAGGTACGTGAGGTCAGCAAACCCAGAAGTGACGTCACTAAACCCGGAAGTGAGGTCAGCAAACCCGGAAGTGAGGTCACCACACTTGGAAGTGACGTCACCAAACCCGGAAGTGACGTCACTAAACCCGGAAGTGAGGTCAGCATACCCGGAAGTGAGGTAAGCAGACCAGGAAAGTGAGGTCTGCTAATTCGGAACTCAGGTCAGCAAACCCAGAAGTGACTTCAGCAGACCCAGAAGTGACTTCAGCAAACCCGGAAGTGAGGTCAGCAAACCCGGAAGGGAGGTCACCACACCCGGAAGTGAGGTCACCACACCCGGAAGTGAGGTCAGCATACCCGGAAGTGAGGTAAGCAGACCAGGAACGTGAGGTCTGCTAATTCGGAACTCAGGTCAGCAAACACAGAAGTGACTTCTGCAGACCCAGAAGTGACTTCAGCAAACCCGGAAGTGAGGTCAGCAAACCCGGAAGTGAGGTCACCACACCTGGAAGTGAGGTCACCACACACGGAAGTGAGGTCACCACACCCGGAAGTGACGTCACTAAACCCAGAAGTGAGGTCACCAAACCCGGAAGTGACGTCACCACACCCGGAAGTGAGGTCACCACACCCGGAAGTGAGGTCACCAAACCCGGAAGTGAGGTAAGCAGACCTGGTACGTGAGGTCAGCAAACCCAGAAGTGACGTCCCTAAACCCGGATGTGAGGTCAGCAAACCCGGAAGTGAGGTCACCACACCCGGAAGTGACGTCACCAAACCCGGAAGTGACGTCACTAAACCCGGAAGTGAGGTCAGCATACCCGGAAGTGAGGTAAGCAGACCAGGAAAGTGAGGTCTGCTAATTCGGAACTCAGGTCAGCAAACCCAGAAGTGACTTCAGCAGACCCAGAAGTGACTTCAGCAAACCCGGAAGTGAGGTCAGCAAACCCGGAAGTGAGGTCACCACACCCGGAAGTGAGGTCAGCAAACCCGGAAGTGAGGTCACCACACCCGGAAGTGAGGTCACCACACCCGGAAGTGAGGTCTGCTAATTCGGAACTCAGGTCAGCAAACCCAGAAGTGACTTCAGCAGACCCAGAAGTGACTTCAGCAAACCCGGAAGTGAGGTCAGCAAAACCGGAAGTGAGGTCACCACACCCGGAAGTGAGGTCAGCAAACCCGGAAGTGAGGTCACCACACCCGGAAGTGAGGTCACCAAACCCGGAAGTGAGGTCACCACACCCGGAAGTGAGGTCAGCAAACCCGGAAGTGAGGTCACCACACCCGGAAGTGAGGTCACCAAACCCGGAAGTGACGTCACTAAACCCGGAAGTGAGGTCAGCAAACCCGGAAGTGAGGTCAGCAAACCCGGAAGTGAGGTCACCACACCTGGAAGTGAGGTCACCACACCCGGAAGTGAGGTCACCACACCCGGAAGTGAGGTCACCACACCCGGAAGTGAGGTCTGCTAATTCGGAACTCAGGTCAGCAAACCCAGAAGTGACTTCAGCAGACCCAGAAGTGACTTCAGCAAACCCGGAAGTGAGGTCAGCAAAACCGGAAGTGAGGTCACCACACCCGGAAGTGAGGTCAGCAAACCCGGAAGTGAGGTCACCACACCCGGAAGTGAGGTCACCAAACCCGGAAGTGAGGTCACCACACCCGGAAGTGAGGTCAGCAAACCCGGAAGTGAGGTCACCACACCCGGAAGTGAGGTCACCAAACCCGGAAGTGACGTCACTAAACCCGGAAGTGAGGTCAGCAAACCCGGAAGTGAGGTCAGCAAACCCGGAAGTGAGGTCACCACACCTGGAAGTGAGGTCACCACACCCGGAAGTGAGGTCACCACACCTGGAAGTGAGGTCACCAAACCCGGAAGTGACGTCACTAAACCCGGAAGTGAGGTCACCACACCCGGATATGAGGTCAGCAAACCCGGAAGTGAGGTCACCACACCCGGAAGTGAGGTCAGCAAACCCGGAAGTGAGGTCACCACACCCGGAAGTGAGGTCAGCAAACCCGGAAGTGAGGTCACCACACCCAGAAGTGAGGTCACCACACCCGGAAGTGAGTTCTGCTAATTCGGAACTCAGGTCAGCAAACCCAGAAGTGACTTCAGCAGACCCAGAAGTGACTTCAGCAAACCCGGAAGTGAGGTCAGCAAACCTGGAAGTGACGTCACTAAACCCGGAAGTGAGGTCAGCAAACCCGGAAGTAAGGTCACCACACCCGGAAGTGAGGTCAGAAAACCCGGAAGTGACGTCACTAAACCCGGAAGTGAGGTCAGCATATCCGGAAGTGAGGTAAGCAGACCAGGAAAGTGAGGTCTGCTAATTCGGAACTCAGGTCAGCAAACCCAGAAGTGACTTCAGCAGACCCAGAAGTGACTTCAGCAAACCCGGAAGTGACTTCAGCAAACCCGGAAGTGACGTCACTAAACCCGGAAGTGAGGTCAGCAAACCCGGAAGTGATGTCACCACACCCGGAAGTGAGGTCACCACACCCGGAAAGTGAGGTCACCAAACCCGGAAGTGACGTCACTAAGCCCGGAATTGAGGTCACCACACCCGGAAGTGAGGTCAGCAAACCCGGAAGTGAGGTCACCACACCAGGAAGTGAGGTCACCAAACCCGGAAGTGCGGTCAGCAAACCCGGAAGTGAGGTCAGCAAACCCGGAAGTGAGGTCAGCAAACCCGGAAGTGAGGTCACCACACCCGGAAGTGAGGTCACCAAACCCGGAAGTGACGTCACTAAACCCGGAAGTGAGGTCACCAAACCCGGAAGTGAGGTCACCACACCCGGAAGTGAGGTAAGCAGACCAGGTACGTGAGGTCAGCAAACCCAGAAGTGACGTCCCTAAACCCGGAAGTGAGGTCACCACACCCGGAAGTGAGGTAAGCAGACCAGGAAAGTGAGGTCTGCTAATTCGGAACTCAGGTCAGCAAACCCAGAAGTGACTTCAGCAGACCCAGAAGTGACTTCAGCAAACCCGGAAGTGAGGTCAGCAAACCCGGAAGTGAGGTCAGCAAACCCGGAAGTGAGGTCAGCAAACCCGGAAGTGAGGTCACCACACCCGGAAGTGAGGTCACCACACCCGGAAGTGAGGTCTGCTAATTCGGAATTCAGGTCAGCAAACCCAGAAGTGACTTCAGCAGACCCAGAAGTGACTTCAGCAAACCCGGAAGTGAGGTCAGCAAACCCGGAAGTGAGGTCACCACACCCGGAAGTGAGGTCAGCAAACCCGGAAGTGAGGTCACCACACCCGGAAGTAAGGTCAGCAAACCCGGAAGTGACGTCACGAAACCCGGAAGTGAGGTCACCGCACCCGGAAGTGAGGTCAGCAAACCCAGAAGTGAGGTCACCAAGCCCGGACGGGATGTCACTAAACCCGGAAGTGAGGTCATCACACCCGGAAGTGAGGTCAGCAAACCCGGAAGTGAGGTCACCACACCCGGAAGTAAGGTCAGCAAACCCGGAAGTGAGGTCAGCAAACCCGGAAGTGAGGTCACCACACCCGGAAGTGACGTCACTAAACCCGGAAGTGAGGTCAGCAAGCCCGGAAGTGATGTCACTAAACCCGGAAGTGAGGTCAGCATACCCGGAAGTGAGGTAAGCAGACCAGGAAAGTGAGGTCTGCTAATTCGGAACTCAGGTCAGCAAACCCAGAAGTGACTTCAGCAGACCCAGAAGTGACTTCAGCAAACCCGGAAGTGAGGTCAGCAAACCCGGAAGGGAGGTCACCACACCCGGAAGTGAGGTCACCACACCCGGAAGTGAGGTCAGCATACCCGGAAGTGAGGTAAGCAGACCAGGAACGTGAGGTCTGCTAATTCGGAACTCAGGTCAGCAAACCCAGAAGTGACTTCTGCAGACCCAGAAGTGACTTCAGCAAACCCGGAAGTGAAATCAGCAAACCCGGAAGTGAGGTCACCACACCTGGAAGTGAGGTCACCACACCCGGAAGTGAGGTCTCCACACCCGGAAGTGAGGTCAGCAAACCCGGAAGTGAGGTCACCACATTCGGAAGTGAGGTCACCAAACCCGGAAGTGACGTCACTAAACCCGGAAGTGACGTCACCACACCCGGAAGTGAGGTCAGCAAACCCGGAAGAGAGGTCACCACACCCGGAAGTGAGGTCAGCAAACCCGGAAGTGAGGTCACCCAACCCGGAAGTGAGGTCACCACACCCGGAAGTGGGGTCACCACACCCGGAAGTGAGGTCACCAAACCCGGATATGAGGTCAGCAAACCCGGAAGTGAGGTCACCACACCCGGAAGTGAGGTCAGCAAACCCGGAAGTGAGGTCACCACACCCGGAAGTGAGGTCAGCAAACCCGGAAGTGAGGTCACCACACCCGGAAGTGAGGTCACCACACCCGGAAGTGAGTTCTGCTAATTCGGAACTCAGGTCAGCAAACCCAGAAGTGACTTCTGCAGACCCAGAAGTGACTTCAGCAAACCCGGAAGTGAAATCAGCAAACCCGGAAGTGAGGTCACCACACCTGGAAGTGAGGTCACCACACCCGGAAGTGAGGTCTCCACACCCGGAAGTGAGGTCAGCAAACCCGGAAGTGAGGTCCCCACATTCGGAAGTAAGGTCAGCAAACCCGGAAGTGACGTCACTAAACCCGGAAGTGAGGTCAGCAAACCCGGAAGTGAGGTCAGCAAACCCGGAAGTGAGGTCAGCAAACCCGGAAGTGAGGTCACCACACCCGGAAGTGAGGTCACCAAACCCGGAAGTGACGTCACTAAACCCGGAAGTGAGGTCACCAAACCCGGAAGTGACGTCACCACACCCGGAAGTGAGGTCACCACACCCGGAAGTGAGGTCACCAAACCCGGAAGTGAGGTAAGCAGACCAGGTACGTGAGGTCAGCAAACCCAGAAGTGACGTCACTAAACCCGGAAGTGAGGTCAGCAAACCCGGAAGTGAGGTCACCACACTTGGAAGTGACGTCACCAAACCCGGAAGTGACGTCACTAAACCCGGAAGTGAGGTCAGCATACCCGGAAGTGAGGTAAGCAGACCAGGAAAGTGAGGTCTGCTAATTCGGAACTCAGGTCAGCAAACCCAGAAGTGACTTCAGCAGACCCAGAAGTGATTTCAGCAAACCCGGAAGTGAGGTCAGCAAACCCGGAAGGGAGGTCACCACACCCGGAAGTGAGGTCACCACACCCGGAAGTGAGGTCAGCATACCCGGAAGTGAGGTAAGCAGACCAGGAACGTGAGGTCTGCTAATTCGGAACTCAGGTCAGCAAACACAGAAGTGACTTCTGCAGACCCAGAAGTGACTTCAGCAAACCCGGAAGTGAGGTCAGCAAACCCGGAAGTGAGGTCACCACACCTGGAAGTGAGGTCACCACACACGGAAGTGAGGTCAGCAAACCCGGAAGTGAGGTCACCAAACCCGGAAGTGAGGTCAGCAAACCCGGAAGTGAGGTCACCACACCCGGAAGTGAGGTCACCAAACCCGGAAGTGAGGTCACCACACCCGGAAGTGAGGTCAGCAAACCCGGAAGTGAGGTCACCACACCCGGAAGTGAGGTCACCAAACCCGGAAGTGACGTCACTAAACCCGGAAGTGAGGTCAGCAAACCCGGAAGTGAGGTCAGCAAACCCGGAAGTGAGGTCACCACACCTGGAAGTGAGGTCACCACACCCGGAAGTGAGGTCACCACACCTGGAAGTGAGGTCACCAAACCCGGAAGTGACGTCACTAAACCCGGAAGTGAGGTCACCACACCCGGATATGAGGTCAGCAAACCCGGAAGTGAGGTCACCACACCCGGAAGTGAGGTCAGCAAACCCGGAAGTGAGGTCACCACACCCGGAAGTGAGGTCAGCAAACCCGGAAGTGAGGTCACCACACCCAGAAGTGAGGTCACCACACCCGGAAGTGAGTTCTGCTAATTCGGAACTCAGGTCACCAAACCCAGAAGTGACTTCAGCAGACCCAGAAGTGACTTCAGCAAACCCGGAAGTGAGGTCAGCAAACCTGGAAGTGACGTCACTAAACCCGGAAGTGAGGTCAGCAAACCCGGAAGTAAGGTCACCACACCCGGAAGTGAGGTCAGAAAACCCGGAAGTGACGTCACTAAACCCGGAAGTGAGGTCAGCATATCCGGAAGTGAGGTAAGCAGACCAGGAAAGTGAGGTCTGCTAATTCGGAACTCAGGTCAGCAAACCCAGAAGTGACTTCAGCAGACCCAGAAGTGACTTCAGCAAACCCGGAAGTGACTTCAGCAAACCCGGAAGTGACGTCACTAAACCCGGAAGTGAGGTCAGCAAACCCGGAAGTGATGTCACCACACCCGGAAGTGAGGTCACCACACCCGGAAAGTGAGGTCACCAAACCCGGAAGTGACGTCACTAAGCCCGGAATTGAGGTCACCACACCCGGAAGTGAGGTCAGCAAACCCGGAAGTGAGGTCACCACACCAGGAAGTGAGGTCACCAAACCCGGAAGTGCGGTCAGCAAACCCGGAAGTGAGGTCAGCAAACCCGGAAGTGAGGTCAGCAAACCCGGAAGTGAGGTCACCACACCCGGAAGTGAGGTCACCAAACCCGGAAGTGACGTCACTAAACCCGGAAGTGAGGTCACCAAACCCGGAAGTGAGGTCACCACACCCGGAAGTGAGGTAAGCAGACCAGGTACGTGAGGTCAGCAAACCCAGAAGTGACGTCCCTAAACCCGGAAGTGAGGTCAGCAAACCCGGAAGTGAGGTCACCACACCCGGAAGTGACGTCACCAAACCCGGAAGTGACGTCACTAAACCCGGAAGTGAGGTCACCACACCCGGAAGTGAGGTAAGCAGACCAGGAAAGTGAGGTCTGCTAATTCGGAACTCAGGTCAGCAAACCCAGAAGTGACTTCAGCAGACCCAGAAGTGACTTCAGCAAACCCGGAAGTGAGGTCAGCAAACCCGGAAGTGAGGTCAGCAAACCCGGAAGTGAGGTCAGCAAACCCGGAAGTGAGGTCACCACACCCGGAAGTGAGGTCTGCTAATTCGGAATTCAGGTCAGCAAACCCAGAAGTGACTTCAGCAGACCCAGAAGTGACTTCAGCAAACCCGGAAGTGAGGTCAGCAAACCCGGAAGTGAGGTCACCACACCCGGAAGTGAGGTCAGCAAACCCGGAAGTGATGTCACCACACCCGGAAGTAAGGTCAGCAAACCCGGAAGTGACGTCACGAAACCCGGAAGTGAGGTCACCGCACCCGGAAGTGAGGTCAGCAAACCCAGAAGTGAGGTCACCAAGCCCGGACGGGACGTCACTAAACCCGGAAGTGAGGTCATCACACCCGGAAGTGAGGTCAGCAAACCCGGAAGTGAGGTCACCACACCCGGAAGTAAGGTCAGCAAACCCGGAAGTGAGGTCAGCAAACCCGGAAGTGAGGTCACCACACCCGGAAGTGACGTCACTAAACCCGGAAGTGAGGTCAGCAAGCCCGGAAGTGATGTCACTAAACCCGGAAGTGAGGTCAGCATACCCGGAAGTGAGGTAAGCAGACCAGGAAAGTGAGGTCTGCTAATTCGGAACTCAGGTCAGCAAACCCAGAAGTGACTTCAGCAGACCCAGAAGTGACTTCAGCAAACCCGGAAGTGAGGTCAGCAAACCCGGAAGGGAGGTCACCACACCCGGAAGTGAGGTCACCACACCCGGAAGTGAGGTCAGCATACCCGGAAGTGAGGTAAGCAGACCAGGAACGTGAGGTCTGCTAATTCGGAACTCAGGTCAGCAAACCCAGAAGTGACTTCTGCAGACCCAGAAGTGACTTCAGCAAACCCGGAAGTGAAATCAGCAAACCCGGAAGTGAGGTCACCACACCTGGAAGTGAGGTCACCACACCCGGAAGTGAGGTCTCCACACCCGGAAGTGAGGTCAGCAAACCCGGAAGTGAGGTCACCACATTCGGAAGTGAGGTCACCAAACCCGGAAGTGACGTCACTAAACCCGGAAGTGACGTCACCACACCCGGAAGTGAGGTCAGCAAACCCGGAAGTGAGGTCACCACACCCGGAAGTGAGGTCAGCAAACCCGGAAGTGAGGTCACCCAACCCGGAAGTGAGGTCACCACACCCGGAAGTGGGGTCACCACACCCGGAAGTGAGGTCACCAAACCCGGATATGAGGTCAGCAAACCCGGAAGTGAGGTCACCACACCCGGAAGTGAGGTCAGCAAACCCGGAAGTGAGGTCACCACACCCGGAAGTGAGGTCAGCAAACCCGGAAGTGAGGTCACCACACCCGGAAGTGAGGTCACCACACCCGGAAGTGAGTTCTGCTAATTCGGAACTCAGGTCAGCAAACCCAGAAGTGACTTCTGCAGACCCAGAAGTGACTTCAGCAAACCCGGAAGTGAAATCAGCAAACCCGGAAGTGAGGTCACCACACCTGGAAGTGAGGTCACCACACCCGGAAGTGAGGTCTCCACACCCGGAAGTGAGGTCAGCAAACCCGGAAGTGAGGTCACCACATTCGGAAGTAAGGTCAGCAAACCCGGAAGTGACGTCACTAAACCCGGAAGTGAGGTCAGCAAACCCGGAAGTGAGGTCACCAAACCCGGAAGTGAGGTAAGCAGACCAGGTACGTGAGGTCAGCAAACCCAGAAGTGACGTCACTAAACCCGGAAGTGAGGTCAGCAAACCCGGAAGTGAGGTCACCACACTTGGAAGTGACGTCACCAAACCCGGAAGTGACGTCACTAAACCCGGAAGTGAGGTCAGCATACCCGGAAGTGAGGTAAGCAGACCAGGAAAGTGAGGTCTGCTAATTCGGAACTCAGGTCAGCAAACCCAGAAGTGACTTCAGCAGACCCAGAAGTGATTTCAGCAAACCCGGAAGTGAGGTCAGCAAACCCGGAAGGGAGGTCACCACACCCGGAAGTGAGGTCACCACACCCGGAAGTGAGGTCAGCATACCCGGAAGTGAGGTAAGCAGACCAGGAACGTGAGGTCTGCTAATTCGGAACTCAGGTCAGCAAACACAGAAGTGACTTCTGCAGACCCAGAAGTGACTTCAGCAAACCCGGAAGTGAGGTCAGCAAACCCGGAAGTGAGGTCACCACACCTGGAAGTGAGGTCACCACACACGGAAGTGAGGTCAGCAAACCCGGAAGTGAGGTCACCAAACCCGGAAGTGAGGTCAGCAAACCCGGAAGTGAGGTCAGCAAACCCGGAAGTGAGGTCACCACACCCGGAAGTGAGGTCAGCAAACCCGGAAGTGAGGTCACCACACCCGGAAGTGAGGTCACCAAACCCGGAAGTGAGGTCACCACACCCGGAAATGAGGTCAGCAAACCCGGAAGTGAGGTCACCACACCCGGAAGTGAGGTCAGCAAACCCGGAAGTGACGTCACTAAACCCGGAAGTGAGGTCAGCAAACCCGGAAGTGAGGTCAGCAAACCCGGAAGTGAGGTCACCACACCTGGAAGTGAGGTCAGCAAACCCGGAAGTGAGGTCACCACACCCGGAAGTGAGGTCAGCAAACCCGGAAGTGAGGTCACCACACCCGGAAGTGAGGTCACCACACCCGGAAGTGAGTTCTGCTAATTCGGAACTCAGGTCAGCAAACCCAGAAGTGACTTCAGCAGACCCAGAAGTGACTTCAGCAAACCCGGAAGTGAGGTCAGCAAACCTGGAAGTGAGGTCACCACACCCGGAAGTGAGGTCAGCAAACCCGGAAGTGAGGTCACCACACCCGGAAGTAAGGTCAGCAAACCCGGAAGTGAGGTCACCGCACCCGGAAGTGAGGTCAGCAAACCCAGAAGTGAGGTCACCAAGCCCGGTCGTGACCTCACTAAACCCGAAAGTGAGGTCACCAAACCCGGAAGTGACGTCACCACACCCGGAAGTGAGGTCACCACACCCGGAAGTGAGGTCACCAAACCCGAAAGTGACGTCACTAAACCCGGAAGTGAGGTCAGCAAACCCGGAAGTGAGGTCAGTAAACCCGGAAGTGAGGTCACCACACCTGGAAGTGAGGTCACCACACACGGAAGTGAGGTCACCACACCCGGAAGTGAGGTCACCACACCCGGAAGTGAGGTCACCAAACCCGGAAGTGACGTCACTAAACCCGGAAGTGACGTCACCACACCCGGAAGTGAGGTCAGCAAACCCGGAAGTGAGGTCACCACACCCGGAAGTGAGGTCAGCAAACCCGGAAGTGAGGTCACCCAACCCGGAAGTGAGGTCACCACACCCGGAAGTGGGGTCACCACACCCGGAAGTGAGGTCACCAAACCCGGAAGTGACGTCACTAAACCCGGAAGTGAGGTCACCACACCCGGATATGAGGTCAGCAAACCCGGAAGTGAGGTCACCACACCCGGAAGTGAGGTCAGCAAACCCGGAAGTGAGGTCACCACACCCGGAAGTGAGGTCAGCAAACCCGGAAGTGAGGTCACCACACCCGGAAGTGAGGTCACCACACCCGGAAGTGAGTTCTGCTAATTCGGAACTCAGGTCAGCAAACCCAGAAGTGACTTCAGCAGACCCAGAAGTGACTTCAGCACCCACCCGGAAGTGAGGTCAGCAAACCTGGAAGTGAGGTCACCACAACCGGAAGTGAGGTCAGCAAACCCGGAAGTGAGGTCTCCACACCCGGAAGTAAGGTCAGCAAACCCGGAAGTGACGTCACGAAACCCGGAAGTGAGGTCACCGCACCCGGAAGTGAGGTCACCACACCCGGAAGTGAGGTCACCAAACCCGGAAGTGAGGTAAGCAGACCAGGTACGTGAGGTCAGCAAACCCAGAAGTGACGTCACTAAACCCGGAAGTGAGGTCAGCAAACCCGGAAGTGAGGTCACCACACTTGGAAGTGACGTCACCAAACCCGGAAGTGACGTCACTAAACCCGGAAGTGAGGTCAGCATACCCGGAAGTGAGGTAAGCAGACCAGGAAAGTGAGGTCTGCTAATTCGGAACTCAGGTCAGCAAACCCAGAAGTGACTTCAGCAGACCCAGAAGTGACTTCAGCAAACCCGGAAGTGAGGTCAGCAAACCCGGAAGGGAGGTCACCACACCCGGAAGTGAGGTCACCACACCCGGAAGTGAGGTCAGCATACCCGGAAGTGAGGTAAGCAGACCAGGAACGTGAGGTCTGCTAATTCGGAACTCAGGTCAGCAAACACAGAAGTGACTTCTGCAGACCCAGAAGTGACTTCAGCAAACCCGGAAGTGAGGTCAGCAAACCCGGAAGTGAGGTCACCACACCTGGAAGTGAGGTCACCACACACAGAAGTGAGGTCACCACACCCGGAAGTGACGTCACTAAACCCAGAAGTGAGGTCACCAAACCCGGAAGTGACGTCACCACACCCGGAAGTGAGGTCACCACACCCGGAAGTGAGGTCACCAAACCCGGAAGTGACGTCACCAAACCCGGAAGTGAGGTAAGCAGACCTGGTACGTGAGGTCAGCAAACCCAGAAGTGACGTCCCTAAACCCGGATGTGAGGTCAGCAAACCCGGAAGTGAGGTCACCACACCCGGAAGTGACGTCACCAAACCCGGAAGTGACGTCACTAAACCCGGAAGTGAGGTCAGCATACCCGGAAGTGAGGTAAGCAGACCAGGAAAGTGAGGTCTGCTAATTCGGAACTCAGGTCAGCAAACCCAGAAGTGACTTCAGCAGACCCAGAAGTGACTTCAGCAAACCCGGAAGTGAGGTCAGCAAACCCGGAAGGGAGGTCACCACACCCGGAAGTGAGGTCACCACACCCGGAAGTGAGGTCAGCATACCCGGAAGTGAGGTAAGCAGACCAGGAACGTGAGGTCTGCTAATTCGGTACTCAGGTCAGCAAACACAGAAGTGACTTCTGCAGACCCAGAAGTGACTTCAGCAAACCCGGAAGTGAAATCAGCAAACCCGGAAGTGAGGTCACCACACCTGGAAGTGAGGTCACCACACCCGGAAGTGAGGTCTCCACACCCGGAAGTGAGGTCAGCAAACCCGGAAGTGAGGTCACCACATTCGGAAGTAAGGTCAGCAAACCCGGAAGTGACGTCACTAAACCCGGAAGTGAGGTCAGCATACCCGGAAGTGAGGTAAGCAGACCAGGAAAGTGAGGTCTGCTAATTCGGAACTCAGGTCAGCAAACCCAGAAGTGACTTCAGCAGACCCAGAAGTGACTTCAGCATACCCGGAAGTGAGGTCAGCAAACCCGGAAGGGAGGTCACCACACCCGGAAGTGAGGTCACCACACCCGGAAGTGAGGTCAGCATACCCGGAAGTGAGGTAAGCAGACCAGGAACGTGAGGTCTGCTAATTCGGAACTCAGGTCAGCAAACACAGAAGTGACTTCTGCAGACCCAGAAGTGACTTCAGCAAACCCGGAAGTGAGGTCAGCAAACCCGGAAGTGAGGTCACCACACCTGGAAGTGAGGTCACCACACACAGAAGTGAGGTCACCACACCCGGAAGTGACGTCACTAAACCCAGAAGTGAGGTCACCAAACCCGGAAGTGACGTCACCACACCCGGAAGTGAGGTCACCACACCCGGAAGTGAGGTCACCAAACCCGGAAGTGACGTCACCAAACCCGGAAGTGAGGTAAGCAGACCTGGTACGTGAGGTCAGCAAACCCAGAAGTGACGTCCCTAAACCCGGATGTGAGGTCAGCAAACCCGGAAGTGAGGTCACCACACCCGGAAGTGACATCACCAAACCCGGAAGTGACGTCACTAAACCCGGAAGTGAGGTCAGCATACCCGGAAGTGAGGTAAGCAGACCAGGAAAGTGAGGTCTGCTAATTCGGAACTCAGGGCAGCAAACCCAGAAGTGACTTCAGCAGACCCAGAAGTGACTTCAGCAAACCCGGAAGTGAGGTCAGCAAACCCGGAAGTGAGGTCACCACACCCGGAAGTGAGGTCAGCAAACCCGGAAGTGAGGTCACCACACCCGGAAGTGAGGTCACCACACCCGGAAGTGAGGTCTGCTAATTCGGAACTCAGGTCAGCAAACCCAGAAGTGACTTCAGCAGACCCAGAAGTGACTTCAGCAAACCCGGAAGTGAGGTCAGCAAAACCGGAAGTGAGGTCACCACACCCGGAAGTGAGGTCAGCAAACCCGGAAGTGAGGTCACCACACCCGGAAGTGAGGTCACCAAACCCGGAAGTGAGGTCACCACACCCGGCAGTGAGGTCAGCAAACCCGGAAGTGAGGTCACCACACCCGGAAGTGAGGTCACCAAACCCGGAAGTGACGTCACTAAACCCGGAAGTGAGGTCAGCAAACCCGGAAGTGAGGTCAGCAAACCCGGAAGTGAGGTCACCACACCTGGAAGTGAGGTCACCACACCCGGAAGTGAGGTCACCACACCCGGAAGTGAGGTCACCACACCCGGAAGTGAGGTCTGCTAATTCGGAACTCAGGTCAGCAAACCCAGAAGTGACTTCAGCAGACCCAGAAGTGACTTCAGCAAACCCGGAAGTGAGGTCAGCAAAACCGGAAGTGAGGTCACCACACCCGGAAGTGAGGTCAGCAAACCCGGAAGTGAGGTCACCACACCCGGAAGTGAGGTCACCAAACCCGGAAGTGAGGTCACCACACCCGGAAGTGAGGTCAGCAAACCCGGAAGTGAGGTCACCACACCCGGAAGTGAGGTCACCAAACCCGGAAGTGACGTCACTAAACCCGGAAGTGAGGTCAGCAAACCCGGAAGTGAGGTCAGCAAACCCGGAAGTGAGGTCACCACACCTGGAAGTGAGGTCACCACACCCGGAAGTGAGGTCACCACACCTGGAAGTGAGGTCACCAAACCCGGAAGTGACGTCACTAAACCCGGAAGTGAGGTCACCACACCCGGATATGAGGTCAGCAAACCCGGAAGTGAGGTCACCACACCCGGAAGTGAGGTCACCACACCCGGAAGTGAGGTCACCACACCCGGAAGTGAGGTCAGCAAACCCGGAAGTGAGGTCACCACACCCAGAAGTGAGGTCACCACACCCGGAAGTGAGTTCTGCTAATTCGGAACTCAGGTCAGCAAACCCAGAAGTGACTTCAGCAGACCCAGAAGTGACTTCAGCAAACCCGGAAGTGAGGTCAGCAAACCTGGAAGTGACGTCACTAAACCCGGAAGTGAGGTCAGCAAACCCGGAAGTAAGGTCACCACACCCGGAAGTGAGGTCAGAAAACCCGGAAGTGACGTCACTAAACCCGGAAGTGAGGTCAGCATATCCGGAAGTGAGGTAAGCAGACCAGGAAAGTGAGGTCTGCTAATTCGGAACTCAGGTCAGCAAACCCAGAAGTGACTTCAGCAGACCCAGAAGTGACTTCAGCAAACCCAGAAGTGACTTCAGCAAACCCGGAAGTGACGTCACTAAACCCGGAAGTGAGGTCAGCAAACCCGGAAGTGATGTCACCACACCCGGAAGTGAGGTCACCACACCCGGAAAGTGAGGTCACCAAACCCGGAAGTGACGTCACTAAGCCCGGAATTGAGGTCACCACACCCGGAAGTGAGGTCAGCAAACCCGGAAGTGAGGTCACCACACCAGGAAGTGAGGTCACCAAACCCGGAAGTGCGGTCAGCAAACCCGGAAGTGAGGTCAGCAAACCCGGAAGTGAGGTCAGCAAACCCGGAAGTGAGGTCACCACACCCGGAAGTGACGTCACCAAACCCGGAAGTGACGTCACTAAACCCGGAAGTGAGGTAAGCAGACCAGGAAAGTGAGGTCTGCTAATTCGGAACTCAGGTCAGCAAACCCAGAAGTGACTTCAGCAGACCCAGAAGTGACTTCAGCAAACCCGGAAGTGAGGTCAGCAAACCCGGAAGTGAGGTCAGCAAACCCGGAAGTGAGGTCAGCAAACCCGGAAGTGAGGTCACCACACCCGGAAGTGAGGTCTGCTAATTCGGAATTCAGGTCAGCAAACCCAGAAGTGACTTCAGCAGACCCAGAAGTGACTTCAGCAAACCCGGAAGTGAGGTCAGCAAACCCGGAAGTGAGGTCACCACACCCGGAAGTGAGGTCAGCAAACCCGGAAGTGAGGTCACCACACCCGGAAGTAAGGTCAGCAAACCCGGAAGTGACGTCACGAAACCCGGAAGTGAGGTCACCGCACCCGGAAGTGAGGTCAGCAAACCCAGAAGTGAGGTCACCAAGCCCGGACGGGACGTCACTAAACCCGGAAGTGAGGTCATCACACCCGGAAGTGAGGTCAGCAAACCCGGAAGTGAGGTCACCACACCCGGAAGTAAGGTCAGCAAACCCGGAAGTGAGGTCAGCAAACCCGGAAGTGAGGTCACCACACCCGGAAGTGACGTCACTAAACCCGGAAGTGAGGTCAGCAAGCCCGGAAGTGATGTCACTAAACCCGGAAGTGAGGTCAGCATACCCGGAAGTGAGGTAAGCAGACCAGGAAAGTGAGGTCTGCTAATTCGGAACTCAGGTCAGCAAACCCAGAAGTGACTTCAGCAGACCCAGAAGTGACTTCAGCAAACCCGGAAGTGAGGTCAGCAAACCCGGACGTGAGGTCACCACACCCGGAAGTGACGTCAGCAAACCCGGAAGTGAGGTCACCACACCCGGAAGTGAGGTCACCACACCCGGAAGTGAGGTCTCCACACCCGGAAGTGAGGTCAGCAAACCCGGAAGTGAGGTCACCACATTCGGAAGTAAGGTCAGCAAACCCGGAAGTGACGTCACTAAACCCGGAAGTGAGGTCAGCAAACCCGGAAGTGAGGTCACCACACCCGGAAGTGAGGTCACCACACCTGGAAGTGAGGTCACCACACCCGGAAGTGAGGTCACCAAACCCGGAAGTGACGTCACTAAACCCGGAAGTGAGGTCAGCAAACCTGGAAGTGAGGTCAGCAAA
The DNA here is from genome assembly GCF_054131305.1 of Coturnix japonica. NCBI lineage: Eukaryota > Metazoa > Chordata > Aves > Galliformes > Phasianidae > Coturnix > Coturnix japonica. Next base: position 647,153 of record NC_140686.1, read on the forward strand.
CCCGGAAGTGAGGTCACCACACCCGGAAGTGAGGTCAGCAAACCCGGAAGTGAGGTCACCACACCCAGAAGTGAGGTCACCAAACCCGGAAGTGAGGTCACCACACCCGGAAGTGAGGTCAGCAAACCCGGAAGTGAGGTCACCACACCCGGAAGTGAGGTCAGCAAACCCGGAAGTGACGTCACTAAACCCGGAAGTGAGGTCAGCAAACCCGGAAGTGAGGTCAGCAAACCCGGAAGTGAGGTCACCACACCTGGAAGTGAGGTCAGCAAACCCGGAAGTGAGGTCACCACACCCGGAAGTGAGGTCACCAAACCCGGAAGTGACGTCACTAAACCCGGAAGTGAGGTCACCACACCCGGATATGAGGTCAGCAAACCCGGACGTGAGGTCACCACACCCAGAAGTGAGGTCAGCAAACCCGGAAGTGAGGTCACCACACCCGGAAGTGAGGTCAGCAAACCCGGAAGTGAGGTCACCACACCCGGAAGTGAGGTCACCACACCCGGAAGTGAGTTCTGCTAATTCGGAACTCAGGTCAGCAAACCCAGAAGTGACTTCAGCAGACCCAGAAGTGACTTCAGCAAACCCGGAAGTGAGGTCAGCAAACCTGGAAGTGAGGTCACCACACCCGGAAGTGAGGTCAGCAAACCCGGAAGTGAGGTCACCACACCCGGAAGTAAGGTCAGCAAACCCGGAAGTGAGGTCACCGCACCCGGAAGTGAGGTCAGCAAACCCAGAAGTGAGGTCACCAAGCCCGGTCGTGACCTCACTAAACCCGAAAGTGAGGTCACCAAACCCGGAAGTGACGTCACCACACCCGGAAGTGAGGTCACCACACCCGGAAGTGAGGTCACCAAACCCGAAAGTGACGTCACTAAACCCGGAAGTGAGGTCAGCAAACCCGGAAGTGAGGTCAGTAAACCCGGAAGTGAGGTCACCACACCTGGAAGTGAGGTCACCACACCCGGAAGTGAGGTCACCACACCCGGAAGTGAGGTCACCAAACCCGGAAGTGACGTCACTAAACCCGGAAGAGACATCACCACACCCGGAAGTGAGGTCAGCAAACCCGGAAGTGAGGTCACCACACCCGGAAGTGAGGTCACCAAACCCGGAAGTGACGTCACTAAACCCGGAAGTGAGGTCACCACACCCGGAAGTGAGGTCAGCAAACCCGGAAGTGAGGTCACCACACCCGGAAGTGAGGTCAGCAAACCCGGAAGTGAGGTCACCCAACCCGGAAGTGACGTCACTAAACCCAAAAGTGAGGTCAGCATACCCTGAAGTGAGGTAAGCAGACCAGGAAAGTGAGGTCTGCTAATTCGGAACTCAGGTCAGCAAACCCAGAAGTGACTTCAGCAGACCCAGAAGTCACTTCAGCAAACCCGGAAGTGAGGTCAGCAAACCCGGAAGTGAGGTCACCACACCCGGAAGTGAGGTCACCACACCCGCAAGTGAGGTCACCACACCCGCAAGTGAGGTCAGCATACCCAGAAGTGACGTCACTAAACCTGGAAGTGAGGTCACCAAACCCGGAAGTGAGGTCACCACACCCGGAAGTGAGGTCACCACACCCAGAAGTGAGGTCTGCTAATTCGGAACTCAGGTCAGCAAACCCAGAAGTGACTTCAGCAGACCCAGAAGTGACTTCAGCAAACCCGGAAGTGAGGTCAGCAAACCTGGAAGTGACGTCACTAAACCCGGAAGTGAGGTCAGCAAACCCGGAAGTAAGGTCACCACACCCGGAAGTGAGGTCAGAAAACCCGGAAGTGACGTCACTAAACCCGGAAGTGAGGTCAGCATATCCGGAAGTGAGGTAAGCAGACCAGGAAAGTGAGGTCTGCTAATTCGGAACTCAGGTCAGCAAACCCAGAAGTGACTTCAGCAGACCCAGAAGTGACTTCAGCAAACCCAGAAGTGACTTCAGCAAACCCGGAAGTGACGTCACTAAACCCGGAAGTGAGGTCAGCAAACCCGGAAGTGATGTCACCACACCCGGAAGTGAGGTCACCACACCCGGAAAGTGAGGTCACCAAACCCGGAAGTGACGTCACTAAGCCCGGAATTGAGGTCACCACACCCGGAAGTGAGGTCAGCAAACCCGGAAGTGAGGTCACCACACCAGGAAGTGAGGTCACCAAACCCGGAAGTGCGGTCAGCAAACCCGGAAGTGAGGTCAGCAAACCCGGAAGTGAGGTCAGCAAACCCGGAAGTGAGGTCACCACACCCGGAAGTGACGTCACCAAACCCGGAAGTGACGTCACTAAACCCGGAAGTGAGGTAAGCAGACCAGGAAAGTGAGGTCTGCTAATTCGGAACTCAGGTCAGCAAACCCAGAAGTGACTTCAGCAGACCCAGAAGTGACTTCAGCAAACCCGGAAGTGAGGTCAGCAAACCCGGAAGTGAGGTCAGCAAACCCGGAAGTGAGGTCAGCAAACCCGGAAGTGAGGTCACCACACCCGGAAGTGAGGTCACCACACCCGGAAGTGAGGTCTGCTAATTCGGAATTCAGGTCAGCAAACCCAGAAGTGACTTCAGCAGACCCAGAAGTGACTTCAGCAAACCCGGAAGTGAGGTCAGCAAACCCGGAAGTGAGGTCACCACACCCGGAAGTGAGGTCAGCAAACCCGGAAGTGAGGTCACCACACCCGGAAGTAAGGTCAGCAAACCCGGAAGTGACGTCACGAAACCCGGAAGTGAGGTCACCGCACCCGGAAGTGAGGTCAGCAAACCCAGAAGTGAGGTCACCAAGCCCGGACGGGACGTCACTAAACCCGGAAGTGAGGTCATCACACCCGGAAGTGAGGTCAGCAAACCCGGAAGTGAGGTCACCACACCCGGAAGTAAGGTCAGCAAACCCGGAAGTGAGGTCAGCAAACCCGGAAGTGAGGTCACCACACCCGGAAGTGACGTCACTAAACCCGGAAGTGAGGTCAGCAAGCCCGGAAGTGATGTCACTAAACCCGGAAGTGAGGTCAGCATACCCGGAAGTGAGGTAAGCAGACCAGGAAAGTGAGGTCTGCTAATTCGGAACTCAGGTCAGCAAACCCAGAAGTGACTTCAGCAGACCCAGAAGTGACTTCAGCAAACCCGGAAGTGAGGTCAGCAAACCCGGAAGGGAGGTCACCACACCCGGAAGTGAGGTCACCACACCCGGAAGTGAGGTCAGCATACCCGGAAGTGAGGTAAGCAGACCAGGAACGTGAGGTCTGCTAATTCGGAACTCAGGTCAGCAAACCCAGAAGTGACTTCTGCAGACCCAGAAGTGACTTCAGCAAACCCGGAAGTGAAATCAGCAAACCCGGAAGTGAGGTCACCACACCTGGAAGTGAGGTCACCACACCCGGAAGTGAGGTCTCCACACCCGGAAGTGAGGTCAGCAAACCCGGAAGTGAGGTCACCACATTCGGAAGTAAGGTCAGCAAACCCGGAAGTGACGTCACTAAACCCGGAAGTGAGGTCAGCAAACCCGGAAGTGAGGTCACCACACCCGGAAGTGAGGTCACCACACCTGGAAGTGAGGTCACCACACCCGGAAGTGAGGTCACCAAACCCGGAAGTGACGTCACTAAACCCGGAAGTGAGGTCAGCAAACCCGGAAGTGAGGTCAGCAAACCCGGAAGTGAGGTCACCACACCCGGAAGTGAGGTCAGCAAACCCGGAAGTGAGGTCACCACACCCGGAAGTGAGGTCACCAAACCCGGAAGTGAGGTCACCACACCCGGAAGTGAGGTCAGCAAACCCGGAAGTGAGGTCACCACACCCGGAAGTGAGGTCAGCAAACCCGGAAGTGACGTCACTAAACCCGGAAGTGAGGTCAGCAAACCCGGAAGTGAGGTCACCACACCTGGAAGTGAGGTCAGCAAACCCGGAAGTGAGGTCACCACACCCGGAAGTGAGGTCACCAAACCCGGAAGTGACGTCACTAAACCCGGAAGTGAGGTCACCACACCCGGATATGAGGTCAGCAAACCCGGACGTGAGGTCACCACACCCGGAAGTGAGGTCAGCAAACCCGGAAGTGAGGTCACCACACCCGGAAGTGAGGTCACCACACCCGGAAGTGAGTTCTGCTAATTCGGAACTCAGGTCAGCAAACCCAGAAGTGACTTCAGCAGACCCAGAAGTGACTTCAGCAAACCCGGAAGTGAGGTCAGCAAACCTGGAAGTGAGGTCACCACACCCGGAAGTGAGGTCAGCAAACCCGGAAGTGAGGTCACCACACCCGGAAGTAAGGTCAGCAAACCCGGAAGTGAGGTCACCGCACCCGGAAGTGAGGTCAGCAAACCCAGAAGTGAGGTCACCAAGCCCGGTCGTGACCTCACTAAACCCGAAAGTGAGGTCACCAAACCCGGAAGTGACGTCACCACACCCGGAAGTGAGGTCACCACACCCGGAAGTGAGGTCACCAAACCCGAAAGTGACGTCACTAAACCCGGAAGTGAGGTCAGCAAAACCGGAAGTGAGGTCACCACACCTGGAAGTGAGGTCACCACACCCGGAAGTGAGGTCACCACACCCGGAAGTGAGGTCACCAAACCCGGAAGTGACGTCACTAAACCCGGAAGTGAGGTCACCACACCCGGAAGTGAGGTCAGCAAACCCGGAAGTGAGGTCACCACACCCGGAAGTGAGGTCAGCAAACCCGGAAGTGAGGTCACCCAACCCGGAAGTGACGTCACTAAACCCAAAAGTGAGGTCAGCATACCCTGAAGTGAGGTAAGCAGACCAGGAAAGTGAGGTCTGCTAATTCGGAACTCAGGTCAGCAAACCCAGAAGTGACTTCAGCAGACCCAGAAGTGACTTCAGCAAACCCGGAAGTGAGGTCAGCAAACCCGGAAGTGAGGTCACCACACCCGGAAGTGAGGTCACCACACCCGCAAGTGAGGTCACCACACCCGCAAGTGAGGTCAGCATACCCAGAAGTGACGTCACTAAACCTGGAAGTGAGGTCACCAAACCCGGAAGTGAGGTCACCACACCCGGAAGTGAGGTCACCACACCCAGAAGTGAGGTCTGCTAATTCGGAACTCAGGTCAGCAAACCCAGAAGTGACTTCAGCAGACCCAGAAGTGACTTCAGCAAACCCGGAAGTGAGGTCAGCAAACCTGGAAGTGACGTCACTAAACCCGGAAGTGAGGTCAGCAAACCCGGAAGTAAGGTCACCACACCCGGAAGTGAGGTCAGAAAACCCGGAAGTGACGTCACCAAACCCGGAAGTGACGTCACTAAGCCCGGAATTGAGGTCACCACACCCGGAAGTGAGGTCAGCAAACCCAGAAGTGAGGTCACCACACCAGGAAGTGAGGTCACCAAACCCGGAAGTGCGGTCAGCAAACCCGGAAGTGAGGTCAGCAAACCCGGAAGTGAGGTCAGCAAACCCGGAAGTGAGGTCACCACACCCGGAAGTGACGTCACCAAACCCGGAAGTGACGTCACTAAACCCGGAAGTGAGGTAAGCAGACCAGGAAAGTGAGGTCTGCTAATTCGGAACTCAGGTCAGCAAACCCAGAAGTGACTTCAGCAGACCCAGAAGTGACTTCAGCAAACCCGGAAGTGAGGTCAGCAAACCCGGAAGTGAGGTCAGCAAACCCGGAAGTGAGGTCAGCAAACCCGGAAGTGAGGTCACCACACCCGTAAGTGAGGTCACCACACCCGGAAGTGAGGTCACCACACCCGGAAGTGAGGTCACCAAACCCGGAAGTGACGTCACTAAACCCGGAAGTGACGTCACCACACCCGGAAGTGAGGTCAGCAAACCCGGAAGTGAGGTCACCACACCCGGAAGTGAGGTCACCAAACCCGGAAGTGACGTCACTAAACCCGGAAGTGAGGTCACCACACCCGGAAGTGAGGTCAGCAAACCCGGAAGTGAGGTCACCACACCCGGAAGTGAGGTCAGCAAACCCGGAAGTGAGGTCACCCAACCCGGAAGTGACGTCACTAAACCCAAAAGTGAGGTCAGCATACCCTGAAGTGAGGTAAGCAGACCAGGAAAGTGAGGTCTGCTAATTCGGAACTCAGGTCAGCAAACCCAGAAGTGACTTCAGCAGACCCAGAAGTCACTTCAGCAAACCCGGAAGTGAGGTCAGCAAACCCGGAAGTGAGGTCACCACACCCGGAAGTGAGGTCACCACACCCGCAAGTGAGGTCACCACACCCGCAAGTGAGGTCAGCATACCCAGAAGTGACGTCACTAAACCTGGAAGTGAGGTCACCAAACCCGGAAGTGAGGTCACCACACCCGGAAGTGAGGTCACCACACCCAGAAGTGAGGTCTGCTAATTCGGAACTCAGGTCAGCAAACCCAGAAGTGACTTCAGCAGACCCAGAAGTGACTTCAGCAAACCCGGAAGTGAGGTCAGCAAACCTGGAAGTGACGTCACTAAACCCGGAAGTGAGGTCAGCAAACCCGGAAGTAAGGTCACCACACCCGGAAGTAAGGTCAGAAAACCCGGAAGTGACGTCACTAAACCCGGAAGTGAGGTCAGCATATCCGGAAGTGAGGTAAGCAGACCAGGAAAGTGAGGTCTGCTAATTCGGAACTCAGGTCAGCAAACCCAGAAGTGACTTCAGCAGACCCAGAAGTGACTTCAGCAAACCCAGAAGTGACTTCAGCAAACCCGGAAGTGACGTCACTAAACCCGGAAGTGAGGTCAGCAAACCCGGAAGTGATGTCACCACACCCGGAAGTGAGGTCACCACACCCGGAAAGTGAGGTCACCAAACCCGGAAGTGACGTCACTAAGCCCGGAATTGAGGTCACCACACCCGGAAGTGAGGTCAGCAAACCCGGAAGTGAGGTCACCACACCAGGAAGTGAGGTCACCCAACCCGGAAGTGCGGTCAGCAAACCCGGAAGTGAGGTCAGCAAACCCGGAAGTGAGGTCAGCAAACCCGGAAGTGAGGTCACCACACCCGGAAGTGACGTCACCAAACCCGGAAGTGACGTCACTAAACCCGGAAGTGAGGTAAGCAGACCAGGAAAGTGAGGTCTGCTAATTCGGAACTCAGGTCAGCAAACCCAGAAGTGACTTCAGCAGACCCAGAAGTGACTTCAGCAAACCCGGAAGTGAGGTCAGCAAACCCGGAAGTGAGGTCAGCAAACCCGGAAGTGAGGTCAGCAAACCCGGAAGTGAGGTCACCACACCCGGAAGTGAGGTCACCATACCCGGAAGTGAGGTCTGCTAATTCGGAATTCAGGTCAGCAAACCCAGAAGTGACTTCAGCAGACCCAGAAGTGACTTCAGCAAACCCGGAAGTGAGGTCAGCAAACCCGGAAGTGAGGTCACCACACCCGGAAGTGAGGTCAGCAAACCCGGAAGTGAGGTCACCACACCCGGAAGTAAGGTCAGCAAACCCGGAAGTGACGTCACGAAACCCGGAAGTGAGGTCACCGCACCCGGAAGTGAGGTCAGCAAACCCAGAAGTGAGGTCACCAAGCCCGGACGGGACGTCACTAAACCCGGAAGTGAGGTCATCACACCCGGAAGTGAGGTCAGCAAACCCGGAAGTGAGGTCACCACACCCGGAAGTAAGGTCAGCAAACCCGGAAGTGAGGTCAGCAAACCCGGAAGTGAGGTCACCACACCCGGAAGTGACGTCACTAAACCCGGAAGTGAGGTCAGCAAGCCCGGAAGTGATGTCACTAAACCCGGAAGTGAGGTCAGCATACCCGGAAGTGAGGTAAGCAGACCAGGAAAGTGAGGTCTGCTAATTCGGAACTCAGGTCAGCAAACCCAGAAGTGACTTCAGCAGACCCAGAAGTGACTTCAGCAAACCCGGAAGTGAGGTCAGCAAACCCGGAAGGGAGGTCACCACACCCGGAAGTGAGGTCACCACACCCGGAAGTGAGGTCAGCATACCCGGAAGTGAGGTAAGCAGACCAGGAACGTGAGGTCTGCTAATTCGGAACTCAGGTCAGCAAACCCAGAAGTGACTTCTGCAGACCCAGAAGTGACTTCAGCAAACCCGGAAGTGAAATCAGCAAACCCGGAAGTGAGGTCACCACACCTGGAAGTGAGGTCACCACACCCGGAAGTGAGGTCTCCACACCCGGAAGTGAGGTCAGCAAACCCGGAAGTGAGGTCACCACATTCGGAAGTAAGGTCAGCAAACCCGGAAGTGACGTCACTAAACCCGGAAGTGAGGTCAGCAAACCCGGAAGTGAGGTCACCACACCCGGAAGTGAGGTCACCACACCTGGAAGTGAGGTCACCACACCCGGAAGTGAGGTCACCAAACCCGGAAGTGACGTCACTAAACCCGGAAGTGAGGTCAGCAAACCCGGAAGTGAGGTCAGCAAACCCGGAAGTGAGGTCACCACACCCGGAAGTGAGGTCAGCAAACCCGGAAGTGAGGTCACCACACCCGGAAGTGAGGTCACCAAACCCGGAAGTGAGGTCACCACACCCGGAAGTGAGGTCAGCAAACCCGGAAGTGAGGTCACCACACCCGGAAGTGAGGTCAGCAAACCCGGAAGTGACGTCACTAAACCCGGAAGTGAGGTCAGCAAACCCGGAAGTGAGGTCAGCAAACCCGGAAGTGAGGTCACCACACCTGGAAGTGAGGTCAGCAAACCCGGAAGTGAGGTCACCACACCCGGAAGTGAGGTCACCAAACCCGGAAGTGACGTCACTAAACCCGGAAGTGAGGTCACCACACCTGGATATGAGGTCAGCAAACCCGGACGTGAGGTCACCACACCCGGAAGTGAGGTCAGCAAACCCGGAAGTGAGGTCACCACACCCGGAAGTGAGGTCACCACACCCGGAAGTGAGTTCTGCTAATTCGGAACTCAGGTCAGCAAACCCAGAAGTGACTTCAGCAGACCCAGAAGTGACTTCAGCAAACCCGGAAGTGAGGTCAGCAAACCTGGAAGTCAGGTCACCACACCCGGAAGTGAGGTCAGCAAACCCGGAAGTGAGGTCACCACACCCGGAAGTAAGGTCAGCAAACCCGGAAGTGAGGTCACCGCACCCGGAATTGAGGTCAGCAAACCCAGAAGTGAGGTCACCACACCCGGAAGTGAGGTCACCACACCTGGAAGTGAGGTCACCACACCCGGAAGTGAGGTCACCAAACCCGGAAGTGACGTCACTAAACCCGGAAGTGAGGTCAGCAAACCCGGAAGTGAGGTCAGCAAACCCGGAAGTGAGGTCACCACACCCGGAAGTGAGGTCAGCAAACCCGGAAGTGAGGTCACCACACCCGGAAGTGAGGTCACCAAACCCGGAAGTGAGGTCACCACACCCGGAAGTGAGGTCAGCAAACCCGGAAGTGAGGTCACCACACCCGGAAGTGAGGTCAGCAAACCCGGAAGTGACGTCACTAAACCCGGAAGTGAGGTCAACAAACCCGGAAGTGAGGTCAGCAAACCCGGAAGTGAGGTCACCACACCTGGAAGTGAGGTCAGCAAACCCGGAAGTGAGGTCACCACACCCGGAAGTGAGGTCACCAAACCCGGAAGTGACGTCACTAAACCCGGAAGTGAGGTCACCACACCCGGATATGAGGTCAGCAAACCCGGACGTGAGGTCACCACACCCGGAAGTGAGGTCAGCAAACCCGGAAGTGAGGTCACCACACCCGGAAGTGAGGTCACCACACCCGGAAGTGAGTTCTGCTAATTCGGAACTCAGGTCAGCAAACCCAGAAGTGACTTCAGCAGACCCAGAAGTGACTTCAGCAAACCCGGAAGTGAGGTCAGCAAACCTGGAAGTGAGGTCACCACACCCGGAAGTGAGGTCAGCAAACCCGGAAGTGAGGTCACCACACCCGGAAGTAAGGTCAGCAAACCCGGAAGTGAGGTCACCGCACCCGGAATTGAGGTCAGCAAACCCAGAAGTGAGGTCACCAAGCCCGGTCGTGACCTCACTAAACCCGAAAGTGAGGTCACCAAACCCGGAAGTGACGTCACCACACCCGGAAGTGAGGTCACCACACCCGGAAGTGAGGTCACCAAACCCGAAAGTGACGTCACTAAACCCGGAAGTGAGGTCAGCAAACCCGGAAGTGAGGTCAGTAAACCCGGAAGTGAGGTCACCACACCTGGAAGTGAGGTCACCACACCCGGAAGTGAGGTCACCACACCCGGAAGTGAGGTCACCAAACCCGGAAGTGACGTCACTAAACCCGGAAGTGAGGTCACCACACCCGGAAGTGAGGTCAGCAAACCCGGAAGTGAGGTCACCACACCCGGAAGTGAGGTCAGCAAACCCGGAAGTGAGGTCACCCAACCCGGAAGTGACGTCACTAAACCCAAAAGTGAGGTCAGCATACCCTGAAGTGAGGTAAGCAGACCAGGAAAGTGAGGTCTGCTAATTCGGAACTCAGGTCAGCAAACCCAGAAGTGACTTCAGCAGACCCAGAAGTCACTTCAGCAAACCCGGAAGTGAGGTCAGCAAACCCGGAAGTGAGGTCACCACACCCGGAAGTGAGGTCACCACACCCGCAAGTGAGGTCACCACACCCGCAAGTGAGGTCAGCATACCCAGAAGTGACGTCACTAAACCTGGAAGTGAGGTCACCAAACCCGGAAGTGAGGTCACCACACCCGGAAGTGAGGTCACCACACCCAGAAGTGAGGTCTGCTAATTCGGAACTCAGGTCAGCAAACCCAGAAGTGACTTCAGCAGACCCAGAAGTGACTTCAGCAAACCCGGAAGTGAGGTCAGCAAACCTGGAAGTGACGTCACTAAACCCGGAAGTGAGGTCAGCAAACCCGGAAGTAAGGTCACCACACCCGGAAGTGAGGTCAGAAAACCCGGAAGTGACGTCACCAAACCCGGAAGTGACGTCACTAAGCCCGGAATTGAGGTCACCACACCCGGAAGTGAGGTCAGCAAACCCGGAAGTGAGGTCACCACACCAGGAAGTGAGGTCACCAAACCCGGAAGTGCGGTCAGCAAACCCGGAAGTGAGGTCAGCAAACCCGGAAGTGAGGTCAGCAAACCCGGAAGTGAGGTCACCACACCCGGAAGTGACGTCACCAAACCCGGAAGTGACGTCACTAAACCCGGAAGTGAGGTAAGCAGACCAGGAAAGTGAGGTCTGCTAATTCGGAACTCAGGTCAGCAAACCCAGAAGTGACTTCAGCAGACCCAGAAGTGACTTCAGCAAACCCGGAAGTGAGGTCAGCAAACCCGGAAGTGAGGTCAGCAAACCCGGAAGTGAGGTCAGCAAACCCGGAAGTGAGGTCACCACACCCGGAAGTGAGGTCACCACACCCGGAAGTGAGGTCACCACACCCGGAAGTGAGGTCACCAAACCCGGAAGTGACCTCACTAAACCCGGAAGTGACGTCACCACACCCGGAAGTGAGGTCAGCAAACCCGGAAGTGAGGTCACCACACCCGGAAGTGAGGTCACCAAACCCGGAAGTGACGTCACTAAACCCGGAAGTGAGGTCACCACACCCGGAAGTGAGGTCAGCAAACCCGGAAGTGAGGTCACCACACCCGGAAGTGAGGTCAGCAAACCCGGAAGTGAGGTCACCCAACCCGGAAGTGACGTCACTAAACCCAAAAGTGAGGTCAGCATACCCTGAAGTGAGGTAAGCAGACCAGGAAAGTGAGGTCTGCTAATTCGGAACTCAGGTCAGCAAACCCAGAAGTGACTTCAGCAGACCCAGAAGTCACTTCAGCAAACCCGGAAGTGAGGTCAGCAAACCCGGAAGTGAGGTCACCACACCCGGAAGTGAGGTCACCACACCCGCAAGTGAGGTCACCACACCCGCAAGTGAGGTCAGCATACCCAGAAGTGACGTCACTAAACCTGGAAGTGAGGTCACCAAACCCGGAAGTGAGGTCACCACACCCGGAAGTGAGGTCACCACACCCAGAAGTGAGGTCTGCTAATTCGGAACTCAGGTCAGCAAACCCAGAAGTGACTTCAGCAGACCCAGAAGTGACTTCAGCAAACCCGGAAGTGAGGTCAGCAAACCTGGAAGTGACGTCACTAAACCCGGAAGTGAGGTCAGCAAACCCGGAAGTAAGGTCACCACACCCGGAAGTGAGGTCAGAAAACCCGGAAGTGACGTCACCAAACCCGGAAGTGACGTCACTAAGCCCGGAATTGAGGTCACCACACCCGGAAGTGAGGTCAGCAAACCCGGAAGTGAGGTCACCACACCAGGAAGTGAGGTCACCAAACCCGGAAGTGCGGTCAGCAAACCCGGAAGTGAGGTCAGCAAACCCGGAAGTGAGGTCAGCAAACCCGGAAGTGAGGTCACCACACCCGGAAGTGACGTCACCAAACCCGGAAGTGACGTCACTAAACCCGGAAGTGAGGTAAGCAGACCAGGAAAGTGAGGTCTGCTAATTCGGAACTCAGGTCAGCAAACCCAGAAGTGACTTCAGCAGACCCAGAAGTGACTTCAGCAAACCCGGAAGTGAGGTCAGCAAACCCGGAAGTGAGGTCAGCAAACCCGGAAGTGAGGTCAGCAAACCCGGAAGTGAGGTCACCACACCCGGAAGTGAGGTCACCACACCCGGAAGTGAGGTCACCACACCCGGAAGTGAGGTCACCAAACCCGGAAGTGACGTCACTAAACCCGGAAGTGACGTCACCACACCCGGAAGTGAGGTCAGCAAACCCGGAAGTGAGGTCACCACACCCGGAAGTGAGGTCACCAAACCCGGAAGTGACGTCACTAAACCCGGAAGTGAGGTCACCACACCCGGAAGTGAGGTCAGCAAACCCGGAAGTGAGGTCACCACACCCGGAAGTGAGGTCAGCAAACCCGGAAGTGAGGTCACCCAACCCGGAAGTGACGTCACTAAACCCAAAAGTGAGGTCAGCATACCCTGAAGTGAGGTAAGCAGACCAGGAAAGTGAGGTCTGCTAATTCGGAACTCAGGTCAGCAAACCCAGAAGTGACTTCAGCAGACCCAGAAGTCACTTCAGCAAACCCGGAAGTGAGGTCAGCAAACCCGGAAGTGAGGTCACCACACCCGGAAGTGAGGTCACCACACCCGCAAGTGAGGTCACCACACCCGCAAGTGAGGTCAGCATACCCAGAAGTGACGTCACTAAACCTGGAAGTGAGGTCACCAAACCCGGAAGTGAGGTCACCACACCCGGAAGTGAGGTCACCACACCCAGAAGTGAGGTCTGCTAATTCGGAACTCAGGTCAGCAAACCCAGAAGTGACTTCAGCAGACCCAGAAGTGACTTCAGCAAACCCGGAAGTGAGGTCAGCAAACCTGGAAGTGACGTCACTAAACCCGGAAGTGAGGTCAGCAAACCCGGAAGTAAGGTCACCACACCCGGAAGTAAGGTCAGAAAACCCGGAAGTGACGTCACTAAACCCGGAAGTGAGGTCAGCATATCCGGAAGTGAGGTAAGCAGACCAGGAAAGTGAGGTCTGCTAATTCGGAACTCAGGTCAGCAAACCCAGAAGTGACTTCAGCAGACCCAGAAGTGACTTCAGCAAACCCAGAAGTGACTTCAGCAAACCCGGAAGTGACGTCACTAAACCCGGAAGTGAGGTCAGCAAACCCGGAAGTGATGTCACCACACCCGGAAGTGAGGTCACCACACCCGGAAAGTGAGGTCACCAAACCCGGAAGTGACGTCACTAAGCCCGGAATTGAGGTCACCACACCCGGAAGTGAGGTCAGCAAACCCGGAAGTGAGGTCACCACACCAGGAAGTGAGGTCACCAAACCCGGAAGTGCGGTCAGCAAACCCGGAAGTGAGGTCAGCAAACCCGGAAGTGAGGTCAGCAAACCCGGAAGTGAGGTCACCACACCCGGAAGTGACGTCACCAAACCCGGAAGTGACGTCACTAAACCCGGAAGTGAGGTAAGCAGACCAGGAAAGTGAGGTCTGCTAATTCGGAACTCAGGTCAGCAAACCCAGAAGTGACTTCAGCAGACCCAGAAGTGACTTCAGCAAACCCGGAAGTGAGGTCAGCAAACCCGGAAGTGAGGTCAGCAAACCCGGAAGTGAGGTCAGCAAACCCGGAAGTGAGGTCACCACACCCGGAAGTGAGGTCACCACACCCGGAAGTGAGGTCTGCTAATTCGGAATTCAGGTCAGCAAACCCAGAAGTGACTTCAGCAGACCCAGAAGTGACTTCAGCAAACCCGGAAGTGAGGTCAGCAAACCCGGAAGTGAGGTCACCACACCCGGAAGTGAGGTCAGCAAACCCGGAAGTGAGGTCACCACACCCGGAAGTAAGGTCAGCAAACCCGGAAGTGACGTCACGAAACCCGGAAGTGAGGTCACCGCACCCGGAAGTGAGGTCAGCAAACCCAGAAGTGAGGTCACCAAGCCCGGACGGGACGTCACTAAACCCGGAAGTGAGGTCATCACACCCGGAAGTGAGGTCAGCAAACCCGGAAGTGAGGTCACCACACCCGGAAGTAAGGTCAGCAAACCCGGAAGTGAGGTCAGCAAACCCGGAAGTGAGGTCACCACACCCGGAAGTGACGTCACTAAACCCGGAAGTGAGGTCAGCAAGCCCGGAAGTGATGTCACTAAACCCGGAAGTGAGGTCAGCATACCCGGAAGTGAGGTAAGCAGACCAGGAAAGTGAGGTCTGCTAATTCGGAACTCAGGTCAGCAAACCCAGAAGTGACTTCAGCAGACCCAGAAGTGACTTCAGCAAACCCGGAAGTGAGGTCAGCAAACCCGGAAGGGAGGTCACCACACCCGGAAGTGAGGTCACCACACCCGGAAGTGAGGTCAGCATACCCGGAAGTGAGGTAAGCAGACCAGGAACGTGAGGTCTGCTTATTCGGAACTCAGGTCAGCAAACCCAGAAGTGACTTCTGCAGACCCAGAAGTGACTTCAGCAAACCCGGAAGTGAAATCAGCAAACCCGGAAGTGAGGTCACCACACCTGGAAGTGAGGTCACCACACCCGGAAGTGAGGTCTCCACACCCGGAAGTGAGGTCAGCAAACCCGGAAGTGAGGTCACCACATTCGGAAGTAAGGTCAGCAAACCCGGAGGTGACGTCACTAAACCCGGAAGTGAGGTCAGCAAACCCGGAAGTGAGGTCACCACACCCGGAAGTGAGGTCACCACACCTGGAAGTGAGGTCACCACACCCGGAAGTGAGGTCACCAAACCCGGAAGTGACGTCACTAAACCCGGAAGTGAGGTCAGCAAACCCGGAAGTGAGGTCAGCAAACCCGGAAGTGAGGTCACCACACCCGGAAGTGAGGTCAGCAAACCCGGAAGTGAGGTCACCACACCCGGAAGTGAGGTCACCAAACCCGGAAGTGAGGTCACCACACCCGGAAGTGAGGTCAGCAAACCCGGAAGTGAGGTCACCACACCCGGAAGTGAGGTCAGCAAACCCGGAAGTGACGTCACTAAACCCGGAAGTGAGGTCAGCAAACCCGGAAGTGAGGTCAGCAAACCCGGAAGTGAGGTCACCACACCTGGAAGTGAGGTCAGCAAACCCGGAAGTGAGGTCACCACACCCGGAAGTGAGGTCACCAAACCCGGAAGTGACGTCACTAAACCCGGAAGTGAGGTCACCACACCCGGATATGAGGTCAGCAAACCCGGACGTGAGGTCACCACACCCGGAAGTGAGGTCAGCAAACCCGGAAGTGAGGTCACCACACCCGGAAGTGAGGTCACCACACCCGGAAGTGAGTTCTGCTAATTCGGAACTCAGGTCAGCAAACCCAGAAGTGACTTCAGCAGACCCAGAAGTGACTTCAGCAAACCCGGAAGTGAGGTCAGCAAACCTGGAAGTGAGGTCACCACACCCGGAAGTGAGGTCAGCAAACCCGGAAGTGAGGTCACCACACCCGGAAGTAAGGTCAGCAAACCCGGAAGTGAGGTCACCGCACCCGGAATTGAGGTCAGCAAACCCAGAAGTGAGGTCACCAAGCCCGGTCGTGACCTCACTAAACCCGAAAGTGAGGTCACCAAACCCGGAAGTGACGTCACCACACCCGGAAGTGAGGTCACCACACCCGGAAGTGAGGTCACCAAACCCGAAAGTGACGTCACTAAACCCGGAAGTGAGGTCAGCAAACCCGGAAGTGAGGTCAGTAAACCCGGAAGTGAGGTCACCACACCTGGAAGTGAGGTCACCACACCCGGAAGTGAGGTCACCACACCCGGAAGTGAGGTCACCAAACCCGGAAGTGACGTCACTAAACCCGGAAGTGAGGTCACCACACCCGGAAGTGAGGTCAGCAAACCCGGAAGTGAGGTCACCACACCCGGAAGTGAGGTCAGCAAACCCGGAAGTGAGGTCACCACACCCGGAAGTGAGGTCAGCAAACCCGGAAGTGAGGTCACCCAACCCGGAAGTGACGTCACTAAACCCAAAAGTGAGGTCAGCATACCCTGAAGTGAGGTAAGCAGACCAGGAAAGTGAGGTCTGCTAATTCGGAACTCAGGTCAGCAAACCCAGAAGTGACTTCAGCAGACCCAGAAGTCACTTCAGCAAACCCGGAAGTGAGGTCAGCAAACCCGGAAGTGAGGTCACCACACCCGGAAGTGAGGTCACCACACCCGCAAGTGAGGTCACCACACCCGCAAGTGAGGTCAGCATACCCAGAAGTGACGTCACTAAACCTGGAAGTGAGGTCACCAAACCCGGAAGTGAGGTCACCACACCCGGAAGTGAGGTCACCACACCCAGAAGTGAGGTCTGCTAATTCGGAACTCAGGTCAGCAAACCCAGAAGTGACTTCAGCAGACCCAGAAGTGACTTCAGCAAACCCGGAAGTGAGGTCAGCAAACCTGGAAGTGACGTCACTAAACCCGGAAGTGAGGTCAGCAAACCCGGAAGTAAGGTCACCACACCCGGAAGTGAGGTCAGAAAACCCGGAAGTGACGTCACCAAACCCGGAAGTGACGTCACTAAGCCCGGAATTGAGGTCACCACACCCGGAAGTGAGGTCAGCAAACCCGGAAGTGAGGTCACCACACCAGGAAGTGAGGTCACCAAACCCGGAAGTGCGGTCAGCAAACCCGGAAGTGAGGTCAGCAAACCCGGAAGTGAGGTCAGCAAACCCGGAAGTGAGGTCACCACACCCGGAAGTGACGTCACCAAACCCGGAAGTGACGTCACTAAACCCGGAAGTGAGGTAAGCAGACCAGGAAAGTGAGGTCTGCTAATTCGGAACTCAGGTCAGCAAACCCAGAAGTGACTTCAGCAGACCCAGAAGTGACTTCAGCAAACCCGGAAGTGAGGTCAGCAAACCCGGAAGTGAGGTCAGCAAACCCGGAAGTGAGGTCAGCAAACCCGGAAGTGAGGTCACCACACCCGGAAGTGAGGTCACCACACCCGGAAGTGAGGTCTGCTAATTCGGAATTCAGGTCAGCAAACCCAGAAGTGACTTCAGCAGACCCAGAAGTGACTTCAGCAAACCCGGAAGTGAGGTCAGCAAACCCGGAAGTGAGGTCACCACACCCGGAAGTGAGGTCAGCAAACCCGGAAGTGAGGTCACCACACCCGGAAGTAAGGTCAGCAAACCCGGAAGTGACGTCACGAAACCCGGAAGTGAGGTCACCGCACCCGGAAGTGAGGTCAGCAAACCCAGAAGTGAGGTCACCAAGCCCGGACGGGACGTCACTAAACCCGGAAGTGAGGTCATCACACCCGGAAGTGAGGTCAGCAAACCCGGAAGTGAGGTCACCACACCCGGAAGTAAGGTCAGCAAACCCGGAAGTGAGGTCAGCAAACCCGGAAGTGAGGTCACCACACCCGGAAGTGACGTCACTAAACCCGGAAGTGAGGTCAGCAAGCCCGGAAGTGATGTCACTAAACCCGGAAGTGAGGTCAGCATACCCGGAAGTGAGGTAAGCAGACCAGGAAAGTGAGGTCTGCTAATTCGGAACTCAGGTCAGCAAACCCAGAAGTGACTTCAGCAGACCCAGAAGTGACTTCAGCAAACCCGGAAGTGAGGTCAGCAAACCCGGAAGGGAGGTCACCACACCCGGAAGTGAGGTCACCACACCCGGAAGTGAGGTCAGCATACCCGGAAGTGAGGTAAGCAGACCAGGAACGTGAGGTCTGCTAATTCGGAACTCAGGTCAGCAAACCCAGAAGTGACTTCTGCAGACCCAGAAGTGACTTCAGCAAACCCGGAAGTGAAATCAGCAAACCCGGAAGTGAGGTCACCACACCTGGAAGTGAGGTCACCACACCCGGAAGTGAGGTCTCCACACCCGGAAGTGAGGTCAGCAAACCCGGAAGTGAGGTCACCACATTCGGAAGTAAGGTCAGCAAACCCGGAAGTGACGTCACTAAACCCGGAAGTGAGGTCAGCAAACCCAAAAGTGAGGTCACCACACCCGGAAGTGAGGTCACCACACCTGGAAGTGAGGTCACCACACCCGGAAGTGAGGTCACCAAACCCGGAAGTGACGTCACTAAACCCGGAAGTGAGGTCAGCAAACCCGGAAGTGAGGTCAGCAAACCCGGAAGTGAGGTCACCACACCCGGAAGTGAGGTCAGCAAACCCGGAAGTGAGGTCACCACACCCGGAAGTGAGGTCACCAAACCCGGAAGTGAGGTCACCACACCCGGAAGTGAGGTCAGCAAACCCGGAAGTGAGGTCACCACACCCGGAAGTGAGGTCAGCAAACCCGGAAGTGACGTCACTAAACCCGGAAGTGAGGTCAGCAAACCCGGAAGTGAGGTCAGCAAACCCGGAAGTGAGGTCACCACACCTGGAAGTGAGGTCAGCAAACCCAGAAGTGAGGTCACCACACCCGGAAGTGAGGTCACCAAACCCGGAAGTGACATCACTAAACCCGGAAGTGAGGTCACCACACCCGGATATGAGGTCAGCAAACCCGGACGTGAGGTCACCACACCCGGAAGTGAGGTCAGCAAACCCGGAAGTGAGGTCACCACACCCGGAAGTGAGGTCAGCAAACCCGGAAGTGAGGTCACCACACCCGGAAGTGAGGTCACCACACCCGGAAGTGAGTTCTGCTAATTCGGAACTCAGGTCAGCAAACCCAGAAGTGACTTCAGCAGACCCAGAAGTGACTTCAGCAAACCCGGAAGTGAGGTCAGCAAACCTGGAAGTGAGGTCACCACACCCGGAAGTGAGGTCAGCAAACCCGGAAGTGAGGTCACCACACCCGGAAGTAAGGTCAGCAAACCCGGAAGTGAGGTCACCGCACCCGGAAGTGAGGTCAGCAAACCCAGAAGTGAGGTCACCAAGCCCGGTCGTGACCTCACTAAACCCGAAAGTGAGGTCACCAAACCCGGAAGTGACGTCACCACACCCGGAAGTGAGGTCACCACACCCGGAAGTGAGGTCACCAAACCCGAAAGTGACGTCACTAAACCCGGAAGTGAGGTCAGCAAACCCGGAAGTGAGGTCAGTAAACCCGGAAGTGAGGTCACCACACCTGGAAGTGAGGTCACCACACCCGGAAGTGAGGTCACCACACCCGGAAGTGAGGTCACCAAACCCGGAAGTGACGTCACTAAACCCGGAAGTGACGTCACCACACCCGGAAGTGAGGTCAGCAAACCCGGAAGTGAGGTCACCACACCCGGAAGTGAGGTCACCAAACCCGGAAGTGACGTCACTAAACCCGGAAGTGAGGTCACCACACCCGGAAGTGAGGTCAGCAAACCCGGAAGTGAGGTCACCACACCCGGAAGTGAGGTCAGCAAACCCGGAAGTGAGGTCACCCAACCCGGAAGTGACGTCACTAAACCCAAAAGTGAGGTCAGCATACCCTGAAGTGAGGTAAGCAGACCAGGAAAGTGAGGTCTGCTAATTCGGAACTCAGGTCAGCAAACCCAGAAGTGACTTCAGCAGACCCAGAAGTCACTTCAGCAAACCCGGAAGTGAGGTCAGCAAACCCGGAAGTGAGGTCACCACACCCGGAAGTGAGGTCACCACACCCGCAAGTGTGGTCACCACACCCGCAAGTGAGGTCAGCATACCCAGAAGTGACGTCACTAAACCTGGAAGTGAGGTCACCAAACCCGGAAGTGAGGTCACCACACCCGGAAGTGAGGTCACCACACCCAGAAGTGAGGTCTGCTAATTCGGAACTCAGGTCAGCAAACCCAGAAGTGACTTCAGCAGACCCAGAAGTGACTTCAGCAAACCCGGAAGTGAGGTCAGCAAACCTGGAAGTGACGTCACTAAACCCGGAAGTGAGGTCAGCAAACCCGGAAGTAAGGTCACCACACCCGGAAGTGAGGTCAGAAAACCCGGAAGTGACGTCACTAAACCCGGAAGTGAGGTCAGCATATCCGGAAGTGAGGTAAGCAGACCAGGAAAGTGAGGTCTGCTAATTCGGAACTCAGGTCAGCAAACCCAGAAGTGACTTCAGCAGACCCAGAAGTGACTTCAGCAAACCCAGAAGTGACTTCAGCAAACCCGGAAGTGACGTCACTAAACCCGGAAGTGAGGTCAGCAAACCCGGAAGTGATGTCACCACACCCGGAAGTGAGGTCACCACACCCGGAAAGTGAAGTCACCAAACCCGGAAGTGACGTCACTAAGCCCGGAATTGAGGTCACCACACCCGGAAGTGAGGTCAGCAAACCCGGAAGTGAGGTCACCACACCAGGAAGTGAGGTCACCAAACCCGGAAGTGCGGTCAGCAAACCCGGAAGTGAGGTCAGCAAACCCGGAAGTGAGGTCAGCAAACCCGGAAGTGAGGTCACCACACCCGGAAGTGAGGTCACCAAACCCGGAAGTGACGTCACTAAACCCGGAAGTGAGGTCACCAAACCCGGAAGTGAGGTCACCACACCCGGAAGTGAGGTAAGCAGACCAGGTACGTGAGGTCAGCAAACCCAGAAGTGACGTCCCTAAACCCGGAAGTGAGGTCAGCAAACCCGGAAGTGAGGTCACCACACCCGGAAGTGACGTCACCAAACCCGGAAGTGACGTCACTAAACCCGGAAGTGAGGTCAGCATACCCGGAAGTGAGGTAAGCAGACCAGGAAAGTGAGGTCTGCTAATTCGGAACTCAGGTCAGCAAACCCAGAAGTGACTTCAGCAGACCCAGAAGTGACTTCAGCAAACCCGGAAGTGAGGTCAGCAAACCCGGACGTGAGGTCACCACACCCGGAAGTGAGGTCAGCAAACCCGGAAGTGAGGTCACCACACCCGGAAGTGAGGTCACCACACCCGGAAGTGAGGTCTGCTAATTCGGAATTCAGGTCAGCAAACCCAGAAGTGACTTCAGCAGACCCAGAAGTGACTTCAGCAAACCCGGAAGTGAGGTCAGCAAACCCGGAAGTGAGGTCACCACACCCGGAAGTGAGGTCAGCAAACCCGGAAGTGAGGTCACCACACCCGGAAGTAAGGTCAGCAAACCCGGAAGTGACGTCACGAAACCCGGAAGTGAGGTCACCGCACCCGGAAGTGAGGTCAGCAAACCCAGAAGTGAGGTCACCAAGCCCGGACGGGACGTCACTAAACCCGGAAGTGAGGTCATCACACCCGGAAGTGAGGTCAGCAAACCCGGAAGTGAGGTCACCACACCCGGAAGTAAGGTCAGCAAACCCGGAAGTGAGGTCAGCAAACCCGGAAGTGAGGTCACCACACCCGGAAGTGACGTCACTAAACCCGGAAGTGAGGTCAGCAAACCCGGAAGTGATGTCACTAAACCCGGAAGTGAGGTCAGCATACCCGGAAGTGAGGTAAGCAGACCAGGAAAGTGAGGTCTGCTAATTCGGAACTCAGGTCAGCAAACCCAGAAGTGACTTCAGCAGACCCAGAAGTGACTTCAGCAAACCCGGAAGTGAGGTCAGCAAACCCGGAAGGGAGGTCACCACACCCGGAAGTGAGGTCACCACACCCGGAAGTGAGGTCAGCATACCCGGAAGTGAGGTAAGCAGACCAGGAACGTGAGGTCTGCTAATTCGGAACTCAGGTCAGCAAACCCAGAAGTGACTTCTGCAGACCCAGAAGTGACTTCAGCAAACCCGGAAGTGAAATCAGCAAACCCGGAAGTGAGGTCACCACACCTGGAAGTGAGGTCACCACACCCGGAAGTGAGGTCACCACATTCGGAAGTAAGGTCAGCAAACCCGGAAGTGACGTCACTAAACCCGGAAGTGAGGTCAGCAAACCCGGAAGTGAGGTCACCACACCCGGAAGTGAGGTCACCACACCTGGAAGTGAGGTCACCACACCCGGAAGTGAGGTCACCAAACCCGGAAGTGACGTCACTAAACCCGGAAGTGAGGTCAGCAAACCCGGAAGTGAGGTCAGCAAACCCGGAAGTGAGGTCACCACACCCGGAAGTGAGGTCAGCAAACCCGGAAGTGAGGTCACCACACCCGGAAGTGAGGTCACCAAACCCGGAAGTGAGGTCACCACACCCGGAAGTGAGGTCAGCAAACCCGGAAGTGAGGTCACCACACCCGGAAGTGAGGTCACCAAACCCGGAAGTGACGTCACTAAACCCGGAAGTGAGGTCAGCAAACCCGGAAGTGAGGTCAGCAAACCCGGAAGTGAGGTCACCACACCTGGAAGTGAGGTCACCACACCCGGAAGTGAGGTCACCACACCCGGAAGTGAGGTCACCAAACCCGGAAGTGACGTCACTAAACCCGGAAGTGAGGTCACCACACCCGGAAGTGAGGTCAGCAAACCCGGAAGTGAGGTCACCACACCCGGAAGTGAGGTCAGCAAACCCGGAAGTGAGGTCACCACACCCGGAAGTGAGGTCAGCAAACCCGGAAGTGAGGTCACCACACCCGGAAGTGAGGTCACCACACCCGGAAGTGAGTTCTGCTAATTCGGAACTCAGGTCAGCAAACCCAGAAGTGACTTCAGCAGACCCAGAAGTGACTTCAGCAAACCCGGAAGTGAGGTCAGCAAACCTGGAAGTGAGGTCACCACACCCGGAAGTGAGGTCAGCAAACCCGGAACTGAGGTCACCACACCCGGAAGTAAGGTCAGCAAACCCGGAAGTGAGGTCACCGCACCCGGAAGTGAGGTCAGCAAACCCAGAAGTGAGGTCACCAAGCCCGGTCGTGACCTCACTAAACCCGAAAGTGAGGTCACCAAACCCGGAAGTGACGTCACCACACCCGGAAGTGAGGTCACCACACCCGGAAGTGAGGTCACCAAACCCGAAAGTGACGTCACTAAACCCGGAAGTGAGGTCAGCAAACCCGGAAGTGAGGTCAGTAAACCCGGAAGTGAGGTCACCACACCTGGAAGTGAGGTCACCACACCCGGAAGTGAGGTCACCACACCCGGAAGTGAGGTCACCAAACCCGGAAGTGACGTCACTAAACCCGGAAGTGACGTCACCACACCCGGAAGTGAGGTCAGCAAACCCGGAAGTGAGGTCACCACACCCGGAAGTGAGGTCACCAAACCCGGAAGTGACGTCACTAAACCCGGAAGTGAGGTCAGCAAACCCGGAAGTGAGGTCACCACACCCGGAAGTGAGGTCAGCAAACCCGGAAGTGAGGTCACCCAACCCGGAAGTGACGTCACCCAACCCGGAAGTGACGTCACTAAACCCAAAAGTGAGGTCAGCATACCCTGAAGTGAGGTAAGCAGACCAGGAAAGTGAGGTCTGCTAATTCGGAACTCAGGTCAGCAAACCCAGAAGTGACTTCAGCAGACCCAGAAGTCACTTCAGCAAACCCGGAAGTGAGGTCAGCAAACCCGGAAGTGAGGTCACCACACCCGGAAGTGAGGTCACCACACCCGCAAGTGAGGTCAGCATACCCAGAAGTGACGTCACTAAACCTGGAAGTGAGGTCACCAAACCCGGAAGTGAGGTCACCACACCCGGAAGTGAGGTCACCACACCCAGAAGTGAGGTCTGCTAATTCGGAACTCAGGTCAGCAAACCCAGAAGTGACTTCAGCAGACCCAGAAGTGACTTCAGCAAACCCGGAAGTGAGGTCAGCAAACCTGGAAGTGACGTCACTAAACCCGGAAGTGAGGTCAGCAAACCCGGAAGTAAGGTCACCACACCCGGAAGTGAGGTCAGAAAACCCGGAAGTGACGTCACTAAACCCGGAAGTGAGGTCAGCATATCCGGAAGTGAGGTAAGCAGACCAGGAAAGTGAGGTCTGCTAATTCGGAACTCAGGTCAGCAAACCCAGAAGTGACTTCAGCAGACCCAGAAGTGACTTCAGCAAACCCAGAAGTGACTTCAGCAAACCCGGAAGTGACGTCACTAAACCCGGAAGTGAGGTCAGCAAACCCGGAAGTGATGTCACCACACCCGGAAGTGAGGTCACCACACCCGGAAAGTGAAGTCACCAAACCCGGAAGTGACGTCACTAAGCCCGGAATTGAGGTCACCACACCCGGAAGTGAGGTCAGCAAACCCGGAAGTGAGGTCACCACACCAGGAAGTGAGGTCACCAAACCCGGAAGTGCGGTCAGCAAACCCGGAAGTGAGGTCAGCAAACCCGGAAGTGAGGTCAGCAAACCCGGAAGTGAGGTCACCACACCCGGAAGTGAGGTCACCAAACCCGGAAGTGACGTCACTAAACCCGGAAGTGAGGTCACCAAACCCGGAAGTGAGGTCACCACACCCGGAAGTGAGGTAAGCAGACCAGGTACGTGAGGTCAGCAAACCCAGAAGTGACGTCCCTAAACCCGGAAGTGAGGTCAGCAAACCCGGAAGTGAGGTCACCACACCCGGAAGTGACGTCACCAAACCCGGAAGTGACGTCACTAAACCCGGAAGTGAGGTCAGCATACCCGGAAGTGAGGTAAGCAGACCAGGAAAGTGAGGTCTGCTAATTCGGAACTCAGGTCAGCAAACCCAGAAGTGACTTCAGCAGACCCAGAAGTGACTTCAGCAAACCCGGAAGTGAGGTCAGCAAACCCGGACGTGAGGTCACCACACCCGGAAGTGAGGTCACCACACCCGGAAGTGAGGTCTGCTAATTCGGAATTCAGGTCAGCAAACCCAGAAGTGACTTCAGCAGACCCAGAAGTGACTTCAGCAAACCCGGAAGTGAGGTCAGCAAACCCTGAAGTGAGGTCACCACACCCGGAAGTGAGGTCAGCAAACCCGGAAGTGAGGTCACCACACCCGGAAGTAAGGTCAGCAAACCCGGAAGTGACGTCACGAAACCCGGAAGTGAGGTCACCGCACCCAGAAGTGAGGTCAGAAAACCCAGAAGTGAGGTCACCAAGCCCGGACGGGACGTCACTAAACCCGGAAGTGAGGTCAGCAAACCCGGAAGTGAGGTCACCACACCCGGAAGTAAGGTCAGCAAACCCGGAAGTGAGGTCAGCAAACCCGGAAGTGAGGTCACCACACCCGGAAGTGACGTCACTAAACCCGGAAGTGAGGTCAGCAAACCCGGAAGTGATGTCACTAAACCCGGAAGTGAGGTCAGCATACCCGGAAGTGAGGTAAGCAGACCAGGAAAGTGAGGTCTGCTAATTCGGAACTCAGGTCAGCAAACCCAGAAGTGACTTCAGCAGACCCAGAAGTGACTTCAGCAAACCCGGAAGTGAGGTCAGCAAACCCGGAAGGGAGGTCACCACACCCGGAAGTGAGGTCACCACACCCGGAAGTGAGGTCACCACACCCGGAAGTGAGGTCAGCATACCAGGAAGTGAGGTAAGCAGACCAGGAACGTGAGGTCTGCTAATTCGGAACTCAGGTCAGCAAACCCAGAAGTGACTTCTGCAGACCCAGAAGTGACTTCAGCAAACCCGGAAGTGAAATCAGCAAACCCGGAAGTGAGGTCACCACACCTGGAAGTGAGGTCACCACACCCGGAAGTGAGGTCTCCACACCCGGAAGTGAGGTCAGCAAACCCGGAAGTGAGGTCACCACATTCGGAAGTAAGGTCAGCAAACCCGGAAGTGACGTCACTAAACCCGGAAGTGAGGTCAGCAAACCCGGAAGTGAGGTCAGCAAACCCGGAAGTGCGGTCAGCAAACCCGGAAGTGAGGTCACCACACCCGGAAGTGAGGTCACCAAACCCGGAAGTGACGTCACTAAACCCGGAAGTGAGGTCACCAAACCCGGAAGTGACGTCACCACACCCGGAAGTGAGGTCACCACACCCGGAAGTGAGGTCACCAAACCCGGAAGTGAGGTAAGCAGACCAGGTACGTGAGGTCAGCAAACCCAGAAGTGACGTCACTAAACCCGGAAGTGAGGTCAGCAAACCCGGAAGTGAGGTCACCACACTTGGAAGTGACGTCACCACACCCGGAAGTGACGTCACTAAACCCGGAAGTGAGGTCAGCATACCCGGAAGTGAGGTAAGCAGACCAGGAAAGTGAGGTCTGCTAATTCGGAACTCAGGTCAGCAAACCCAGAAGTGACTTCAGCAGACCCAGAAGTGACTTCAGCAAACCCGGAAGTGAGGTCAGCAAACCCGGAAGGGAGGTCACCACACCCGGAAGTGAGGTCACCACACCCGGAAGTGAGGTCAGCATACCCGGAAGTGAGGTAAGCAGACCAGGAACGTGAGGTCTGCTAATTCGGAACTCAGGTCAGCAAACACAGAAGTGACTTCTGCAGACCCAGAAGTGACTTCAGCAAACCCGGAAGTGAGGTCAGCAAACCCGGAAGTGAGGTCACCACACCTGGAAGTGAGGTCACCACACCCGGAAGTGAGGTCTCCACACCCGGAAGTGAGGTCAGCAAACCCGGAAGTGAGGTCACCACATTCGGAAGTAAGGTCAGCAAACCCGGAAGTGACGTCACTAAACCCGGAAGTGAGGTCAGCAAACCCGGAAGTGAGGTCAGCAAACCCGGAAGTGCGGTCAGCAAACCCGGAAGTGAGGTCACCACACCCGGAAGTGAGGTCACCAAACCCGGAAGTGACGTCACTAAACCCGGAAGTGAGGTCACCAAACCCGGAAGTGACGTCACCACACCCGGAAGTGAGGTCACCACACCCGGAAGTGAGGTCACCAAACCCGGAAGTGAGGTAAGCAGACCAGGTACGTGAGGTCAGCAAACCCAGAAGTGACGTCACTAAACCCGGAAGTGAGGTCAGCAAACCCGGAAGTGAGGTCACCACACTTGGAAGTGACGTCACCACACCCGGAAGTGACGTCACTAAACCCGGAAGTGAGGTCAGCATACCCGGAAGTGAGGTAAGCAGACCAGGAAAGTGAGGTCTGCTAATTCGGAACTCAGGTCAGCAAACCCAGAAGTGACTTCAGCAGACCCAGAAGTGACTTCAGCAAACCCGGAAGTGAGGTCAGCAAACCCGGAAGGGAGGTCACCACACCCGGAAGTGAGGTCACCACACCCGGAAGTGAGGTCAGCATACCCGGAAGTGAGGTAAGCAGACCAGGAACGTGAGGTCTGCTAATTCGGAACTCAGGTCAGCAAACACAGAAGTGACTTCTGCAGACCCAGAAGTGACTTCAGCAAACCCGGAAGTGAGGTCAGCAAACCCGGAAGTGAGGTCACCACACCTGGAAGTGAGGTCACCACACACGGAAGTGAGGTCAGCAAACCCGGAAGTGAGGTCAGCAAACCCGGAAGTGAGGTCAGCAAACCCGGAAGTGAGGTCACCACACCCGGAAGTGAGGTCAGCAAACCCGGAAGTGAGGTCACCACACCCGGAAGTGAGGTCACCAAACCCGGAAGTGAGGTCACCACACCCGGAAGTGAGGTCAGCAAACCCGGAAGTGAGGTCACCACACCCGGAAGTGAGGTCACCAAACCCGGAAGTGACGTCACTAAACCCGGAAGTGAGGTCAGCAAACCCGGAAGTGAGGTCAGCAAACCCGGAAGTGAGGTCACCACACCTGGAAGTGAGGTCAGCAAACCCGGAAGTGAGGTCACCACACCCGGAAGTGAGGTCACCAAACCCGGAAGTGACGTCACTAAACCCGGAATTGAGGTCACCACACCCGGAAGTGAGGTCACCAAACCCGGAAGTGACGTCACTAAACCCGGAAGTGAGGTCAGCAAACCCGGAAGTGAGGTCACCACACCCGGAAGTGACGTCACCAAACCCGGAAGTGACGTCACTAAACCCGGAAGTGAGGTCAGCATACCCGGAAGTGAGGTAAGCAGACCAGGAAAGTGAGGTCTGCTAATTCGGAACTCAGGTCAGCAAACCCAGAAGTGACTTCAGCAGACCCAGAAGTGACTTCAGCAAACCCGGAAGTGAGGTCAGCAAACCCGGAAGTGAGGTCAGCAAACCCGGAAGTGAGGTCAGCAAACCCGGAAGTGAGGTCACCACACCCGGAAGTGAGGTCACCACACCCGGAAGTGAGGTCTGCTAATTCGGAACTCAGGTCAGCAAACCCAGAAGTGACTTCAGCAGACCCAGAAGTGACTTCAGCAAACCCGGAAGTGAGGTCAGCAAACCCGGAAGTGAGGTCACCACACCCGGAAGTGAGGTCAGCAAACCCGGAAGTGAGGTCACCACACCCGGAAGTAAGGTCAGCAAACCCGGAAGTGACGTCACGAAACCCGGAAGTGAGGTCACCGCACCCGGAAGTGAGGTCAGCAAACCCAGAAGTGAGGTCACCAAGCCCGGACGGGACGTCACTAAACCCGGAAGTGAGGTCATCACACCCGGAAGTGAGGTCAGCAAACCCGGAAGTGAGGTCACCACACCCGGAAGTAAGGTCAGCAAACCCGGAAGTGAGGTCAGCAAACCCGGAAGTGAGGTCACCACACCCGGAAGTGACGTCACTAAACCCGGAAGTGAGGTCAGCAAACCCGGAAGTGATGTCACTAAACCCGGAAGTGAGGTCAGCATACCCGGAAGTGAGGTAAGCAGACCAGGAAAGTGAGGTCTGCTAATTCGGAACTCAGGTCAGCAAACCCAGAAGTGACTTCAGCAGACCCAGAAGTGACTTCAGCAAACCCGGAAGTGAGGTCAGCAAACCCGGAAGGGAGGTCACCACACCCGGAAGTGAGGTCACCACACCCGGAAGTGAGGTCAGCATACCCGGAAGTGAGGTAAGCAGACCAGGAACGTGAGGTCTGCTAATTCGGAACTCAGGTCAGCAAACCCAGAAGTGACTTCTGCAGACCCAGAAGTGACTTCAGCAAACCCGGAAGTGAAATCAGCAAACCCGGAAGTGAGGTCACCACACCTGGAAGTGAGGTCACCACACCCGGAAGTGAGGTCTCCACACCCGGAAGTGAGGTCAGCAAACCCGGAAGTGAGGTCACCACATTCGGAAGTAAGGTCAGCAAACCCGGAAGTGACGTCACTAAACCCGGAAGTGAGGTCAGCAAACCCGGAAGTGAGGTCACCACACCCGGAAGTGAGGTCACCACACCTGGAAGTGAGGTCACCACACCCGGAAGTGAGGTCACCAAACCCGGAAGTGACGTCACTAAACCCGGAAGTGAGGTCAGCAAACCCGGAAGTGAGGTCAGCAAACCCGGAAGTGAGGTCACCACACCCGGAAGTGAGGTCAGCAAACCCGGAAGTGAGGTCACCACACCCGGAAGTGAGGTCACCAAACCCGGAAGTGAGGTCACCACACCCGGAAGTGAGGTCAGCAAACCCGGAAGTGAGGTCACCACACCCGGAAGTGAGGTCACCAAACCCGGAAGTGACGTCACTAAACCCGGAAGTGAGGTCAGCAAACCCGGAAGTGAGGTCAGCAAACCCGGAAGTGAGGTCACCACACCTGGAAGTGAGGTCAGCAAACCCGGAAGTGAGGTCACCACACCCGGAAGTGAGGTCACCAAACCCGGAAGTGACGTCACTAAACCCGGAAGTGAGGTCACCACACCCGGATATGAGGTCAGCAAACCCGGACGTGAGGTCACCACACCCGGAAGTGAGGTCAGCAAACCCGGAAGTGAGGTCAGCAAACCCGGAAGTGAGGTCAGCAAACCCGGAAGTGAGGTCACCACACCCGGAAGTGAGGTCACCACACCCGGAAGTGAGTTCTGCTAATTCGGAACTCAGGTCAGCAAACCCAGAAGTGACTTCAGCAGACCCAGAAGTGACTTCAGCAAACCCGGAAGTGAGGTCAGCAAACCTGGAAGTGAGGTCACCACACCCGGAAGTGAGGTCAGCAAACCCGGAAGTGAGGTCACCACACCCGGAAGTAAGGTCAGCAAACCCGGAAGTGAGGTCACCGCACCCGGAAGTGAGGTCAGCAAACCCAGAAGTGAGGTCACCAAGCCCGGTCGTGACCTCACTAAACCCGAAAGTGAGGTCACCAAACCCGGAAGTGAGGTCAGCAAACCCGGAAGTGAGGTCACCACACCCGGAAGTGAGGTCACCAAACCCGAAAGTGACGTCACTAAACCCGGAAGTGAGGTCAGCAAACCCGGAAGTGAGGTCAGTAAACCCGGAAGTGAGGTCACCACACCTGGAAGTGAGGTCACCACACCCGGAAGTGAGGTCACCACACCCGGAAGTGAGGTCACCAAACCCGGAAGTGACGTCACTAAACCCGGAAGTGACGTCACCACACCCGGAAGTGAGGTCAGCAAACCCGGAAGTGAGGTCACCACACCCGGAAGTGAGGTCACCAAACCCGGAAGTGACGTCACTAAACCCGGAAGTGAGGTCAGCAAACACGGAAGTGAGGTCACCACACCCGGAAGTGAGGTCAGCAAACCCGGAAGTGAGGTCACCCAACCCGGAAGTGACGTCACTAAACCCAAAAGTGAGGTCAGCATACCCTGAAGTGAGGTAAGCAGACCAGGAAAGTGAGGTCTGCTAATTCGGAACTCAGGTCAGCAAACCCAGAAGTGACTTCAGCAGACCCAGAAGTCACTTCAGCAAACCCGGAAGTGAGGTCAGCAAACCCGGAAGTGAGGTCACCACACCCGGAAGTGAGGTCACCACACCCGCAAGTGAGGTCAGCATACCCAGAAGTGACGTCACTAAACCTGGAAGTGAGGTCACCAAACCCGGAAGTGAGGTCACCACACCCGGAAGTGAGGTCACCACACCCAGAAGTGAGGTCTGCTAATTCGGAACTCAGGTCAGCAAACCCAGAAGTGACTTCAGCAGACCCAGAAGTGACTTCAGCAAACCCGGAAGTGAGGTCAGCAAACCCGGAAGTGAGGTCAGCAAACCCGGAAGTGAGGTCAGCAAACCCGGAAGTGAGGTCACCACACCCGGAAGTGAGGTCACCACACCCGGAAGTGAGGTCTGCTAATTCGGAACTCAGGTCAGCAAAACCAGAAGTGACTTCAGCAGACCCAGAAGTGACTTCAGCAAACCCGGAAGTGAGGTCAGCAAACCCGGAAGTGAGGTCACCACACCCGGAAGTGAGGTCAGCAAACCCGGAAGTGAGGTCACCACACCCGGAAGTGAGGTCAGCAAACCCGGAAGTGACGTCACGAAACCCGGAAGTGAGGTCACCGCACCCGGAAGTGAGGTCAGCAAACCCAGAAGTGAGGTCACCAAGCCCGGACGGGACGTCACTAAACCCGGAAGTGAGGTCATCACACCCGGAAGTGAGGTCAGCAAACCCGGAAGTGAGGTCACCACACCCGGAAGTAAGGTCAGCAAACCCGGAAGTGAGGTCAGCAAACCCGGAAGTGAGGTCACCACACCCGGAAGTGACGTCACTAAACCCGGAAGTGAGGTCAGCAAACCCGGAAGTGATGTCACTAAACCCGGAAGTGAGGTCAGCATACCCGGAAGTGAGGTAAGCAGACCAGGAACGTGAGGTCTGCTAATTCGGAACTCAGGTCAGCAAACCCAGAAGTGACTTCTGCAGACCCAGAAGTGACTTCAGCAAACCCGGAAGTGAAATCAGCAAACCCGGAAGTGAGGTCACCACACCTGGAAGTGAGGTCACCACACCCGGAAGTGAGGTCTCCACACCCGGAAGTGAGGTCAGCAAACCCGGAAGTGAGGTCACCACATTCGGAAGTAAGGTCAGCAAACCCGGAAGTGACGTCACTAAACCCGGAAGTGAGGTCAGCAAACCCGGAAGTGAGGTCACCACACCCGGAAGTGAGGTCACCACACCTGGAAGTGAGGTCACCACACCCGGAAGTGAGGTCACCAAACCCGGAAGTGACGTCACTAAACCCGGAAGTGAGGTCAGCAAACCCGGAAGTGAGGTCAGCAAACCCGGAAGTGAGGTCACCACACCCGGAAGTGAGGTCAGCAAACCCGGAAGTGAGGTCACCACACCCGGAAGTGAGGTCACCAAACCCGGAAGTGAGGTCACCACACCCGGAAGTGAGGTCAGCAAACCCGGAAGTGAGGTCACCACACCCGGAAGTGAGGTCACCAAACCCGGAAGTGACGTCACTAAACCCGGAAGTGAGGTCAGCAAACCCGGAAGTGAGGTCAGCAAACCCGGAAGTGAGGTCACCACACCTGGAAGTGAGGTCAGCAAACCCGGAAGTGAGGTCACCACACCCGGAAGTGAGGTCACCAAACCCGGAAGTGACGTCACTAAACCCGGAAGTGAGGTCACCACACCCGGATATGAGGTCAGCAAACCCGGACGTGAGGTCACCACACCCGGAAGTGAGGTCAGCAAACCCGGAAGTGAGGTCACCACACCCGGAAGTGAGGTCAGCAAACCCGGAAGTGAGGTCACCACACCCGGAAGTGAGGTCACCACACCCGGAAGTGAGTTCTGCTAATTCGGAACTCAGGTCAGCAAACCCAGAAGTGACTTCAGCAGACCCAGAAGTGACTTCAGCAAACCCGGAAGTGAGGTCAGCAAACCTGGAAGTGAGGTCACCACACCCGGAAGTGAGGTCAGCAAACCCGGAAGTGAGGTCACCACACCCGGAAGTAAGGTCAGCAAACCCGGAAGTGAGGTCACCGCACCCGGAAGTGAGGTCAGCAAACCCAGAAGTGAGGTCACCAAGCCCGGTCGTGACCTCACTAAACCCGAAAGTGAGGTCACCAAACCCGGAAGTGACGTCACCACACCCGGAAGTGAGGTCACCACACCCGGAAGTGAGGTCACCAAACCCGAAAGTGACGTCACTAAACCCGGAAGTGAGGTCAGCAAACCCGGAAGTGAGGTCAGTAAACCCGGAAGTGAGGTCACCACACCTGGAAGTGAGGTCACCACACCCGGAAGTGAGGTCACCACACCCGGAAGTGAGGTCACCAAACCCGGAAGTGACGTCACTAAACCCGGAAGTGACGTCACCACACCCGGAAGTGAGGTCAGCAAACCCGGAAGTGAGGTCACCACACCCGGAAGTGAGGTCACCAAACCCGGAAGTGACGTCACTAAACCCGGAAGTGAGGTCAGCAAACACGGAAGTGAGGTCACCACACCCGGAAGTGAGGTCAGCAAACCCGGAAGTGAGGTCACCCAACCCGGAAGTGACGTCACTAAACCCAAAAGTGAGGTCAGCATACCCTGAAGTGAGGTAAGCAGACCAGGAAAGTGAGGTCTGCTAATTCGGAACTCAGGTCAGCAAACCCAGAAGTGACTTCAGCAGACCCAGAAGTCACTTCAGCAAACCCGGAAGTGAGGTCAGCAAACCCGGAAGTGAGGTCACCACACCCGGAAGTGAGGTCACCACACCCGCAAGTGAGGTCAGCATACCCAGAAGTGACGTCACTAAACCTGGAAGTGAGGTCACCAAACCCGGAAGTGAGGTCACCACACCCGGAAGTGAGGTCACCACACCCAGAAGTGAGGTCTGCTAATTCGGAACTCAGGTCAGCAAACCCAGAAGTGACTTCAGCAGACCCAGAAGTGACTTCAGCAAACCCGGAAGTGAGGTCAGCAAACCTGGAAGTGACGTCACTAAACCCGGAAGTGAGGTCAGCAAACCCGGAAGTAAGGTCACCACACCCGGAAGTGAGGTCAGAAAACCCGGAAGTGACGTCACTAAACCCGGAAGTGAGGTCAGCATATCCGGAAGTGAGGTAAGCAGACCAGGAAAGTGAGGTCTGCTAATTCGGAACTCAGGTCAGCAAACCCAGAAGTGACTTCAGCAGACCCAGAAGTGACTTCAGCAAACCCAGAAGTGACTTCAGCAAACCCGGAAGTGACGTCACTAAACCCGGAAGTGAGGTCAGCAAACCCGGAAGTGATGTCACCACACCCGGAAGTGAGGTCACAACACCCGGAAAGTGAAGTCACCAAACCCGGAAGTGACGTCACTAAGCCCGGAATTGAGGTCACCACACCCGGAAGTGAGGTCAGCAAACCCGGAAGTGAGGTCACCACACCAGGAAGTGAGGTCACCAAACCCGGAAGTGCGGTCAGCAAACCCGGAAGTGAGGTCAGCAAACCCGGAAGTGAGGTCAGCAAACCCGGAAGTGAGGTCACCACACCCGGAAGTGAGGTCACCAAACCCGGAAGTGACGTCACTAAACCCGGAAGTGAGGTCACCAAACCCGGAAGTGAGGTCACCACACCCGGAAGTGAGGTAAGCAGACCAGGTACGTGAGGTCAGCAAACCCAGAAGTGACGTCCCTAAACCCGGAAGTGAGGTCAGCAAACCCGGAAGTGAGGTCACCACACCCGGAAGTGACGTCACCAAACCCGGAAGTGACGTCACTAAACCCGGAAGTGAGGTCAGCATACCCGGAAGTGAGGTAAGCAGACCAGGAAAGTGAGGTCTGCTAATTCGGAACTCAGGTCAGCAAACCCAGAAGTGACTTCAGCAGACCCAGAAGTGACTTCAGCAAACCCGGAAGTGAGGTCAGCAAACCCGGACGTGAGGTCACCACACCCGGAAGTGAGGTCAGCAAACCCGGAAGTGAGGTCACCACACCCGGAAGTGAGGTCACCACACCCGGAAGTGAGGTCTGCTAATTCGGAATTCAGGTCAGCAAACCCAGAAGTGACTTCAGCAGACCCAGAAGTGACTTCAGCAAACCCGGAAGTGAGGTCAGCAAACCCGGAAGTGAGGTCACCACACCCGGAAGTGAGGTCAGCAAACCCGGAAGTGAGGTCACCACACCCGGAAGTAAGGTCAGCAAACCCGGAAGTGACGTCACGAAACCCGGAAGTGAGGTCACCGCACCCGGAAGTGAGGTCAGCAAACCCAGAAGTGAGGTCACCAAGCCCGGACGGGACGTCACTAAACCCGGAAGTGAGGTCATCACACCCGGAAGTGAGGTCAGCAAACCCGGAAGTGAGGTCACCACACCCGGAAGTAAGGTCAGCAAACCCAGAAGTGAGGTCAGCAAACCCGGAAGTGAGGTCACCACACCCGGAAGTGACGTCACTAAACCCGGAAGTGAGGTCAGCAAACCCGGAAGTGATGTCACTAAACCCGGAAGTGAGGTCAGCATACCCGGAAGTGAGGTAAGCAGACCAGGAAAGTGAGGTCTGCTAATTCGGAACTCAGGTCAGCAAACCCAGTAGTGACTTCAGCAGACCCAGAAGTGACTTCAGCAAACCCGGAAGTGAGGTCAGCAAACCCGGAAGGGAGGTCACCACACCCGGAAGTGAGGTCACCACACCCGGAAGTGAGGTCAGCATACCCGGAAGTGAGGTAAGCAGACCAGGAACGTGAGGTCTGCTAATTCGGAACTCAGGTCAGCAAACCCAGAAGTGACTTCTGCAGACCCAGAAGTGACTTCAGCAAACCCGGAAGTGAAATCAGCAAACCCGGAAGTGAGGTCACCACACCTGGAAGTGAGGTCACCACACCCGGAAGTGAGGTCTCCACACCCGGAAGTGAGGTCAGCAAACCCGGAAGTGAGGTCACCACATTCGGAAGTAAGGTCAGCAAACCCGGAAGTGACGTCACTAAACCCGGAAGTGAGGTCAGCAAACCCGGAAGTGAGGTCACCACACCCGGAAGTGAGGTCACCACACCTGGAAGTGAGGTCACCACACCCGGAAGTGAGGTCACCAAACCCGGAAGTGACGTCACTAAACCCGGAAGTGAGGTCAGCAAACCCGGAAGTGAGGTCAGCAAACCCGGAAGTGAGGTCACCACACCCGGAAGTGAGGTCAGCAAACCCGGAAGTGAGGTCACCACACCCGGAAGTGAGGTCACCAAACCCGGAAGTGAGGTCACCACACCCGGAAGTGAGGTCAGCAAACCCGGAAGTGAGGTCACCACACCCGGAAGTGAGGTCACCAAACCCGGAAGTGACGTCACTAAACCCGGAAGTGAGGTCAGCAAACCCGGAAGTGAGGTCAGCAAACCCGGAAGTGAGGTCACCACACCTGGAAGTGAGGTCAGCAAACCCGGAAGTGAGGTCACCACACCCGGAAGTGAGGTCACCAAACCCGGAAGTGACGTCACTAAACCCGGAAGTGAGGTCACCACACCCGGAAGTGAGGTCAGCAAACCCGGAAGTGAGGTCACCACACCCGGAAGTGAGGTCAGCAAACCCGGAAGTGAGGTCACCACACCCGGAAGTGAGGTCAGCAAACCCGGAAGTGAGGTCACCACACCCGGAAGTGAGGTCGGCAAACCCGGAAGTGAGTTCTGCTAATTCGGAACTCAGGTCAGCAAACCCAGAAGTGACTTCAGCAGACCCAGAAGTGACTTCAGAAAACCCGGAAGTGAGGTCAGCAAACCTGGAAGTGAGGTCACCACACCCGGAAGTGAGGTCAGCAAACCCGGAAGTGAGGTCACCACACCCGGAAGTGAGGTCACCAAACCCGGAAGTGACGTCACTAAACCCAAAAGTGAGGTCAGCAAACCCAGAAGTGAGGTAAGCAGACCAGGAAAGTGAGGTCTGCTAATTCGGAACTCAGGTCAGCAAACCCAGAAGTGACTTCAGCAGACCCAGAAGTCACTTCAGCAAACCCGGAAGTGAGGTCAGCAAACCCGGAAGTGAGGTCACCACACCCGGAAGTGAGGTCACCACACCCGCAAGTGAGGTCAGCATACCCAGAAGTGACGTCACTAAACCTGGAAGTGAGGTCACCAAACCCGGAAGTGAGGTCACCACACCCGGAAGTGAGGTCACCACACCCAGAAGTGAGGTCTGCTAATTCGGAACTCAGGTCAGCAAACCCAGAAGTGACTTCAGCAGACCCAGAAGTGACTTCAGCAAACCCGGAAGTGAGGTCAGCAAACCTGGAAGTGACGTCACTAAACCCGGAAGTGAGGTCAGCAAACCCGGAAGTAAGGTCACCACACCCGGAAGTGAGGTCAGAAAACCCGGAAGTGACGTCACTAAACCCGGAAGTGAGGTCAGCATATCCGGAAGTGAGGTAAGCAGACCAGGAAAGTGAGGTCTGCTAATTCGGAACTCAGGTCAGCAAACCCAGAAGTGACTTCAGCAGACCCAGAAGTGACTTCAGCAAACCCAGAAGTGACTTCAGCAAACCCGGAAGTGACGTCACTAAACCCGGAAGTGAGGTCAGCAAACCCGGAAGTGATGTCACCACACCCGGAAGTGAGGTCACCACACCCGGAAAGTGAAGTCACCAAACCCGGAAGTGACGTCACTAAGCCCGGAATTGAGGTCACCACACCCGGAAGTGAGGTCAGCAAACCCGGAAGTGAGGTCACCACACCAGGAAGTGAGGTCACCAAACCCGGAAGTGCGGTCAGCAAACCCGGAAGTGAGGTCAGCAAACCCGGAAGTGAGGTCAGCAAACCCGGAAGTGAGGTCACCACACCCGGAAGTGAGGTCACCACACCCGGAAGTGAGGTAAGCAGACCAGGTACGTGAGGTCAGCAAACCCAGAAGTGACGTCCCTAAACCCGGAAGTGAGGTCAGCAAACCCGGAAGTGAGGTCACCACACCCGGAAGTGACGTCACCAAACCCGGAAGTGACGTCACTAAACCCGGAAGTGAGGTCAGCATACCCGGAAGTGAGGTAAGCAGACCAGGAAAGTGAGGTCTGCTAATTCGGAACTCAGGTCAGCAAACCCAGAAGTGACTTCAGCAGACCCAGAAGTGACTTCAGCAAACCCGGAAGTGAGGTCAGCAAACCCGGACGTGAGGTCACCACACCCGGAAGTGAGGTCAGCAAACCTGGAAGTGAGGTCACCACACCCGGAAGTGAGGTCACCACACCCGGAAGTGAGGTCTGCTAATTCGGAATTCAGGTCAGCAAACCCAGAAGTGACTTCAGCAGACCCAGAAGTGACTTCAGCAAACCCGGAAGTGAGGTCAGCAAACCCGGAAGTGAGGTCACCACACCCGGAAGTGAGGTCAGCAAACCCGGAAGTGAGGTCACCACACCCGGAAGTAAGGTCAGCAAACCCGGAAGTGACGTCACGAAACCCGGAAGTGAGGTCACCGCACCCAGAAGTGAGGTCAGCAAACCCAGAAGTGAGGTCACCAAGCCCGGACGGGACATCACTAAACCCGGAAGTGAGGTCATCACACCCGGAAGTGAGGTCAGCAAACCCGGAAGTGAGGTCACCACACCCGGAAGTAAGGTCAGCAAACCCGGAAGTGAGGTCAGCAAACCCGGAAGTGAGGTCACCACACCCGGAAGTGACGTCACTAAACCCGGAAGTGAGGTCAGCAAACCCGGAAGTGATGTCACTAAACCCGGAAGTGAGGTCAGCATACCCGGAAGTGAGGTAAGCAGACCAGGAAAGTGAGGTCTGCTAATTCGGAACTCAGGTCAGCAAACCCAGAAGTGACTTCAGCAGACCCAGAAGTGACTTCAGCAAACCCGGAAGTGAGGTCAGCAAACCCGGAAGGGAGGTCACCACACCCGGAAGTGAGGTCACCACACCCGGAAGTGAGGTCACCACACCCGGAAGTGAGGTCAGCATACCCGGAAGTGAGGTAAGCAGACCAGGAACGTGAGGTCTGCTAATTCGGAACTCAGGTCAGCAAACCCAGAAGTGACTTCTGCAGACCCAGAAGTGACTTCAGCAAACCCGGAAGTGAAATCAGCAAACCCGGAAGTGAGGTCACCACACCTGGAAGTGAGGTCACCACACCCGGAAGTGAGGTCTCCACACCCGGAAGTGAGGTCAGCAAACCCGGAAGTGAGGTCACCACATTCGGAAGTAAGGTCAGCAAACCCGGAAGTGACGTCACTAAACCCGGAAGTGAGGTCAGCAAACCCGGAAGTGAGGTCAGCAAACCCGGAAGTGCGGTCAGCAAACCCGGAAGTGAGGTCACCACACCCGGAAGTGAGGTCACCAAACCCGGAAGTGACGTCACTAAACCCGGAAGTGAGGTCACCAAACCCGGAAGTGACGTCACCACACCCGGAAGTGAGGTCACCACACCCGGAAGTGAGGTCACCAAACCCGGAAGTGAGGTAAGCAGACCAGGTACGTGAGGTCAGCAAACCCAGAAGTGACGTCACTAAACCCGGAAGTGAGGTCAGCAAACCCGGAAGTGAGGTCACCACACTTGGAAGTGACGTCACCAAACCCGGAAGTGACGTCACTAAACCCGGAAGTGAGGTCAGCATACCCGGAAGTGAGGTAAGCAGACCAGGAAAGTGAGGTCTGCTAATTCGGAACTCAGGTCAGCAAACCCAGAAGTGACTTCAGCAGACCCAGAAGTGACTTCAGCAAACCCGGAAGTGAGGTCAGCAAACCCGGAAGGGAGGTCACCACACCCGGAAGTGAGGTCACCACACCCGGAAGTGAGGTCAGCATACCCGGAAGTGAGGTAAGCAGACCAGGAACGTGAGGTCTGCTAATTCGGAACTCAGGTCAGCAAACACAGAAGTGACTTCTGCAGACCCAGAAGTGACTTCAGCAAACCCGGAAGTGAGGTCAGCAAACCCGGAAGTGAGGTCACCACACCTGGAAGTGAGGTCACCACACACGGAAGTGAGGTCAGCAAACCCGGAAGTGAGGTCACCAAACCCGGAAGTGAGGTCAGCAAACCCGGAAGTGAGGTCAGCAAACCCGGAAGTGAGGTCACCACACCCGGAAGTGAGGTCAGCAAACCCGGAAGTGAGGTCACCACACCCGGAAGTGAGGTCACCACACCCGGAAGTGAGGTCACCACACCCGGAAGTGAGGTCAGCAAACCCGGAAGTGAGGTCACCACACCCGGAAGTGAGGTCACCAAACCCGGAAGTGACGTCACTAAACCCGGAAGTGAGGTCAGCAAACCCGGAAGTGAGGTCAGCAAACCCGGAAGTGAGGTCACCACACCTGGAAGTGAGGTCAGCAAACCCGGAAGTGAGGTCACCACACCCGGAAGTGAGGTCACCAAACCCGGAAGTGACGTCACTAAACCCGGAATTGAAATCACCACACCCGGAAGTGAGGTCAGCAAACCCGGAAGTGAGGTCACCACACCCGGAAGTGAGGTCAGCAAACCCGGAAGTGAGGTCACCACACCCGGAAGTGAGGTCAGCAAACCCGGAAGTGAGGTCACCACACCCGGAAGTGAGGTCACCACACCCGGAAGTGAGTTCTGCTAATTCGGAACTCAGGTCAGCAAACCCAGAAGTGACTTCAGCAGACCCAGAAGTGACTTCAGCAAACCCGGAAGTGAGGTCAGCAAACCTGGAAGTGAGGTCACCACACCCGGAAGTGAGGTCAGCAAACCCGGAAGTGAGGTCACCACACCCGGAAGTAAGGTCAGCAAACCCGGAAGTGAGGTCACCGCACCCGGAAGTGAGGTCAGCAAACCCAGAAGTGAGGTCACCAAGCCCGGTCGTGACCTCACTAAACCCGAAAGTGAGGTCACCAAACCCGGAAGTGACGTCACCACACCCGGAAGTGAGGTCACCACACCCGGAAGTGAGGTCACCAAACCCGAAAGTGACGTCACTAAACCCGGAAGTGAGGTCAGCAAACCCGGAAGTGAGGTCAGTAAACCCGGAAGTGAGGTCACCACACCTGGAAGTGAGGTCACCACACCCGGAAGTGAGGTCACCACACCCGGAAGTGAGGTCACCAAACCCGGAAGTGACGTCACTAAACCCGGAAGTGACGTCACCACACCCGGAAGTGAGGTCAGCAAACCCGGAAGTGCGGTCACCAAACCCGGAAGTGAGGTCACCAAACCCGGAAGTGACGTCACTAAACCCGGAAGTGGGGTCACCACACCCGGAAGTGAGGTCAGCAAACCCGGAAGTGAGGTCACCACACCCGGAAGTGAGGTCAGCAAACCCGGAAGTGAGGTCACCCAACCCGGAAGTGACGTCACTAAACCCAAATGTGAGGTCAGCATACCCTGAAGTGAGGTAAGCAGACCAGGAAAGTGAGGTCTGCTAATTCGGAACTCAGGTCAGCAAACCCAGAAGTGACTTCAGCAGACCCAGAAGTCACTTCAGCAAACC
Source organism: Coturnix japonica (assembly GCF_054131305.1). Classification (NCBI taxonomy): domain Eukaryota; kingdom Metazoa; phylum Chordata; class Aves; order Galliformes; family Phasianidae; genus Coturnix; species Coturnix japonica. The sequence continues at coordinate 688,155 of NC_140686.1, forward strand.
CGGAAGTGAGGTCAGCAAACCCGGAAGTGAGGTCACCAGACCCGGAAGTGAGGTCACCACACCCGCAAGTGAGGTCAGCATACCCAGAAGTGACGTCACTAAACCTGGAAGTGAGGTCACCAAACCCGGAAGTGAGGTCACCACACCCGGAAGTGAGGTCACCACACCCGGAAGTGAGGTCACCAAACACGGAAGTGACGTCACTAAACCCGGAAGTGAGGTCAGCATACCCGGAAGTGAGGTAAGCAGACCAGGAAAGTGTGGTCTGCTAATTCGGAACTCAGGTCAGCAAACCCAGAAGTGACTTCAGCAAACCCGGAAGTGACGTCACTAAACCCGGAAGTGAGGTCAGCATACCCGGAAGTGAGGTCACCACACCCGGAAGTGAGGTCGCCAGACCCGGAAGTGACGTCACTAAACCCGGAAGTGAGGTCAGCAAACACGGAAGTGATGTCACTAAACCCAGAAGTGAGGTCAGCAGACCCGGAAGTGATGTCAGCAGACCCGGAAAGTGAGGTCAGCAAACCCGGAAGTGAGGTCAGCATACTCAGAAAGTGAGTTCGGCAAACCTGGAAGTGAGGTCACCAAACCCGGAAGTTAGGTCAGGGGACCCGGAAGTGAGGTCACCACACCTGGAAGTGAGGTCAGCATACCCGGAATTGAGGTAATCAGACCCGGAAAGTCAGATCTGCTAACTCGGAAGTGAGGTCAGCATACACGGAAGTGAGGCCAGCAAACCCAAAAAGTGAGGTCAGCATATCTGGAAGTGACGTCACTAAACCCGGAAGTGAGGTCACCACACCCGGAATGTGAGGTCAGCAGACCCGGAAAGTGAGGTCAGCATAATCAGAAAGTGAGGTCGGCAAACCCGGAAGTGAGGTCAGCATACCCGGAAGTGAGGTCAGTAGACCCGGAAAGTGGGGTCTGCATACCCGGAAGTGAGGTCAACAAACATGGAAGTGATGTCACTAAACCAGAAGTGACGTCACTGAACCCGGAAGTGAGGTCACCAGACCCGGAAATTGAGGTCTGCAAAACCGGAAGTGAGGTCACTAAACCCGGAAGTGAGGTCAGCAAACACGGAAGTGATGTCACTAAACCCAGAAGTGAGGTCAGCAGTCCCGGAAGTGACGTCACTAAACCCGGAAGTGAGGTCAGCAAACGCGTAAAGTGAAATCAGCATACTCAGAAAGTGAGGTCGGCAAACCCGGAAGTGAGGTCACCAAACCCAGAAGTGAGGTCACCAAACCCGGAAGTGAGGTCAGTAGACCCGGAAAGTGGGGTCTGCTAACCCGGAAGTGAGGTCAGCAAACACGGAAGTGATGTCACTAAACCCAGAAGTGAGGTCAGCAGACCCGGAAGTGAGGTCAGCAAACCCGGAAAGTGAGGTCAGCAATAGCGTAAAGTGAGGTCAGCATACTCAGAAAGTGAGTTCGGCAAACCTGGAAGTGAGGTCACCTAACCCGGAAGTTAGGTCAGGGGACCCGGAATTTGAGGTCTGCTAACCCGGAAGTGAGGTCAGCAAACCCAGAAGTGAGGTCACTAAACCCGGAAGTGAGGTCAGCAAACGCGTAAAGTGAGGTCAGCATACTCAGAAAGTGAGGTCGGAAAACCCGGAAGTGAGGTCACCAAACCCAGAAGTGAGGTCACCAAACCCGGAAGTGAGGTCAGTAGACCCGGAAAGTTGGGTCTGCTAACCCGGAAGAGAGGTCAACAAACATGGAAGTGATGTCACTAAACCAGAAGTGACGTCACTTAACCCGGAAGTGAGGTCAGCAGACCCGGAAATTGAGGTCAGCAAAACCGGAAGTGAGGTCACTAAACCCGGAAGTGAGGTCAGCAAACGTGTAAAGTGAGGTCAGCATACTCAGAGAGTGAGGTCGGCAAACCCGGAAGTGAGGTCACCAAACCCAGAAGTGAGGTCACCAAATCCGGAAGTGAGGTCTGCTAACCCGGAAGTGAGGTCAACAAACATGGAAGTGAGGTCAGCATACCCGGAAGTGAGGTAAGCAGACCAGGAAAGTGAGGTCTGCTAATTCGGAACTCAGGTCAGCAAACCCAGAAGTGACTTCAGCAAACCCGGAAGTGACGTCACTAAACCCGGAAGTGAGGTCAGCAAACCCTGAAGTGAGGTCACCACACCCGGAAGTGAGGTCGCCAGACCCGGAAGTGACGTCACTAAACCCGGAAGTGAGGTCAGCAAACACGGAAGTGATGTCACTAAACCCAGAAGTGAGGTCAGCAGACCCGGAAGTTATGTCAGCAGACCCGGAAAGTGAGGTCAGCAAACCCAGAAGTGACGTCACTAAACCCAGAAGTGAGGTAACAAACCCAGAAGTTAGGTCAGCAGTCCCGGAAATTGAGGTCTGCTAACCCGGAAATGAGGTCACTAAACCCAGACGTGAGGTCACCAAAACCGAAAATGAGGTCAGCAAACGCGTAAAGTGAGGTCAGCATACTCAGAAAGTGCAGTCGGCAAAGCCAGAAGTAATGTCAGCAGACCCGGAAGTGAGGTCACCAAACCCAGATTTGAGGTCACCTCACCCGGATGTGAGGTCAGCAAACCCGGAAAGTGAGGTCAGCATAATCAGAAAGTGAGGTCGGCAAACCCTGTGGTGAGATCACCAAACCCGGAAGTGAGGTCAGCAGACCAGGAAAGTGAGGAGAGCAACCCGGAAGTGACGTCACTAAACCCGGAAGTGAGGTCAGCAAACGCGTAAAGTGAAATCAGCATACTCAGAAAGTGAGGTCGGCAAACCCGGAAGTGAGGTCACCAAACCCAGAAGTGAGGTCACCAAACCCGGAAGTGAGGTCAGTAGACCCGGAAAGTGGGGTCTGCTAACCCGGAAGTGAGGTCAGCAAACACGGAAGTGATGTCACTAAACCCAGAAGTGAGGTCAGCAGACCCGGAAGTGAGGTCAGCAGACCCGGAAAGTGAGGTCAGCAAACCCGGAAGTGAGGTCAGCATACACAGAAAGTGAGTTCGGCAAACCTGGAAGTGAGGTCACCAAACCCGGAAGTTAGGTCAGGGGACCCGGAAGTGAGGTCACCACACCCGGAAGTGAGGTCAGCATACCCGGAATTGAGGTAATCAGACCCGGAAAGTGACATCTGCTAACTCGGAAGTGAGGTCAGCATACACGGAAGTGAGGCCAGCAAACCCAAAAAGTGAGGTCAGCATATCTGGAAGTGACGTCACTAAACCCGGAAATGAGGTCAGCATACCCGGAAAGTGAGGTCAGCAGACCCGGAAGTGAGGACAGCAAACCCGGAAGTGAGGTCAGCAAACCCCGAAGTCACGTCACTAAACCCGGAAGTGAGGTCACCACACCCGGAAGAGAGGTCAGCAGACCCGGAAAGTGAGGTCAGCATAATCAGAATGTGAGGTCGGCAAACCCAGAAGTGAGGTCAGCATACCCGGAAGTGAGGCCAGCAAACCCAAAAAGTGAGGTCAGCATATCTGGAAGTGACGTCACTAAAACTGGAAGTGAGGTCAGCAAACGCGTAAAGTGAAATCAGCATACTCAGAAAGTGAGGTTGGCAAACTCGGAAGTGAGGTCACCAAACCCAGAAGTGAGGTCACCAAACCCGGAAGGGAGGTCAGTAGACCCGGAAAGTGGGGTCTGCTAACCCGGAAGTGAGGTCAGCAAACACGGAAGTGATGTCACTAAACCCAGAAGTGAGGTCAGCAGACCCGGAAGTGAGGTCAGCAGACACGGAAAGTGAGGTCTGCTAACTCGGAAGTGAGGTCAGCAGACCCGGAAAGTGAGGTCAGTAAACCCGGAAGTGAGGTCAGAAAACCCCGAAGTCACGTCACTAAACCCGGAAGTGAGGTCACCACACCTGGAAGTGAGGTCACCAAACCCGGAAGTGACGTCACTAAACCCAAAAGTGAGGTCAGCATACCCTGAAGTGAGGTAAGCAGACCAGGAAAGTGAGGTCTGCTAATTCGGAACTCAGGTCAGCAAACCCAGAAGTGACTTCAGCAGACCCAGAAGTCACTTCAGCAAACCCGGAAGTGAGGTCAGCAAACCCGGAAGTGAGGTCACCACACCCGGAAGTGAGGTCACCACACCCGCAAGTGAGGTCAGCATACCCAGAAGTGACGTCACTAAACCTGGAAGTGAGGTCACCAAACCCGGAAGTGAGGTCACCACACCCGGAAATGAGGTCACCACACCCAGAAGTGAGGTCTGCTAATTCGGAACTCAGGTCAGCAAACCCAGAAGTGACTTCAGCAGACCCAGAAGTGACTTCAGCAAACCCGGAAGTGAGGTCAGCAAACCTGGAAGTGACGTCACTAAACCCGGAAGTGAGGTCAGCAAACCCGGAAGTAAGGTCACCACACCCGGAAGTGAGGTCAGAAAACCCGGAAGTGACGTCACTAAACCCGGAAGTGAGGTCAGCATATCCGGAAGTGAGGTAAGCAGACCAGGAAAGTGAGGTCTGCTAATTCGGAACTCAGGTCAGCAAACCCAGAAGTGACTTCAGCAGACCCAGAAGTGACTTCAGCAAACCCAGAAGTGACTTCAGCAAACCCGGAAGTGACGTCACTAAACCCGGAAGTGAGGTCAGCAAACCCGGAAGTGATGTCACCACACCCGGAAGTGAGGTCACCACACCCGGAAAGTGAAGTCACCAAACCCGGAAGTGACGTCACTAAGCCCGGAATTGAGGTCACCACACCCGGAAGTGAGGTCAGCAAACCCGGAAGTGAGGTCACCACACCAGGAAGTGAGGTCACCAAACCCGGAAGTGCGGTCAGCAAACCCGGAAGTGAGGTCAGCAAACCCGGAAGTGAGGTCAGCAAACCCGGAAGTGAGGTCACCACACCCGGAAGTGAGGTCACCAAACCCGGAAGTGACGTCACTAAACCCGGAAGTGAGGTCACCAAACCCGGAAGTGAGGTCACCACACCCGGAAGTGAGGTAAGCAGACCAGGTACGTGAGGTCAGCAAACCCAGAAGTGACGTCCCTAAACCCGGAAGTGAGGTCAGCAAACCCGGAAGTGAGGTCACCACACCCGGAAGTGACGTCACCAAACCCGGAAGTGACGTCACTAAACCCGGAAGTGAGGTCAGCATACCCGGAAGTGAGGTAAGCAGACCAGGAAAGTGAGGTCTGCTAATTCGGAACTCAGGTCAGCAAACCCAGAAGTGACTTCAGCAGACCCAGAAGTGACTTCAGCAAACCCGGAAGTGAGGTCAGCAAACCCGGACGTGAGGTCACCACACCCGGAAGTGAGGTCAGCAAACCTGGAAGTGAGGTCACCACACCCGGAAGTGAGGTCACCACACCCGGAAGTGAGGTCTGCTAATTCGGAATTCAGGTCAGCAAACCCAGAAGTGACTTCAGCAGACCCAGAAGTGACTTCAGCAAACCCGGAAGTGAGGTCAGCAAACCCGGAAGTGAGGTCACCACACCCGGAAGTGAGGTCAGCAAACCCGGAAGTGAGGTCACCACACCCGGAAGTAAGGTCAGCAAACCCGGAAGTGACGTCACGAAACCCGGAAGTGAGGTCACCGCACCCAGAAGTGAGGTCAGCAAACCCAGAAGTGAGGTCACCAAGCCCGGACGGGACATCACTAAACCCGGAAGTGAGGTCATCACACCCGGAAGTGAGGTCAGCAAACCCGGAAGTGAGGTCACCACACCCGGAAGTAAGGTCAGCAAACCCGGAAGTGAGGTCAGCAAACCCGGAAGTGAGGTCACCACACCCGGAAGTGACGTCACTAAACCCGGAAGTGAGGTCAGCAAACCCGGAAGTGATGTCACTAAACCCGGAAGTGAGGTCAGCATACCCGGAAGTGAGGTAAGCAGACCAGGAAAGTGAGGTCTGCTAATTCGGAACTCAGGTCAGCAAACCCAGAAGTGACTTCAGCAGACCCAGAAGTGACTTCAGCAAACCCGGAAGTGAGGTCAGCAAACCCGGAAGGGAGGTCACCACACCCGGAAGTGAGGTCACCACACCCGGAAGTGAGGTCACCACACCCGGAAGTGAGGTCAGCATACCCGGAAGTGAGGTAAGCAGACCAGGAACGTGAGGTCTGCTAATTCGGAACTCAGGTCAGCAAACCCAGAAGTGACTTCTGCAGACCCAGAAGTGACTTCAGCAAACCCGGAAGTGAAATCAGCAAACCCGGAAGTGAGGTCACCACACCTGGAAGTGAGGTCACCACACCCGGAAGTGAGGTCTCCACACCCGGAAGTGAGGTCAGCAAACCCGGAAGTGAGGTCACCACATTCGGAAGTAAGGTCAGCAAACCCGGAAGTGACGTCACTAAACCCGGAAGTGAGGTCAGCAAACCCGGAAGTGAGGTCAGCAAACCCGGAAGTGCGGTCAGCAAACCCGGAAGTGAGGTCACCACACCCGGAAGTGAGGTCACCAAACCCGGAAGTGACGTCACTAAACCCGGAAGTGAGGTCACCAAACCCGGAAGTGACGTCACCACACCCGGAAGTGAGGTCACCACACCCGGAAGTGAGGTCACCAAACCCGGAAGTGAGGTAAGCAGACCAGGTACGTGAGGTCAGCAAACCCAGAAGTGACGTCACTAAACCCGGAAGTGAGGTCAGCAAACCCGGAAGTGAGGTCACCACACTTGGAAGTGACGTCACCAAACCCGGAAGTGACGTCACTAAACCCGGAAGTGAGGTCAGCATACCCGGAAGTGAGGTAAGCAGACCAGGAAAGTGAGGTCTGCTAATTCGGAACTCAGGTCAGCAAACCCAGAAGTGACTTCAGCAGACCCAGAAGTGACTTCAGCAAACCCGGAAGTGAGGTCAGCAAACCCGGAAGGGAGGTCACCACACCCGGAAGTGAGGTCACCACACCCGGAAGTGAGGTCAGCATACCCGGAAGTGAGGTAAGCAGACCAGGAACGTGAGGTCTGCTAATTCGGAACTCAGGTCAGCAAACACAGAAGTGACTTCTGCAGACCCAGAAGTGACTTCAGCAAACCCGGAAGTGAGGTCAGCAAACCCGGAAGTGAGGTCACCACACCTGGAAGTGAGGTCACCACACACGGAAGTGAGGTCAGCAAACCCGGAAGTGAGGTCACCAAACCCGGAAGTGAGGTCAGCAAACCCGGAAGTGAGGTCAGCAAACCCGGAAGTGAGGTCACCACACCCGGAAGTGAGGTCAGCAAACCCGGAAGTGAGGTCACCACACCCGGAAGTGAGGTCACCACACCCGGAAGTGAGGTCAGCAAACCCGGAAGTGAGGTCACCACACCCGGAAGTGAGGTCACCAAACCCGGAAGTGACGTCACTAAACCCGGAAGTGAGGTCAGCAAACCCGGAAGTGAGGTCAGCAAACCCGGAAGTGAGGTCACCACACCTGGAAGTGAGGTCAGCAAACCCGGAAGTGAGGTCACCACACCCGGAAGTGAGGTCACCAAACCCGGAAGTGACGTCACTAAACCCGGAATTGAAATCACCACACCCGGAAGTGAGGTCAGCAAACCCGGAAGTGAGGTCACCACACCCGGAAGTGAGGTCAGCAAACCCGGAAGTGAGGTCACCACACCCGGAAGTGAGGTCAGCAAACCCGGAAGTGAGGTCACCACACCCGGAAGTGAGGTCACCACACCCGGAAGTGAGTTCTGCTAATTCGGAACTCAGGTCAGCAAACCCAGAAGTGACTTCAGCAGACCCAGAAGTGACTTCAGCAAACCCGGAAGTGAGGTCAGCAAACCTGGAAGTGAGGTCACCACACCCGGAAGTGAGGTCAGCAAACCCGGAAGTGAGGTCACCACACCCGGAAGTAAGGTCAGCAAACCCGGAAGTGAGGTCACCGCACCCGGAAGTGAGGTCAGCAAACCCAGAAGTGAGGTCACCAAGCCCGGTCGTGACCTCACTAAACCCGAAAGTGAGGTCACCAAACCCGGAAGTGACGTCACCACACCCGGAAGTGAGGTCACCACACCCGGAAGTGAGGTCACCAAACCCGAAAGTGACGTCACTAAACCCGGAAGTGAGGTCAGCAAACCCGGAAGTGAGGTCAGTAAACCCGGAAGTGAGGTCACCACACCTGGAAGTGAGGTCACCACACCCGGAAGTGAGGTCACCACACCCGGAAGTGAGGTCACCAAACCCGGAAGTGACGTCACTAAACCCGGAAGTGACGTCACCACACCCGGAAGTGAGGTCAGCAAACCCGGAAGTGCGGTCACCAAACCCGGAAGTGAGGTCACCAAACCCGGAAGTGACGTCACTAAACCCGGAAGTGGGGTCACCACACCCGGAAGTGAGGTCAGCAAACCCGGAAGTGAGGTCACCACACCCGGAAGTGAGGTCAGCAAACCCGGAAGTGAGGTCACCCAACCCGGAAGTGACGTCACTAAACCCAAATGTGAGGTCAGCATACCCTGAAGTGAGGTAAGCAGACCAGGAAAGTGAGGTCTGCTAATTCGGAACTCAGGTCAGCAAACCCAGAAGTGACTTCAGCAGACCCAGAAGTCACTTCAGCAAACCCGGAAGTGAGGTCAGCAAACCCGGAAGTGAGGTCACCAGACCCGGAAGTGAGGTCACCACACCCGCAAGTGAGGTCAGCATACCCAGAAGTGACGTCACTAAACCTGGAAGTGAGGTCACCAAACCCGGAAGTGAGGTCACCACACCCGGAAGTGAGGTCACCACACCCGGAAGTGAGGTCACCAAACACGGAAGTGACGTCACTAAACCCGGAAGTGAGGTCAGCATACCCGGAAGTGAGGTAAGCAGACCAGGAAAGTGTGGTCTGCTAATTCGGAACTCAGGTCAGCAAACCCAGAAGTGACTTCAGCAAACCCGGAAGTGACGTCACTAAACCCGGAAGTGAGGTCAGCATACCCGGAAGTGAGGTCACCACACCCGGAAGTGAGGTCGCCAGACCCGGAAGTGACGTCACTAAACCCGGAAGTGAGGTCAGCAAACACGGAAGTGATGTCACTAAACCCAGAAGTGAGGTCAGCAGACCCGGAAGTGATGTCAGCAGACCCGGAAAGTGAGGTCAGCAAACCCGGAAGTGAGGTCAGCATACTCAGAAAGTGAGTTCGGCAAACCTGGAAGTGAGGTCACCAAACCCGGAAGTTAGGTCAGGGGACCCGGAAGTGAGGTCACCACACCTGGAAGTGAGGTCAGCATACCCGGAATTGAGGTAATCAGACCCGGAAAGTCAGATCTGCTAACTCGGAAGTGAGGTCAGCATACACGGAAGTGAGGCCAGCAAACCCAAAAAGTGAGGTCAGCATATCTGGAAGTGACGTCACTAAACCCGGAAGTGAGGTCACCACACCCGGAATGTGAGGTCAGCAGACCCGGAAAGTGAGGTCAGCATAATCAGAAAGTGAGGTCGGCAAACCCGGAAGTGAGGTCAGCATACCCGGAAGTGAGGTCAGTAGACCCGGAAAGTGGGGTCTGCATACCCGGAAGTGAGGTCAACAAACATGGAAGTGATGTCACTAAACCAGAAGTGACGTCACTGAACCCGGAAGTGAGGTCACCAGACCCGGAAATTGAGGTCTGCAAAACCGGAAGTGAGGTCACTAAACCCGGAAGTGAGGTCAGCAAACACGGAAGTGATGTCACTAAACCCAGAAGTGAGGTCAGCAGTCCCGGAAGTGACGTCACTAAACCCGGAAGTGAGGTCAGCAAACGCGTAAAGTGAAATCAGCATACTCAGAAAGTGAGGTCGGCAAACCCGGAAGTGAGGTCACCAAACCCAGAAGTGAGGTCACCAAACCCGGAAGTGAGGTCAGTAGACCCGGAAAGTGGGGTCTGCTAACCCGGAAGTGAGGTCAGCAAACACGGAAGTGATGTCACTAAACCCAGAAGTGAGGTCAGCAGACCCGGAAGTGAGGTCAGCAAACCCGGAAAGTGAGGTCAGCAATAGCGTAAAGTGAGGTCAGCATACTCAGAAAGTGAGTTCGGCAAACCTGGAAGTGAGGTCACCTAACCCGGAAGTTAGGTCAGGGGACCCGGAATTTGAGGTCTGCTAACCCGGAAGTGAGGTCAGCAAACCCAGAAGTGAGGTCACTAAACCCGGAAGTGAGGTCAGCAAACGCGTAAAGTGAGGTCAGCATACTCAGAAAGTGAGGTCGGAAAACCCGGAAGTGAGGTCACCAAACCCAGAAGTGAGGTCACCAAACCCGGAAGTGAGGTCAGTAGACCCGGAAAGTTGGGTCTGCTAACCCGGAAGAGAGGTCAACAAACATGGAAGTGATGTCACTAAACCAGAAGTGACGTCACTTAACCCGGAAGTGAGGTCAGCAGACCCGGAAATTGAGGTCAGCAAAACCGGAAGTGAGGTCACTAAACCCGGAAGTGAGGTCAGCAAACGTGTAAAGTGAGGTCAGCATACTCAGAGAGTGAGGTCGGCAAACCCGGAAGTGAGGTCACCAAACCCAGAAGTGAGGTCACCAAATCCGGAAGTGAGGTCTGCTAACCCGGAAGTGAGGTCAACAAACATGGAAGTGAGGTCAGCATACCCGGAAGTGAGGTAAGCAGACCAGGAAAGTGAGGTCTGCTAATTCGGAACTCAGGTCAGCAAACCCAGAAGTGACTTCAGCAAACCCGGAAGTGACGTCACTAAACCCGGAAGTGAGGTCAGCAAACCCTGAAGTGAGGTCACCACACCCGGAAGTGAGGTCGCCAGACCCGGAAGTGACGTCACTAAACCCGGAAGTGAGGTCAGCAAACACGGAAGTGATGTCACTAAACCCAGAAGTGAGGTCAGCAGACCCGGAAGTTATGTCAGCAGACCCGGAAAGTGAGGTCAGCAAACCCAGAAGTGACGTCACTAAACCCAGAAGTGAGGTAACAAACCCAGAAGTTAGGTCAGCAGTCCCGGAAATTGAGGTCTGCTAACCCGGAAATGAGGTCACTAAACCCAGACGTGAGGTCACCAAAACCGAAAATGAGGTCAGCAAACGCGTAAAGTGAGGTCAGCATACTCAGAAAGTGCAGTCGGCAAAGCCAGAAGTAATGTCAGCAGACCCGGAAGTGAGGTCACCAAACCCAGATTTGAGGTCACCTCACCCGGATGTGAGGTCAGCAAACCCGGAAAGTGAGGTCAGCATAATCAGAAAGTGAGGTCGGCAAACCCTGTGGTGAGATCACCAAACCCGGAAGTGAGGTCAGCAGACCAGGAAAGTGAGGAGAGCAACCCGGAAGTGACGTCACTAAACCCGGAAGTGAGGTCAGCAAACGCGTAAAGTGAAATCAGCATACTCAGAAAGTGAGGTCGGCAAACCCGGAAGTGAGGTCACCAAACCCAGAAGTGAGGTCACCAAACCCGGAAGTGAGGTCAGTAGACCCGGAAAGTGGGGTCTGCTAACCCGGAAGTGAGGTCAGCAAACACGGAAGTGATGTCACTAAACCCAGAAGTGAGGTCAGCAGACCCGGAAGTGAGGTCAGCAGACCCGGAAAGTGAGGTCAGCAAACCCGGAAGTGAGGTCAGCATACACAGAAAGTGAGTTCGGCAAACCTGGAAGTGAGGTCACCAAACCCGGAAGTTAGGTCAGGGGACCCGGAAGTGAGGTCACCACACCCGGAAGTGAGGTCAGCATACCCGGAATTGAGGTAATCAGACCCGGAAAGTGACATCTGCTAACTCGGAAGTGAGGTCAGCATACACGGAAGTGAGGCCAGCAAACCCAAAAAGTGAGGTCAGCATATCTGGAAGTGACGTCACTAAACCCGGAAATGAGGTCAGCATACCCGGAAAGTGAGGTCAGCAGACCCGGAAGTGAGGACAGCAAACCCGGAAGTGAGGTCAGCAAACCCCGAAGTCACGTCACTAAACCCGGAAGTGAGGTCACCACACCCGGAAGAGAGGTCAGCAGACCCGGAAAGTGAGGTCAGCATAATCAGAATGTGAGGTCGGCAAACCCAGAAGTGAGGTCAGCATACCCGGAAGTGAGGCCAGCAAACCCAAAAAGTGAGGTCAGCATATCTGGAAGTGACGTCACTAAAACTGGAAGTGAGGTCAGCAAACGCGTAAAGTGAAATCAGCATACTCAGAAAGTGAGGTCGGCAAACTCGGAAGTGAGGTCACCAAACCCAGAAGTGAGGTCACCAAACCCGGAAGGGAGGTCAGTAGACCCGGAAAGTGGGGTCTGCTAACCCGGAAGTGAGGTCAGCAAACACGGAAGTGATGTCACTAAACCCAGAAGTGAGGTCAGCAGACCCGGAAGTGAGGTCAGCAGACACGGAAAGTGAGGTCTGCTAACTCGGAAGTGAGGTCAGCAGACCCGGAAAGTGAGGTCAGTAAACCCGGAAGTGAGGTCAGAAAACCCCGAAGTCACGTCACTAAACCCGGAAGTGAGGTCACCACACCTGGAAGTGAGGTCAGCAGACCCGGAATGTGAGGTCAGCATAATCAGAAAGTGAGGTCGGCAAACCCGGAAGTGAGGTCAGCAAACCCAGAAGTGACGTCACTAAACCCTGAAGTGAGGTCAGCAATAGCGTAAAGTGAGGTCAGCATAATCAGAAAGTGAGTTTGGCAAAACCGGAAGTGTGGTCACCAAACCCGGAAGTGAGGTCACCAAACCCGGAAGTGATGTCAGCAGACCGGGATAGTGAGGACAGGAAACCCGAAAGTGAGGTCAGCAAACCCAGAAGTGACATCACTAAACCCGGAAGTGAGGTCAGCATACCCGGAAGTGAGGTAAGCAGACCCAGAAAGTGAGGTCTCCTAACCCTGAAGTGAGGTCAGGAAACCCGGAAGTGATGTCATCAAAAGCAGAGTTGATGACAGGCAACGCAGAAAGTGAAGTCAGCATACTCGGAAAGTGAGGTCACCACACCCGGAAGTGAGGTCACCACACCCGGAAGTGAGGTCAGCAGACCTGGAATTTGAGGTCTGCTAACCCGGAAGTGAGGTCAGCAAACCCAGAAGTGAGGTCACTAAACACGGAAGTGAGGTCAGCAAACGCGTAAAGTGAGGTCAGCATACTCAGAAAGTGAGGTCAGAAAACCCGGAAGTGAGGTCACCAAACCCAGAAGTGAGGTCACCAAACCCGGAAGTGAGGTCAGTAGACCCGGAAAGTGGGGTCTGCTAACCCGGAAGTGAGGTCAACAAACATGAAAGTGATGTCACTAAACCAGAAGTGACGTCACTTAACCCGGAAGTGAGGTCAGCAGACCCAGAAATTGAGGTCAGCAAACCCGGATGTGAGGTCACTAAACCCGGAAGTGAGGTCAGCAAACGCGTAAAGTGAGGTCAGCATACTCAGAAAGTGAGGTCGCAAAACCGGGAAGTGAGGTCACCAAACCCAGAAGTGAGGTCACCACACCCGGAAGTGAGGTCAGCAGACCCGGAATTTGAAGTCTGCTAACCCGGAAGTGAGGTCAGCAAACCTAGAATTCTGGTCACCAAACCCGGAAGTGAGGTCAGCAAACGCGTAAAGTGAGGTCAGCATACTCAGAAATTGAGGTCGGAAAACCCGGAAGTGAGGTCACCAAACCCAGAAGTGAGGTCACCAAACCCGGAAGTGAGGTCAGCAGACCCGGAAAGTGGGGTCTGCTAACCCGGAAGTGAGGTCAACAAACATGGAAGTGAGGTCAGCAGACCCGGAATTTGAGGTCTGCTAACCCGGAAGTGAGGTCAGCAAACCCAGAAGTGAGGTCACTAAACCCGGAAGTGAGGTCAGCAAACGCGTAAAGTGAGGTCAGCATACTCAGAAATTGAGGTCGGAAAACCCGGAAGTGAGGTCACCAAACCCGGAAGTGAGGTCAGCAGACCGGAAAAGTGGGGTCTGGTAACCCGGAAGTGTGGTCAACAAACATGGAAGTGAGGTCAGCATACTCGGAAAGTGAGGTCGGCAAACCCTGAGGTGAGGTCACCAAACCCGGAAGTGAGGTCAGCAGACCGGGAAAGGGAGGTCTGCTAACGAGGAAGTGAGGTCAGCAAACCCAGAAGTGAGGTCAATAAACCCGGAATTGAGGTCAGCAAAGGCGTAAAGTGACGTCAGCATACTCAGAAAGTGAGTTCGGCAAACCCGGAAGTGAGGTCAGTAGACCCGGGAAGTGGGGTCTGCTAACCCGGAAGTGAGGTCAGCAAACCCAGAAGTGACGTCACTAAACCCGGAAGTGAGGTCACCACACCCGGAAGTGAGGTCAGCATACCTGGAAAGTGAGGTCAGCATAATCAGAAAGTGAGGTTGGCAAAACCGGAAGTGAGGTCACCAAACCCGGAAGTGATGTCAGCAGACCGGGAAAATGAGGACAGGAAACCCGGAAGTGAGGTCAGCAAACCCAGAAGTGACGTCACTAAACCTGGAAGTGAGGTCAGCATACCTCGAAGTGAGGTAAGCAGACCCAGAAAGTGAGGTCTCCAAACCCTGAAGTGATGTCAGGAAACCCGGAAGTGATGTCACCAAAAGCAGAGTTGATGACAGACAAAGCGGAAAGTGAAGTCAGCATACTCGGAAAGTGAGGTCACCACACCCGGAAGTGAGGTCACCACACCCGGAAGTGAGGTCAGCAGACCCGGAATTTGAGGTCTGCTAACCCGGAAGTGAGGTCAGCAAACCCAGAAGTGAGGTCACTAAACCCGGAAGTGAGGTCAGCAAACGCGTAAAGTGAGGTCAGCATACTCAGAAAGTGAGGTCGGAAAACCCAAAAGTGAGGTCACCAAACCCAGAAGTGAGGTCACCAAACCCGGAAGTGAGGTCAGCAGTCCCGGAAAGTGAGGTCAGCATAATCAGAAAGTGAGGTCGGCAAACCCGGAAGTGAGGTCAGCATAATCAGAAAGTGAGGTCGGCAAACCCGGAAGTGAGGTCACCACACCCGGAAGTGAGGCCAGCAAACCCAAAAAGTGAGGTCAGCAAACCCAGAATTGAGGTCACTAAACCTGGAAGTGAGGTCAGCAAACGCGTAAAGTGAAATCAGCATACTCAGAAAGTGAGGTCGGCAAACACGGAAGTGATGTCACTAAACCCAGAAGTGAGGTCAGCAGACCCGGAAGTGAGGTCAGCAGACCCGGAAAATGAGGTCTGCTAACTCGGAAGTGAGGTCAGCAGACCCGGAAAGTGAGGTCAGCAAACCCGGAAGTGAAGTCAGCAAACCCCGAAGTCACGTCACTAAACCCGGAAGTGAGGTCACCACACCTGGAAGTGAGGTCAGCAGACCCGGAAAGTGAGGTCAGCATAATCAGAAAGTGAGGTCGGCAAACCCGGAAGTGAGGTCAGCAAACCCAGAAGTGAGGTCAATAAACCCTGAAGTGAGGTCAGCAAAAGCGTAAAGTGAAATCAGCATACTCAGAAAGTGAGGTCGGCAAACTCGGAAGGGAGGTCAGTAGACCCGGAAAGTGGGGTCTGCTAACCCAGGTGTGAGGTCAGCAAACACGGAAGTGATGTCACTAAACCCAGAAGTGAGGTCAGCAGACCCGGAAGTTAGGTCAGCAGACCCCGAAAACTGAGGTCTGCTAACTCGGAAGTGAGGTCAGCAGACCCGGAAAGTGAGGTCAGGAAACCCGGAAGTGAGGTCAGCAAACCCAAAAGTGAGGTAAGCATACTCGGAAAGTGAGGTCAGCATTCCCGGCAGTGAGGTCAGCAGACCGGGAAAGTGAGGTCAGCATACCCGGAATTTGAGGTCAGCAAACCCAAAAAGTGAGGTCAGCATATCTGGAAGTGACGTCACTAAACCCGGAAGTGAGGTCAGCATACCCGGAAGTGAGGTCAGCAGACCCGGAAGTGAGTTCAGCAGACTTAGAAAATGAGGGCGTCAAACCCGGAAGTGAGGTCACCATACCCGGAAGTGAGGTCACCTGACCCAGAAAGTGAGGTCTGCTAACCCTGAAGTAAGGTCAGAAAACCAGGAAGTGATGTCACCAAAACTAGAGTTGATGACAGACAACGCGGAAAGTGAAGTCAGCATACTTGGAAAGTGAGGTCACCACACCCGGAAGTGAGGTCAGCAGTCCCGGAAGTGAGGTCAGCAGACCCAGAATTTGAGGTCTCCTAACCCGGAAGTGAGGACACTAAACCCGGAAGTGAGGTCAGCAAACGCGTAAAGTGAGGTCAGCATACTCAGAAAGTGAGGTCGGAAAACCCGGAAGTGAGGTCACCAAACCCAGAAGTGAGGTCACCAAACCCGGAAGTGAGGTCAGTAGACCCGGAAAGTGGGGTCTGCTAACCCGGAAAAGAGGTCAACAAACATGGAAGTGATGTCACTAAACCAGAAGTGACGTCACTTAACCCGGACGTGAGGTCAGCAGACCCGGAAATTGAGGTCAGCAAACCCGGATGTGAGGTCACTAAACCCGGAAGTGAGGTCAGCAAACGCGTAAAGTGAGGTCAGCATACTCAGAAAGTGAGGTCGGAAAACCCGGAAGTGAGGTCACCAAACCCAGAAGTGAGGTCACCAAACCCGGAAGTGAGGTCAGCAGACCCGGAAAGTGGGGTCTGCTAACCCGGAAGTGAGGTCAAAAAACATGGAAGTGAGGTCAGCAGACCCGGAATTTGAGGTCTGCTAACCCGGAAGTGAGGTCAGCAAACCCAGAAGTGAGGTCACTAAACCCGGAAGTGAGGTCAGCAAACGCGTAATGTGAGGTCAGCATACTCAGAAAGTGAGGTCGGAAAACCCGGAAGTGAGGTCACCAAACCCGGAAGTGAGGTCAGCAGACCCGGAAAGTTGGGTCTGCTAACCCGGAAGTGAGGTCAACAAACATGGAAGTGAGGTCAGCATACTCGGAAAGTGAGGTCGGCAAACCCTGAGGTGAGGTCACCAAACCCGGAAGTGAGGTCAGCAGACCGGGAAAGGGAGGTCTGCTAACGAGGAAGTGAGGTCAGCAAACCCAGAAGTGAGGTCACTAAACCCGGAATTGAGGTCAGCAAACGCGTAAAGTGACGTCAGCATACTCAGAAAGTGAGTTCGGCAAACCCAGAAGTGAGGTCAGTAGACCCGGGAAGTGGGGTCTGCTAACCCGGAAGTGAGGTCAGCAAACCCAGAAGTGACATCACTAAACACAGAAGTGAGGTAACAAACCCGGAAGTGAGGTCACCACACCCGGAAGTGAGGTCAGCATACCTGGAAAGTGAGTTCAGCATAATCAGAAAGTGAGGCTGGCAAAACCGGAAGTGAGGTCACCAAACCCGGAAGTGATGTCAGCAGACCGGGAAAATGAGGACAGGAAACCCGGAAGTGAGGTCAGCAGACCCGGAAATTGAGGTCAGCAAAACAGGAAGTGAGGTCACTAAACCCGGAAGTGAGATCAGCAAACGCGTAAAGTGTGGTCAGCATACTCAGAAAGTGAGGTCGGCAAACCCGGAAGTGTGGTAACCAAACCCAGAAGTGAGGTCACCAAATCCGGAAGTGAAGTCTGCAAACCCAGAAGTGAGGTCAGCAAACCCAATAGTGAGGTCAGCATACTCAGAGAGTGAGGTCGGCAAACCCTGAGGTGAGGTCACCAAACCCGGAAGTGAGGTCAGCAGACCGGGAAAGGGAGGTCTGCCAACGAGGAAGTGAGGTCAGCAAACCCAGAAGTGAGGTCACCAAACCCAGAAGTGAGGTCAGTAGACCCGGAAAGTGGGGTCTGCTAACCCGGATGTGAGGTCAGCAAACCCAGAAATGACGTCACTAAACCCAGAAGTGAGGTCGCCAAAACCGAAAATGAGGTCAGCAAACGCGTAAAGTGAGGTCAGCATACTCAGAAAGTGCGGTCGGCAAAGCCAGAAGTAATGTCAGCAGACCCGGAAGTGAGGTCACCAAACCCAGATTTGAGGTCACCACACCCGGATGTGAGGTCAGCAAACCCGGAAAGTGAGCTCAGCATAATCAGAAAGTGAGGTCGGCAAACCCGGAAGTGAGGTCACCAAACCCGGAAGTGAGGTCAGCAGACCGGGAAAGTGAGGACAGCAAACCCGGAAGTGAGGTCAGCAAACCCCGAAGTGACGTCACCAAACCCGGAAGTGAGGTCACCACACCCGGAAGTGAGGTCAGCAGACCCAGAATGTGAGGTCAGCATAGTCAGAAAGTGAGGTCGGCAAACCCAGAAGTGAGGTAAGCATACACGGAAGTGAGGGCAGCAAACCCAAAACGTGAGGTCAGCAAACCCAGAAGTGAGGTCACTAAACCCGGAAGTGAGGTCAGCAAACGCGTAAAGTGAAATCAGCATACTCAGAAAGTGAGGTCGGCAAACCCGGAAGTGAGGTCACCAAACCCAGAAGTGAGGTCACCAAACCCAGAAGTGAGGTCAGTAGACCCGGAAAATGAGGTCTGCTAACCCGGAAGTGAGGTCAGCAAACCCAGAAGTGAGGTCACTAAACCCGGAAGTGAGGTCAGCAAACCCAGAAGTGAGGTCAGTAGACCCGGAAAGTGGGGTCTGCTAACCCGGAAGTGAGGTCAACAAACATGGAAGTGATGTCACTAAACTAGAAGTGACGTCACTTAACCAGGAAGTGAGGTCAGCAGACCCGGAAATTGAGGTCAGCAAAACCGGAAGTGAGGTCACTAAACCCGGAAGTGAGGTCAGCAAACGCGTAAAGTGAGGTCAGCATACTCAGAGAGTGAGGTCGGCAAACCCGGAAGTGAGGTCACCAAACCCAGAAGTGAGGTCACCAAATCCGGAAGTGAGGTCTGCTAACCCGGATGTGAGGTCAGCAAACCCAAAAGTGAGGTCACTAAACCCGGAAGTGAGGTCAGCAAACGCGTAAAGTGAAGTCAGCATACTCAGAAAGTGAGGTTGGCAAACACGGAAGTGAGGTCACCAAACCCAGAAGTGATGTCACCAAACCCGGGAGTGAGGTCTGTAGACCCGGAAAGTGGGGTCTGCTAACCCGGAAGTGAGGTCAGCATACTCAGAAAGTGAGGTTGGCAAACACGGAAGTGAGGTCACCAAACCCAGAAGTGATGTCACCAAACCCGGAAGTGAGGTCAGTAGACCCGGAAAGTGGGGTCTGCTAACCCGGAAGTGAGGTCAGTAGACCCGGAAAGTGGTGTCTGCTAACCCGGAAGTGAGGTCAGCAAACACGGAAAGTGAGGTCAGCTATAGCGTAAAGTGAGGTCAGCATACTCAGAAAGTGAGTTCGGCAAACCTGGAAGTGAGGTCACCTAACCCGGAAGTTAGGTCAGGGGACCCGGAAGTGAGGTCACCACACCCGGAAAGTGAGATCTGCTAACTTGGAAGTGAGGTCAGCATACACGGAAGTGAGGCCAGCAAACCCAAAAAGTGAGGTCAGCAGACCCGGAAGTGACGTCACTAAACCCGGAAGTGAGGTCAGCATACCCGGAAAGTGAGGTCACCACACCCGGAAGTGAGGTCAGCAGACCCGGAATTTGAAGTCTGCTAACCCGGAAGTGAGGTCAGCAAACCCAGAATTGTGGTCACCAAACCCGGAAGTGAGGTCAGCAAACGCGTAAAGTGAGGTCAGCATACTCAGAAAGTGAGGTCGGAAAACCCGGAAGTGAGGTCACCAAACCCAGAAGTGAGGTCACCAAACCCGGAAGTGAGGTCAGCAGACCCGGAAAGTGGGGTCTGCTAACCCGGAAGTGAGGTCAACAAACATGGAAGTGAGGTCAGCAGACCCGGAATTTGAGGTCTGCTAACCCGGAAGTGAGGTCAGCAAACCCAGAAGTGAGGTCACTAAACCCGGAAGTGAGGTCAGCAAACGCGTAAAGTGAGGTCAGCATACTCAGAAATTGAGGTCGGAAAACCCGGAAGTGAGGTCACCAAACCCGGAAGTGAGGTCAGCAGACCGGAAAAGTGGGGTCTGCTAACCCGGAAGTGTGGTCAACAAACATGGAAGTGAGGTCAGCATACTCGGAAAGTGAGGTCGGCAAACCCTGAGGTGAGGTCACCAAACCCGGAAGTGAGGTCAGCAGACCGGGAAAGGGAGGTCTGCTAACCCGGAAGTGAGGTCAGCAAACCCAGAAGTGAGGTCAATAAACCCGGAATTGAGGTCAGCAAACGCGTAAAGTGACGTCAGCATACTCAGAAAGTGAGTTCGGCAAACCCGGAAGTGAGGTCAGTAGACCCGGGAAGTGGGGTCTGCTAACCCGGAAGTGAGGTCAGCAAACCCAGAAGTGACGTCACTAAACCCGGAAGTGAGGTCACCACACCCGGAAGTGAGGTCAGCATACCTGGAAAGTGAGGTCAGCATAATCAGAAAGTGAGGTTGGCAAAACCGGAAGTGAGGTCACCGAACCCGGAAGTGATGTCAGCAGACCGGGAAAATGAGGACAGGAAACCCGGAAGTGAGGTCAGCAAACCCAGAAGTGACGTCACTAAACCCGGAAGTGAGGTCAGCATACCTCGAAGTGAGGTAAGCAGACCCAGAAAGTGAGGTCTCCTAACCCTGAAGTGATGTCAGGAAACCCGGAAGTGATGTCACCAAAAGCAGAGTTGATGACAGACAAAGCGGAAAGTGAAGTCAGCATACTCGGAAAGTGAGGTCACCACACCCGGAAGTGAGGTCACCACACCCGGAAGTGAGGTCAGCAGACCCGGAATTTGAGGTCTGCTAACCCGGAAGTGAGGTCAGCAAACCCAGAAGTGAGGTCACTAAACCCGGAAGTGAGGTCAGCAAACGCGTAAAGTGAGGTCAGCATACTCAGAAAGTGAGGTCGGAAAACCCAAAAGTGAGGTCACCAAACCCAGAAGTGAGGTCACCAAACCCGGAAGTGAGGTCAGCAGTCCCGGAAAGTGAGGTCAGCATAATCAGAAAGTGAGGTCGGCAAACCCGGAAGTGAGGTCAGCATAATCAGAAAGTGAGGTCGGCAAACCCGGAAGTGAGGTCACCACACCCGGAAGTGAGGCCAGCAAACCCAAAAAGTGAGGTCAGCAAACCCAGAAGTGAGGTCACTAAACCTGGAAGTGAGGTCAGCAAACGCGTAAAGTGAAATCAGCATACTCAGAAAGTGAGGTCGGCAAACACGGAAGTGATGTCACTAAATCCAGAAGTGAGGTCAGCAGACCCGGAAGTGAGGTCAGCAGACCCGGAAAATGAGGTCTGCTAACTCGGAAGTGAGGTCAGCAGACGCGGAAAGTGAGGTCAGCAAACCCGGAATTGTGGTCACCAAACCCGGAAGTGAGGTCAGCAAACGCGTAAAGTGAGGTCAGCATACTCAGAAAGTGAGGTCGGAAAACCCGGAAGTGAGGTCACCAAACCCAGAAGTGAGGTCACCAAACCCGGAAGTGAGGTCAGCAGACCCGGAAAGTGGGGTCTGCTAACCCGGAAGTGAGGTCAACAAACATGGAAGTGAGGTCAGCAGACCCGGAATTTGAGGTCTGCTAACCCGGAAGTGAGGTCAGCAAACCCAGAAGTGAGGTCACTAAACCCGGAAGTGATGTCAGCAAACGCGTAAAGTGAGGTCAGCATACTCAGAAAGTGAGGTCGGAAAACCCGGAAGTGAGGTCACCAAACCCGGAAGTGAGGTCAGCAGACTGGAAAAGTGGGGTCTGCTAACCCGGAAGTGTGGTCAACAAACATGGAAGTGAGGTCAGCATACTCGGAAAGTGAGGTCGGCAAACCCTGAGGTGAGGTCACAAAACCCGGAAGTGAGGTCAGCAGACCGGGAAAGGGAGGTCTGCTAACGAGGAAGTGAGGTCAGCAAACCCAGAAGTGAGGTCACTAAACCCGGAATTGAGGTCAGCAAACGCGTAAAGTGACGTCAGCATACTCAGAAAGTGAGTTCGGCAAACCCGGAAGTGAGGTCAGTAGACCCGGGAAGTGGGGTCTGCTAACCCGGAAGTGAGGTCAGCAAACCCAGAAGTGACGTCACTAAACCCGGAAGTGAGGTCACCACACCCGGAAGTGAGGTCAGCATACCTGGAAAGTGAGGTCAGCATAATCAGAAAGTGAGGTTGGCAAAACCGGAAGTGAGGTCACCGAACCCGGAAGTGATGTCAGCAGACCAGGAAAATGAGGACAGGAAACCCGGAAGTGAGGTCAGCAAACCCAGAAGTGACGTCACTAAACCCGAAGTGAGGTCAGCATACCTCGAAGTGAGGTAAGCAGACCCAGAAAGTGAGGTCTCCTAACCCTGAAGTGATGTCAGGAAACCCGGAAGTGATGTCACCAAAAGCAGAGTTGATGACAGACAAAGCGGAAAGTGAAGTCAGCATACTCGGAAAGTGAGGTCACCACACCCGGAAGTGAGGTCACCACACCCGGAAGTGAGGTCAGCAGACCCGGAATTTGAGGTCTGCTAACCCGGAAGTGAGGTCAGCAAACCCAGAAGTGAGGTCACTAAACCCGGAAGTGAGGTCAGCAAACGCGTAAAGTGAGGTCAGCATACTCAGAAAGTGAGGTCGGAAAACCCAAAAGTGAGGTCACCAAACCCGGAAGTGAGGTCAGCAGTCCCGGAAAGTGAGGTCAGCATAATCAGAAAGTGAGGTCGGCAAACCCGGAAGTGAGGTCAGCATAATCAGAAAGTGAGGTCGGCAAACCCGGAAGTGAGGTCACCACACCCGGAAGTGAGGCCAGCAAACCCAAAAAGTGAGGTCAGCAAACCCAGAAGTGAGGTCACTAAACCTGGAAGTGAGGTCAGCAAACGCGTAAAGTGAAATCAGCACACTCAGAAAGTGAGGTCGGCAAACACGGAAGTGATGTCACTAAACCCAGAAGTGAGGTCAGCAGACCCGGAAGTGAGGTCAGCAGACCCGGAAAATGAGGTCTGCTAACTCGGAAGTGAGGTCAGCAGACCCGGAAAGTGAGGTCAGCAAACCCGGAAGTGAGGTCACCAAACCCGGAAGTGAGGTCAGTCGACCCGGAAAGTGAGGTCTGCTAACCCGGAAGTGAGGTCAACAAACATGAAATTGATGTCACTAAACCAGAAGTGACGTCACTTAACCCGGAAGTGAGGTCAGCAGACCCGGAAATTGAGGTCAGCAAACCCGGATGTGAGGTCACTAAACCCGGAAGTGAGGTCAGCAAACGCGTAAAGTGAGGTCAGCATACTCAGAAAGTGAGGTCGCAAAACCGGGAAGTGAGGTCACCAAACCCAGAAGTGAGGTCACCACACCCGGAAGTGAGGTCAGCAGACCCGGAATTTGAAGTCTGCTAACCCGGAAGTGAGGTCAGCAAACCCAGAATTGTGGTCACCAAACCCAGAAGTGAGGTCAGCAAACGCGTAAAGTGAGGTCAGCATACTCAGAAAGTGAGGTCGGAAAACCCGGAAGTGAGGTCACCAAACCCAGAAGTGAGGTCACCAAACCCGGAAGTGAGGTCAGCAGACCCGGAAAGTGGGGTCTGCTAACCCGGAAGTGAGGTCAACAAACATGGAAGTGAGGTCAGCAGACCCGGAATTTGAGGTCTGCTAACCCGGAAGTGAGGTCAGCAAACCCAGAAGTGAGGTCACTAAACCCGGAAGTGAGGTCAGCAAACGCGTAAAGTGAGGTCAGCATACTCAGAAATTGAGGTCGGAAAACCCGGAAGTGAGGTCACCAAACCCGGAAGTGAGGTCAGCAGACCGGAAAAGTGGGGTCTGCTAACCCGGAAGTGTGGTCAACAAACATGGAAGTGAGGTCAGCATACTCGGAAAGTGAGGTCGGCAAACCCTGAGGTGAGGTCACCAAACCCGGAAGTGAGGTCAGCAGACCGGGAAAGGGAGGTCTGCTAACGAGGAAGTGAGGTCAGCAAACCCAGAAGTGAGGTCAATAAACCCGGAATTGAGGTCAGCAAACGCGTAAAGTGACGTCAGCATACTCAGAAAGTGAGTTCGGCAAACCCGGAAGTGAGGTCAGTAGACCCGGGAAGTGGGGTCTGCTAACCCGGAAGTGAGGTCAGCAAACCCAGAAGTGACGTCACTAAACCCGGAAGTGAGGTCACCACACCCGGAAGTGAGGTCAGCATACCTGGAAAGTGAGGTCAGCATAATCAGAAAGTGAGGTTGGCAAAACCGGAAGTGAGGTCACCGAACCCGGAAGTGATGTCAGCAGACTGGGAAAATGAGGACAGGAAACCCGGAAGTGAGGTCAGCAAACCCAGAAGTGACGTCACTAAACCCGGAAGTGAGGTCAGCATACCTCGAAGTGAGGTAAGCAGACCCAGAAAGTGAGGTCTCCTAACCCTGAAGTGATGTCAGGAAACCCGGAAGTGATGTCACCAAAAGCAGAGTTGATGACAGACAAAGCGGAAAGTGAAGTCAGCATACTCGGAAAGTGAGGTCACCACACCCGGAAGTGAGGTCACCACACCCGGAAGTGAGGTCAGCAGACCCGGAATTTGAGGTCTGCTAACCCGGAAGTGAGGTCAGCAAACCCAGAAGTGAGGTCACTAAACCCGGAAGTGAGGTCAGCAAACGCGTAAAGTGAGGTCAGCATACTCAGAAAGTGAGGTCGGAAAACCCAAAAGTGAGGTCACCAAACCCAGAAGTGAGGTCACCAAACCCGGAAGTGAGGTCGGCAGTCCCGGAAAGTGAGGTCAGAATAATCTGAAAGTGAGGTCGGCAAACCCGGAAGTGAGGTCAGCATAATCAGAAAGTGAGGTCGGCAAACCCGGAAGTGAGGTCACCACACCCGGAAGTGAGGCCAGCAAACCCAAAAAGTGAGGTCAGCAAACCCAGAAGTGAGGTCACTAAACCTGGAAGTGAGGTCAGCAAACGCGTAAAGTGAAATCAGCACACTCAGAAAGTGAGGTCGGCAAACACGGAAGTGATGTCACTAAACCCAGAAGTGAGGTCAGCAGACCCGGAAGTGAGGTCAGCAGACCCGGAAAATGAGGTCTGCTAACTCGGAAGTGAGGTCAGCAGACCCGGAAAGTGAGGTCAGCAAACCCGGAAGTGAGGTCACCAAACCCGGAAGTGAGGTCAGTCGACCCGGAAAGTGGGGTCTGCTAACCCGGAAGTGAGGTCAACAAACATGAAAGTGATGTCACTAAACCAGAAGTGACGTCACTTAACCCGGAAGTGAGGTCAGCAGACCCGGAAATTGAGGTCAGCAAACCCGGATGTGAGGTCACTAAACCCGGAAGTGAGGTCAGCAAACGCGTAAAGTGAGGTCGGCATACTCAGAAAGTGAGGTCGCAAAACCGGGAAGTGAGGTCACCAAACCCAGAAGTGAGGTCACCACACCCGGAAGTGAGGTCAGCAGACCCGGAATTTGAAGTCTGCTAACCCGGAAGTGAGGTCAGCAAACCCAGAATTGTGGTCACCAAACCCGGAAGTGAGGTCAGCAAACGCGTAAAGTGAGGTCAGCATACTCAGAAAGTGAGGTCGGAAAACCCGGAAGTGAGGTCACCAAACCCAGAAGTGAGGTCACCAAACCCGGAAGTGAGGTCAGCAGACCCGGAAAGTGGGGTCTGCTAACCCGGAAGTGAGGTCAACAAACATGGAAGTGAGGTCAGCAGACCCGGAATTTGAGGTCTGCTAACCCGGAAGTGAGGTCAGCAAACCCAGAAGTGAGGTCACTAAACCCGGAAGTGAGGTCAGCAAACGCGTAAAGTGAGGTCAGCATACTCAGAAATTGAGGTCGGAAAACCCGGAAGTGAGGTCACCAAACCCGGAAGTGAGGTCAGCAGACCGGAAAAGTGGGGTCTGCTAACCCGGAAGTGTGGTCAACAAACATGGAAGTGAGGTCAGCATACTCGGAAAGTGAGGTCGGCAAACCCTGAGGTGAGGTCACCAAACCCGGAAGTGAGGTCAGCAGACCGGGAAAGGGAGGTCTGCTAACGAGGAAGTGAGGTCAGCAAACCCAGAAGTGAGGTCACTAAACCCGGAATTGAGGTCAGCAAACGCGTAAAGTGACGTCAGCATACTCAGAAAGTGAGTTCGGCAAACCCGGAAGTGAGGTCAGTAGACCCGGGAAGTGGGGTCTGCTAACCCGGAAGTGAGGTCAGCAAACCCAGAAGTGACGTCACTAAACCCGGAAGTGAGGTCACCACACCCGGAAGTGAGGTCAGCATACCTGGAAAGTGAGGTCAGCATAATCAGAAAGTGAGGTTGGCAAAACCGGAAGTGAGGTCACCGAACCCGGAAGTGATGTCAGCAGACCGGGAAAATGAGGACAGGAAACCCGGAAGTGAGGTCAGCAAACCCAGAAGTGACGTCACTAAACCCGGAAGTGAGGTCAGCATACCTCGAAGTGAGGTAAGCAGACCCAGAAAGTGAGGTCTCCTAACCCTGAAGTGATGTCAGGAAACCCGGAAGTGATGTCACCAAAAGCAGAGTTGATGACAGACAAAGCGGAAAGTGAAGTCAGCATACTCGGAAAGTGAGGTCACCACACCCGGAAGTGAGGTCACCACACCCGGAAGTGAGGTCAGCAGACCCGGAATTTGAGGTCTGCTAACCCGGAAGTGAGGTCAGCAAACCCAGAAGTGAGGTCACTAAACCCGGAAGTGAGGTCAGCAAACGCGTAAAGTGAGTTCAGCATACTCAGAAAGTGAGGTCGGAAAACCCAAAAGTGAGGTCACCAAACCCAGAAGTGAGGTCACCAAACCCGGAAGTGAGGTCAGCAGTCCCGGAAAGTGAGGTCAGCATAATCAGAAAGTGAGGTCGGCAAACCCGGAAGTGAGGTCAGCATAATCAGAAAGTGAGGTCTCCTAACCCTGAAGTGATGTCAGGAAACCCGGAAGTGATGTCACCAAAAGCAGAGTTGATGACAGACAAAGCGGAAAGTGAAGTCAGCATACTCGGAAAGTGAGGTCACCACACCCGGAAGTGAGGTCACCACACCCGGAAGTGAGGCCAGCAAACCCAAAAAGTGAGGTCAGCAAACCCAGAAGTGAGGTCACTAAACCTGGAAGTGAGGTCAGCAAACGCGTAAAGTGAAATCAGCATACTCAGAAAGTGAGGTCGGCAAACACGGAAGTGATGTCACTAAACCCAGAAGTGAGGTCAGCAGACCCGGAAGTGAGGTCAGCAGACCCGGAAAATGAGGTCTGCTAACTCGGAAGTGAGGTCAGCAGACCCGGAAAGTGAGGTCAGCAAACCCGGAAGTGAAGTCAGCAAACCCCGAAGTCACGTCACTAAACCCGGAAGTGAGGTCACCACACCTGGAAGTGAGGTCAGCAGACCCGGAAAGTGAGGTCAGCATAATCAGAAAGTGAGGTCGGCAAACCCGGAAGTGAGGTCAGCAAACCCAGAAGTGAGGTCAATAAACCCTGAAGTGAGGTCAGCAAAAGCGTAAAGTGAAATCAGCATACTCAGAAAGTGAGGTCGGCAAACTCGGAAGGGAGGTCAGTAGACCCGGAAAGTGGGGTCTGCTAACCCAGGTGTGAGGTCAGCAAACACGGAAGTGATGTCACTAAACCCAGAAGTGAGGTCAGCAGACCCGGAAGTGAGGTCAGCAGACCCCGAAAACTGAGGTCTGCTAACTCGGAAGTGAGGTCAGCAGACCCGGAAAGTGAGGTCAGGAAACCCGGAAGTGAGGTCAGCAAACCCAAAAGTGAGGTAAGCATAATCGGAAAGTGAGGTCAGCCTTCCCGGAAGTGAGGTCAGCAGACCGGGAAAGTGAGGTCAGCATACCCGGAATTTGAGGTCAGCAAACCCAAAAAGTGAGGTCAGCATATCTGGAAGTGACGTCACTAAACCCGGAAGTGAGGTCAGCATACCCGGAAGTGAGGTCAGCAGACCCGGAAGTGAGTTCAGCAGACTTAGAAAATGAGGGCGTCAAACCCGGAAGTGAGGTCACCATACCCGGAAGTGAGGTCACCTGACCCAGAAAGTGAGGTCTGCAAACCCTGAAGTAAGGTCAGAAAACCAGGAAGTGATGTCACCAAAACTAGAGTTGATGACAGACAACGCGGAAAGTGAAGTCAGCATACTTGGAAAGTGAGGTCACCACACCCGGAAGTGAGGTCACCACACCCGGAAGTGAGGTCAGCAGACCCAGAATTTGAGGTCTCCTAACCCGGAAGTGAGGACACTAAACCCGGAAGTGAGGTCAGCAAACGCGTAAAGTGAGGTCAGCATACTCAGAAAGTGAGGTCGGAAAACCCGGAAGTGAGGTCACCAAACCCAGAAGTGAGGTCACCAAACCCGGAAGTGAGGTCAGTAGACCCGGAAAGTGGGGTCTGCTAACCCGGAAAAGAGGTCAACAAACATGGAAGTGATGTCACTAAACCAGAAGTGACGTCACTTAACCCGGAAGTGAGGTCAGCTGACCCGGAAATTGAGGTCAGCAAACCCGGATGTGAGGTCACTAAACCCGGAAGTGAGGTCAGCAAACGCGTAAAGTGAGGTCAGCATACTCAGAAAGTGAGGTCGGAAAACCCGGAAGTGAGGTCACCAAACCCAGAAGTGAGGTCACCAAACCCGGAAGTGTGGTCAGCCGACCCAGAAATTGAGGTCAACAAACCCGGAAGTGAGGTCAGTAGACCCGGAAAGTGGGGTCTGCTAACCCGGATGTGAGGTCAGCAAACCCAGAAATGACGTCACTAACCCCAGAAGTGAGGTCGCCAAAACCGAAAATGAGGTCAGCAAACGCGTAAAGTGAGGTCAGCATACTCAGAAAGTGCGGTCGGCAAAGCCAGAAGTAATGTCAGCAGACCCGGAAGTGAGGTCACCAAACCCAGATTTGAGGTCACCACACCCGGATGTGAGGCCAGCAAACCCGGAAAGTGAGCTCAGCATAATCAGAAAGTGAGGTCGGAAAACCCGGAAGTGAGGTCACCAAACCCGGAAGTGAGGTCGGCAGACCCGGAAATTTGGGTCTGCTAACCCGGAAGTGAGGTCAACAAACATGGAAGTGAGGTCAGCATACTCGGGAAGTGAGGTCGGCAAACCCTGAGGTGAGGTCACCAAACCCGGAAGTGAGGTCAGCAGACCGGGAAAGGGAGGTCTGCTAACGAGGAAGTGAGGTCAGCAAACCCAGAAGTGAGGTCACTAAACCCGGAATTGAGGTCAGCAAACGCGTAAAGTGACGTCAGCATACTCAGAAAGTGAGGTCGGCAAACCCGGAAGTGAGGTAGTAGACCCGGGAAGTGGGGTCTGCTAACCCGGAAGTGAGGTCAGCAAACCCAGAAGTGACATCACTAAACACAGAAGTGAGGTAACAAACCCGGAAGTGAGGTCACCACACCCGGAAGTGAGGTCAGCATACCTGGAAAGTGAGTTCAGCATAATCAGAAAGTGAGGCTGGCAAAACCGGAAGTGAGGTCACCAAACCCGGAAGTGATGTCAGCAGACCGGGAAAATGAGGACAGGAAACCCGGAAGTGAGGTCAGCAGACCCGGAAATTGAGGTCAGCAAAACAGGAAGTGAGGTCACTAAACCCAGAAGTGAGATCAGCAAACGCGTAAAGTGTGGTCAGCATACTCAGAAAGTGAGGTCGGCAAACCCGGAAGTGTGGTAACCAAACCCAGAAGTGAGGTCACCAAATCCGGAAGTGAAGTCTGCAAACCCAGAAGTGAGGTCAGCAAACCCAATAGTGTGGTCAGCATACTCAGAGAGTGAGGTCGGCAAACCCTGAGGTGAGGTCACCAAACCCGGAAGTGAGGTCAGCAGACCGGGAAAGGGAGGTCTGCTAACGAGGAAGTAAGGTCAGCAAACCCAGAAGTGAGGTCACCAAACCCAGAAGTGAGGTCAGTAGACCCGGAAAGTGGGGTCTGCTAACCCGGATGTGAGGTCAGCAAACCCAGAAATGACGTCACTAACCCCAGAAGTGAGGTCGCCAAAACCGAAAATGAGGTCAGCAAACGCGTAAAGTGAGGTCAGCATACTCAGAAAGTGGGGTCGGCAAAGCCAGAAGTAATGTCAGCAGACCCGGAAGTGAGGTCACCAAACCCAGATTTGAGGTCACCACACCCGGATGTGAGGTCAGCAAACCCGGAAAGTGAGCTCAGCATAATCAGAAAGTGAGGTCAGCAAACCCGGAAGTGAGGTCACCAAACCCGGAAGTGAGGTCAGCAGACCGGGAAAGTGAGGACAGCAAACCCGGAAGTGAGGTCAGCAAACCCCGAAGTGACGTCACCAAACCCGGAAGTGAGGTCACCACACCCGGAAGTGAGGTCAGCAGACCCAGAATGTGAGGTCAGCATAGTCAGAAAGTGAGGTCGGCAAACCCAGAAGTGAGGTAAGCATACACGGAAGTGAGGGCAGCAAACCCAAAATTGAGGTCAGCAAACCCAGAAGTGAGGTCACTAAACCCGGAAGTGAGGTCAGCAAACGCGTAAAGTGAAATCAGCATACTCAGAAAGTGAGGTCGGCAAACCCGGAAGTGAGGTCACCAAACCCAGAAGTGACGTCACCAAACCCGGAAGTGAGGTCAGTAGACCCGGAAAGTGGGGTCTGCTAACCCGGAAGTGAGGTCAGCAAACACGGAAGTGATGTCACTAAACCCAAAAGTGAGGTCAGCAGACCCGGAAGTGATGTCAGCAGACCGGGAAAATGAGGACAGGAAACCCGGAAGTGAGGTCAGCAGACCCGGAAATTGAGGTCCGCAAAACAGGAAGTGAGGTCACTAAACCCGGAAGTGAGATCAGCAAACGCGTAAAGTGTGGTCAGCATAATCAGAAAGTGAGGTCGGCAAACCCGGAAGTGTGGTAACCAAACCCAGAAGTGAGGTCACCAAATCCGGAAGTGAAGTCTGCAAACCCAGAAGTGAGGTCAGCAAACCCAATAGTGAGGTCAGCATACTCAGAGAGTGAGGTCGGCAAACCCTGAGGTGAGGTCACCAAACCCGGAAGTGAGGTCAGCAGACCGGGAAAGGGAGGTCTGCTAACGAGGAAGTAAGGTCAGCAAACCCAGAAGTGAGGTCACCAAACCCAGAAGTGAGGTCAGTAGACCCGGAAAGTGGGGTCTGCTAACCCGGATGTGAGGTCAGCAAACCCAGAAATGACGTCACTAAACCCAGAAGTGAGGTCGCCAAAACCGAAAATGAGGTCAGCAAACGCGTAAAGTGAGGTCAGCATACTCAGAAAGTGCGGTCGGCAAAGCCAGAAGTAATGTCAGCAGACCCGGAAGTGAGGTCACCAAACCCAGATTTGAGGTCACCACACCCGGATGTGAGGTCAGCAAACCCGGAAAGTGAGCTCAGCATAATCAGAAAGTGAGGTCGGCAAACCCGGAAGTGAGGTCACCAAACCCGGAAGTGAGGTCAGCAGACCGGGAAAGTGAGGACAGCAAACCCGGAAGTGAGGTCAGCAAACCCCGAAGTGACGTCACCAAACCCGGAAGTGAGGTCACCACACCCGGAAGTGAGGTCAGCAGACCCAGAATGTGAGGTCAGCATAGTCAGAAAGTGAGGTCGGCAAACCCAGAAGTGAGGTAAGCATACACGGAAGTGAGGGCAGCAAACCCAAAACGTGAGGTCAGCAAACCCAGAAGTGAGGTCACTAAACCCGGAAGTGAGGTCAGCAAACGCGTAAAGTGAAATCAGCATACTCAGAAAGTGAGGTCGGCAAACCCGGAAGTGAGGTCACCAAACCCAGAAGTGACGTCACCAAACCCGGAAGTGAGGTCAGTAGACCCGGAAAGTGGGGTCTGCTAACCCGGAAGTGAGGTCAGCAAACCCCGAAGTCACGTCACTAAACCCGGAAGTGAGGTCACCACACCCGGAAGTGAGGTCAGCAGACCCGGAAAGTGAGGTCAGCATAATCAGAAAGTGAGGTCGGCAAACCCGGAAGTGAGGTCACCATACCCGGAAGTGAGGCCAGCAAACCCAAAAAGTGAGGTCAGCAAACCCAGTAGTGAGGTCACTAAACCCGGAAGTGAGGTCAGCAAATGCATAAAGTGAGGTCAGCATACTCAGAAAGTGAGGTCGGAAAACCCGGAAGTGAGGTCACCAGACCCGGAAGTGAGGTCAGCAGACCCGGAAAGTGGGGTCTGCTAACCCGGAAGTGAGGTCAACAAACATGGAAGTGAGGTCAGCATACCCGGAAAGTGAGGTCGGCAAACCCTGAGGTGAGGTCACCAAACCCGGAAGTGAGGTCAGCAGACCGGTAAAGGGAGGTCTGCTAACGAGGAAGTGAGGTCAGCAAACCCAGAAGTGACGTCACTAAACCCGGAAGTGAGGTCAGCATACCCGGAAGTGAGGTAAGCAGACCCAGAAAGTGAGGTCTCCTAACCCTGAAGTGAGGTCAGGAAACCCGGAAGTGATGTCATCAAAAGCAGAGTTGATGACAGGCAACGCGGAAAGTGAAGTCAGCATACTCGGAAAGTGAGGTCACCACACCCGGAAGTGAGGTCACCACACCCGGAAGTGAGGTCAGCAGACCCGGAATTTGAGGTCTGCTAACCCGGATGTGAGGTCAGCAAACCCAGAAGTGAGGTCACTAAACCCGGAAGTGAGGTCAGCAAACGCGTAAAGTGAAGTCAGCATACTCAGAAAGTGAGGTTGGCAAACACGGAAGTGAGGTCACCAAACCCGGAAGTGATGTCACCAAACCCGGAAGTGATGTCACCAAACCCGGAAGTGAGGTCAGTAGACCCGGAAAGTGGGGTCTGCTAACCCGGAAGTGAGGTCAGCATACTCAGAAAGTGAGGTTGGCAAACACGGAAGTGAGGTCACCAAACCCAGAAGTGATGTCACCAAACCCAGAAGTGAGGTCAGTAGACCCGGAAAGTGGGGTCTGCTAACCCGGAAGTGAGGTCAGTAGACCCGGAAAGTGGTGTCTGCTAACCCGGAAGTGAGGTCAGCAAACACGGAAAGTGAGGTCAGCTATAGCGTAAAGTGAGGTCAGCATACTCAGAAAGTGAGTTCGGCAAACCTGGAAGTGAGGTCACCTAACCCGGAAGTTAGGTCAGGGGACCCGGAAGTGAGGTCACCACACCCGGAAAGTGAGATCTGCTAACATGGAAGTTAGGTCAGCATACACGGAAGTGAGGCCAGCAAACCCAAAAAGTGAGGTCAGCAGACCCGGAAGTGACGTCACTAAACCCGGAAGTGAGGTCAGCATACCCAGAAAGTGAGGTCACCACACCCGGAAGTGAGGTCAGCAGACCTGGAATTTGAGGTCTGCTAACCCGGAAGTGAGGTCAGCAAACCCAGAAGTGAGGTCACTAAACCCGGAAGTGAGGTCAGCAAACGCGTAAAGTGAGGTCAGCATACTCAGAAAGTGAGGTCGGAAAACCCGGAAGTGAGGTCACCAAACCCAGAAGTGAGGTCACCAAACCCGGAAGTGAGGTCAGTAGACCCGGAAAGTGGGGTCTGCTAACCCGGAAGTGAGGTCAACAAACATGAAAGTGATGTCACTAAACCAGAAGTGACGTCACTTAACCCGGAAGTGAGGTCAGCAGACCCGGAAATTGAGGTCAGCAAACCCGGATGTGAGGTCACTAAACCCGGAAGTGAGGTCAGCAAACGCGTAAAGTGAGGTCAGCATACTCAGAAAGTGAGGTCGCAAAACCGGGAAGTGAGGTCACCAAACCCAGAAGTGAGGTCACCACACCCGGAAGTGAGGTCAGCAGACCCGGAATTTGAAGTCTGCTAACCCGGAAGTGAGGTCAGCAAACCCAGAATTGTGGTCACCAAACCCGGAAGTGAGGTCACCACACCCGGAAGTGAGGTCAGCAGGCCTGGAAAGTGAGGTCAGCATAATCAGAAAGTGAGGTCGGCAAACCCGGAAGTGAGGTCAGCATAATCAGAAAGTGAGGTCGGCAAACCCGGAAGTGAGGTCACCACACCCGGAAGTGAGGCCAGCAAACCCAAAAAGTGAGGTCAGCAAACCCAGAAGTGAGGTCACTAAACCTGGAAGTGAGGTCAGCAAACGCGTAAAGTGAAATCAGCATACTCAGAAAGTGAGGTCGGCAAACACGGAAGTGATGTCACTAAACCCAGAAGTGAGGTCAGCAGACCCGGAAGTGAGGTCAGCAGACCCGGAAAATGAGGTCTGCTAACTCGGAAGTGAGGTCAGCAGACCCGGAAAGTGAGGTCAGCAAACCCGGAAGTGAAGTCAGCAAACCCCGAAGTCACGTCACTAAACCCGGAAGTGAGGTCACCACACCTGGAAGTGAGGTCAGCAGACCCGGAAAGTGAGGTCAGCATAATCAGAAAGTGAGGTCGGCAAACCCGGAAGTGAGGTCAGCAAACCCAGAAGTGAGGTCTCCTAACCCTGAAGTGAGGTCAGGAAACCCGGAAGTGATGTCATCAAAAGCATAGTTGATGACAGGCAACGCGGAAAGTGAAGTCAGCATACTCGGAAAGTGAGGTCACCACACCCGGAAGTGAGGTCACCACACCCGGAAGTGAGGTCAGCAGACCTGGAATTTGAGGTCCGCTAACCCGGAAGTGAGGTCAGCAAACCCAGAAGTGAGGTCACTAAACCCAGAAGTGAGGTCAGCAAACGCGTAAAGTGAGGTCAGCATACTCAGAAAGTGAGGTCGGAAAACCCGGAAGTGAGGTCACCAAACCCAGAAGTGAGGTCACCAAACCCGTAAGTGAGGTCAGTAGACCCGGAAAGTGGGGTCTGCTAACCCGGAAGTGAGGTCAACAAACATGAAAGTGATGTCACTAAACCAGAAGTGACGTCACTTAACCCGGAAGTGAGGTCAGCAGACCCGGAAATTGAGGTCAGCAAACCCGGATGTGAGGTCACTAAACCCGGAAGTGAGGTCAGCAAACGCGTAAAGTGAGGTCAGCATACTCAGAAAGTGAGGTCGCAAAACCGGGAAGTGAGGTCACCAAACCCGGAAGTGAGGTCAGCATACCTGGAAAGTGAGGTCAGCATACCTGGAAAGTGAGGTCAGCATAATCAGAAAGTGAGGTTGGCAAAACCGGAAGTGAGGTCACCAAACCCGGAAGTGATGTCAGCAGACCGGGAAAATGAGGACAGGAAACCCGGAAGTGAGGTCAGCAAACCCAGAAGTGACGTCACTAAACCCGGAAGTGAGGTCAGCATACTCAGAAAGTGAGGTCGGAAAACCCAGATGTGAGGTCACCAAACCAGAAGTGTGGTCACCAAACCCGGAAGTGAGGTCAGTAGACCCGGAAAGTGGGGTCTGCTAACCATGAAGTGAGGTCAACAAACATGAAAGTGATGTCACTAAACCAGAAGTGACGTCACTTAACCCGGAAGTGAGGTCAGCAGACCCGGAAATTGAGGTCAGCAAACCCGGATGTGAGGTCACTAAACCCGGAAGTGAGGTCAGCAAACGCGTAAAGTGAGGTCAGCATACTCAGAAAGTGAGGCCGCAAAACCGGGAAGTGAGGTCACCAAACCCAGAAGTGAGGTCACCACACCCGGAAGTAAGGTCAGCAGACCCGGAATTTGAAGTCTGCTAACCCGGAAGTGAGGTCAGCAAACCCAGAATTGTGGTCACCAAACCCGGAAGTGAGGTCAGCAAACGCGTAAAGTGAGGTCAGCATACTCAGAAAGTGAGGTCGGAAAACCCGGAAGTGAGGTCACCAAACCCAGAAGTGAGGTCACCAAACCCGGAAGTGAGGTCAGCAGACCCGGAAAGTGGGGTCTGCTAACCCGGAAGTGAGGTCAACAAACATGGAAGTGAGGTCAGCAGACCCGGAATTTGAGGTCTGCTAACCCGGAAGTGAGGTCAGCAAACCCAGAAGTGAGGTCACTAAACCCGGAAGTGAGGTCAGCAAACGCGTAAAGTGAGGTCAGCATACTCAGAAAGTGAGGTCGGAAAACCCGGAAGTGAGGTCACCAAACCCGGAAGTGAGATCAGCAGACCGGAAAAGTGGGGTCTGCTAACCCGGAAGTGTGGTCAACAAACATGGAAGTGAGGTCAGCATACTCGGAAAGTGAGGTCGGCAAACCCTGAGGTGAGGTCACCAAACCCAGAAGTGAGGTCAGCAGACCGGGAAAGGGAGGTCTGCTAACGAGGAAGTGAGGTCAGCAAACCCAGAAGTGAGGTCAATAAACCCGGAATTGAGGTCAGCAAACGCGTAAAGTGACGTCAGCATACTCAGAAAGTGAGTTCGGCAAACCCGGAAGTGAGGTCAGTAGACCCGGGAAGTGGGGTCTGCTAACCCGGAAGTGAGGTCAGCAAACCCAGAAGTGACGTCACTAAACCCGGAAGTGAGGTCACCACACCCGGAAGTGAGGTCAGCATACCTGGAAAGTGAGGTCAGCATAATCAGAAAGTGAGGTTGGCAAAACCGGAAGTGAGGTCACCAAACCCGGAAGTGATGTCAGCAGACCGGGAAAATGAGGACAGGAAACCCGGAAGTGAGGTCAGCAAACCCAGAAGTGACGTCACTAAACCCGGAAGTGAGGTCAGCATACTCAGAAAGTGAGGTCGGAAAACCCGGATGTGAGGTCACCAAACCCAGAAGTGAGGTCACCAAACCCGGAAGTGAGGTCAGTAGACCCGGAAAGTGGGGTCTGCTAACCCGGAAGTGAGGTCAACAAACATGAAAGTGATGTCACTAAACCAGAAGTGACGTCACTTAACCCGGAAGTGAGGTCAGCAGACCCGGAAGTGAGGTCAGCAGACACGGAAAGTGAGGTCTGCTAACTCGGAAGTGAGGTCAGCAGACCCGGAAAGTGAGGTCAGTAAACCCGGAAGTGAGGTCAGAAAACCCCGAAGTCACGTCACTAAACCCGGAAGTGAGGTCACCACACCTGGAAGTGAGGTCAGCAGACCCGGAATGTGAGGTCAGCATAATCAGAAAGTGAGGTCGGCAAACCCGGAAGTGAGGTCAGCAAACCCAGAAGTGACGTCACTAAACCCTGAAGTGAGGTCAGCAATAGCGTAAAGTGAGGTCAGCATAATCAGAAAGTGAGTTTGGCAAAACCGGAAGTGTGGTCACCAAACCCGGAAGTGAGGTCACCAAACCCGGAAGTGATGTCAGCAGACCGGGATAGTGAGGACAGGAAACCCGAAAGTGAGGTCAGCAAACCCAGAAGTGACATCACTAAACCCGGAAGTGAGGTCAGCATACCCGGAAGTGAGGTAAGCAGACCCAGAAAGTGAGGTCTCCTAACCCTGAAGTGAGGTCAGGAAACCCGGAAGTGATGTCATCAAAAGCAGAGTTGATGACAGGCAACGCAGAAAGTGAAGTCAGCATACTCGGAAAGTGAGGTCACCACACCCGGAAGTGAGGTCACCACACCCGGAAGTGAGGTCAGCAGACCTGGAATTTGAGGTCTGCTAACCCGGAAGTGAGGTCAGCAAACCCAGAAGTGAGGTCACTAAACCCGGAAGTGAGGTCAGCAAACGCGTAAAGTGAGGTCAGCATACTCAGAAAGTGAGGTCAGAAAACCCGGAAGTGAGGTCACCAAACCCAGAAGTGAGGTCACCAAACCCGGAAGTGAGGTCAGTAGACCCGGAAAGTGGGGTCTGCTAACCCGGAAGTGAGGTCAACAAACATGAAAGTGATGTCACTAAACCAGAAGTGACGTCACTTAACCCGGAAGTGAGGTCAGCAGACCCGGAAATTGAGGTCAGCAAACCCGGATGTGAGGTCACTAAACCCGGAAGTGAGGTCAGCAAACGCGTAAAGTGAGGTCAGCATACTCAGAAAGTGAGGTCGGAAAACCCGGATGTGAGGTCACCAAACCCGGAAGTGAGGTCAGCAGACCCGGAATTTGAAGTCTGCTAACCCGGAAGTGAGGTCAGCAAACCCAGAATTGTGGTCACCAAACCCGGAAGTGAGGTCAGCAAACGCGTAAAGTGAGGTCAGCATACTCAGAAAGTGAGGTCGGAAAACCCGGAAGTGAGGTCACCAAACCCAGAAGTGAGGTCACCAAACCCGGAAGTGAGGTCAGCAGACCCGGAAAGTGGGGTCTGCTAACCCGGAAGTGAGGTCAACAAACATGGAAGTGAGGTCAGCAGACCCGGAATTTGAGGTCTGCTAACCCGGAAGTGAGGTCAGCAAACCCAGAAGTGAGGTCACTAAACCCGGAAGTGAGGTCAGCAAACGCGTAAAGTGAGGTCAGCATACTCAGAAATTGAGGTCGGAAAACCCGGAAGTGAGGTCACCAAACCCGGAAGTGAGGTCAGCAGACCGGAAAAGTGGGGTCTGGTAACCCGGAAGTGTGGTCAACAAACATGGAAGTGAGGTCAGCATACTCGGAAAGTGAGGTCGGCAAACCCTGAGGTGAGGTCACCAAACCCGGAAGTGAGGTCAGCAGACCGGGAAAGGGAGGTCTGCTAACGAGGAAGTGAGGTCAGCAAACCCAGAAGTGAGGTCAATAAACCCGGAATTGAGGTCAGCAAAGGCGTAAAGTGACGTCAGCATACTCAGAAAGTGAGTTCGGCAAACCCGGAAGTGAGGTCAGTAGACCCGGGAAGTGGGGTCTGCTAACCCGGAAGTGAGGTCAGCAAACCCAGAAGTGACGTCACTAAACCCGGAAGTGAGGTCACCACACCCGGAAGTGAGGTCAGCATACCTGGAAAGTGAGGTCAGCATAATCAGAAAGTGAGGTTGGCAAAACCGGAAGTGAGGTCACCAAACCCGGAAGTGATGTCAGCAGACCGGGAAAATGAGGACAGGAAACCCGGAAGTGAGGTCAGCAAACCCAGAAGTGACGTCACTAAACCTGGAAGTGAGGTCAGCATACCTCGAAGTGAGGTAAGCAGACCCAGAAAGTGAGGTCTCCTAACCCTGAAGTGATGTCAGGAAACCCGGAAGTGATGTCACCAAAAGCAGAGTTGATGACAGACAAAGCGGAAAGTGAAGTCAGCATACTCGGAAAGTGAGGTCACCACACCCGGAAGTGAGGTCACCACACCCGGAAGTGAGGTCAGCAGACCCGGAATTTGAGGTCTGCTAACCCGGAAGTGAGGTCAGCAAACCCAGAAGTGAGGTCACTAAACCCGGAAGTGAGGTCAGCAAACGCGTAAAGTGAGGTCAGCATACTCAGAAAGTGAGGTCGGAAAACCCAAAAGTGAGGTCACCAAACCCAGAAGTGAGGTCACCAAACCCGGAAGTGAGGTCAGCAGTCCCGGAAAGTGAGGTCAGCATAATCAGAAAGTGAGGTCGGCAAACCCGGAAGTGAGGTCAGCATAATCAGAAAGTGAGGTCGGCAAACCCGGAAGTGAGGTCACCACACCCGGAAGTGAGGCCAGCAAACCCAAAAAGTGAGGTCAGCAAACCCAGAAGTGAGGTCACTAAACCTGGAAGTGAGGTCAGCAAACGCGTAAAGTGAAATCAGCATACTCAGAAAGTGAGGTCGGCAAACACGGAAGTGATGTCACTAAACCCAGAAGTGAGGTCAGCAGACCCGGAAGTGAGGTCAGCAGACCCGGAAAATGAGGTCTGCTAACTCGGAAGTGAGGTCAGCAGACCCGGAAAGTGAGGTCAGCAAACCCGGAAGTGAAGTCAGCAAACCCCGAAGTCACGTCACTAAACCCGGAAGTGAGGTCACCACACCTGGAAGTGAGGTCAGCAGACCCGGAAAGTGAGGTCAGCATAATCAGAAAGTGAGGTCGGCAAACCCGGAAGTGAGGTCAGCAAACCCAGAAGTGAGGTCAATAAACCCTGAAGTGAGGTCAGCAAAAGCGTAAAGTGAAATCAGCATACTCAGAAAGTGAGGTCGGCAAACTCGGAAGGGAGGTCAGTAGACCCGGAAAGTGGGGTCTGCTAACCCAGGTGTGAGGTCAGCAAACACGGAAGTGATGTCACTAAACCCAGAAGTGAGGTCAGCAGACCCGGAAGTGAGGTCAGCAGACCCCGAAAACTGAGGTCTGCTAACTCGGAAGTGAGGTCAGCAGACCCGGAAAGTGAGGTCAGGAAACCCGGAAGTGAGGTCAGCAAACCCAAAAGTGAGGTAAGCATACTCGGAAAGTGAGGTCAGCATTCCCGGAAGTGAGGTCAGCAGACCGGGAAAGTGAGGTCAGCATACCCGGAATTTGAGGTCAGCAAACCCAAAAAGTGAGGTCAGCATATCTGGAAGTGACGTCACTAAACCCGGAAGTGAGGTCAGCATACCCGGAAGTGAGGTCAGCAGACCCAGAAGTGAGTTCAGCAGACTTAGAAAATGAGGGCGTCAAACCCGGAAGTGAGGTCACCATACCCGGAAGTGAGGTCACCTGACCCAGAAAGTGAGGTCTGCTAACCCTGAAGTAAGGTCAGAAAACCAGGAAGTGATGTCACCAAAACTAGAGTTGATGACAGACAACGCGGAAAGTGAAGTCAGCATACTTGGAAAGTGAGGTCACCACACCCGGAAGTGAGGTCAGCAGTCCCGGAAGTGAGGTCAGCAGACCCAGAATTTGAGGTCTCCTAACCCGGAAGTGAGGACACTAAACCCGGAAGTGAGGTCAGCAAACGCGTAAAGTGAGGTCAGCATACTCAGAAAGTGAGGTCGGAAAACCCGGAAGTGAGGTCACCAAACCCAGAAGTGAGGTCACCAAACCCGGAAGTGAGGTCAGTAGACCCGGAAAGTGGGGTCTGCTAACCCGGAAAAGAGGTCAACAAACATGGAAGTGATGTCACTAAACCAGAAGTGATGTCACTTAACCCGGAAGTGAGGTCAGCAGACCCGGAAATTGAGGTCAGCAAACCCGGATGTGAGGTCACTAAACCCGGAAGTGAGGTCAGCAAACCCGGAAGTGAGGTCAGCAGACCCGGAAAGTGGGGTCTGCTAACCCGGAAGTGAGGTCAAAAAACATGGAAGTGAGGTCAGCAGACCCGGAATTTGAGGTCTGCTAACCCGGAAGTGAGGTCAGCAAACCCAGAAGTGAGGTCACTAAACCCGGAAGTGAGGTCAGCAAACGCGTAATGTGAGGTCAGCATACTCAGAAAGTGAGGTCGGAAAACCCGGAAGTGAGGTCACCACACCCGGAAGTGAGGCCAGCAAACCCAAAAAGTGAGGTCAGCAAACCCAGAAGTGAGGTCACTAAACCTGGAAGTGAGGTCAGCAAACGCGTAAAGTGAAATCAGCATACTCAGAAAGTGAGGTCGGCAAACACGGAAGTGATGTCACTAAACCCAGAAGTGAGGTCAGCAGACCCGGAAGTGAGGTCAGCAGACCCGGAAAATGAGGTCTGCTAACTCGGAAGTGAGGTCAGCAGACCCGGAAAGTGAGGTCAGCAAACCCGGAAGTGAAGTCAGCAAACCCCGAAGTCACGTCACTAAACCCGGAAGTGAGGTCACCACACCTGGAAGTGAGGTCAGCAGACCCGGAAAGTGAGGTCAGCATAATCAGAAAGTGAGGTCGGCAAACCCGGAAGTGAGGTCAGCAAACCCAGAAGTGAGGTCAATAAACCCTGAAGTGAGGTCAGCAAAAGCGTAAAGTGAAATCAGCATACTCAGAAAGTGAGGTCGGCAAACTCGGAAGGGAGGTCAGTAGACCCGGAAAGTGGGGTCTGCTAACCCAGGTGTGAGGTCAGCAAACACGGAAGTGATGTCACTAAACCCAGAAGTGAGGTCAGCAGACCCGGAAGTGAGGTCAGCAGACCCCGAAAACTGAGGTCTGCTAACTCGGAAGTGAGGTCAGCAGACCCGGAAAGTGAGGTCAGGAAACCCGGAAGTGAGGTCAGCAAACCCAAAAGTGAGGTAAGCATACTCGGAAAGTGAGGTCAGCATTCCCGGAAGTGAGGTCAGCAGACCGGGAAAGTGAGGTCAGCATACCCGGAATTTGAGGTCAGCAAACCCAAAAAGTGAGGTCAGCATATCTGGAAGTGACGTCACTAAACCCGGAAGTGAGGTCAGCATACCCGGAAGTGAGGTCAGCAGACCCAGAAGTGAGTTCAGCAGACTTAGAAAATGAGGGCGTCAAACCCGGAAGTGAGGTCACCATACCCGGAAGTGAGGTCACCTGACCCAGAAAGTGAGGTCTGCTAACCCTGAAGTAAGGTCAGAAAACCAGGAAGTGATGTCACCAAAACTAGAGTTGATGACAGACAACGCGGAAAGTGAAGTCAGCATACTTGGAAAGTGAGGTCACCACACCCGGAAGTGAGGTCAGCAGTCCCGGAAGTGAGGTCAGCAGACCCAGAATTTGAGGTCTCCTAACCCGGAAGTGAGGACACTAAACCCGGAAGTGAGGTCAGCAAACGCGTAAAGTGAGGTCAGCATACTCAGAAAGTGAGGTCGGAAAACCCGGAAGTGAGGTCACCAAACCCAGAAGTGAGGTCACCAAACCCGGAAGTGAGGTCAGTAGACCCGGAAAGTGGGGTCTGCTAACCCGGAAAAGAGGTCAACAAACATGGAAGTGATGTCACTAAACCAGAAGTGATGTCACTTAACCCGGAAGTGAGGTCAGCAGACCCGGAAATTGAGGTCAGCAAACCCGGATGTGAGGTCACTAAACCCGGAAGTGAGGTCAGCAAACCCGGAAGTGAGGTCAGCAGACCCGGAAAGTGGGGTCTGCTAACCCGGAAGTGAGGTCAAAAAACATGGAAGTGAGGTCAGCAGACCCGGAATTTGAGGTCTGCTAACCCGGAAGTGAGGTCAGCAAACCCAGAAGTGAGGTCACTAAACCCGGAAGTGAGGTCAGCAAACGCGTAATGTGAGGTCAGCATACTCAGAAAGTGAGGTCGGAAAACCCGGAAGTGAGGTCACCAAACCCGGAAGTGAGGTCAGCAGACCCGGAAAGTTGGGTCTGCTAACCCGGAAGTGAGGTCAACAAACATGGAAGTGAGGTCAGCATACTCGGAAAGTGAGGTCGGCAAACCCTGAGGTGAGGTCACCAAACCCGGAAGTGAGGTCAGCAGACCGGGAAAGGGAGGTCTGCTAACGAGGAAGTGAGGTCAGCAAACCCAGAAGTGAGGTCACTAAACCCGGAATTGAGGTCAGCAAACGCGTAAAGTGACGTCAGCATACTCAGAAAGTGAGTTCGGCAAACCCGGAAGTGAGGTCAGTAGACCCGGGAAGTGGGGTCTGCTAACCCGGAAGTGAGGTCAGCAAACCCAGAAGTGACATCACTAAACACAGAAGTGAGGTAACAAACCCGGAAGTGAGGTCACCACACCCGGAAGTGAGGTCAGCATACCTGGAAAGTGAGTTCAGCATAATCAGAAAGTGAGGCTGGCAAAACAGGAAGTGAGGTCACCAAACCCGGAAGTGATGTCAGCAGACCGGGAAAATGAGGACAGGAAACCCGGAAGTGAGGTCAGCAGACCCGGAAATTGAGGTCAGCAAAACAGGAAGTGAGGTCACTAAACCCGGAAGTGAGATCAGCAAACGCGTAAAGTGTGGTCAGCATACTCAGAAAGTGAGGTCGGCAAACCCGGAAGTGTGGTAACCAAACCCAGAAGTGAGGTCACCAAATCCGGAAGTGAAGTCTGCAAACCCAGAAGTGAGGTCAGCAAACCCAAAAGTGAGGTCAGCATACTCAGAGAGTGAGGTCGGCAAACCCTGAGGTGAGGTCACCAAACCCGGAAGTGAGGTCAGCAGACCGGGAAAGGGAGGTCTGCCAACGAGGAAGTGAGG
Source organism: Coturnix japonica (assembly GCF_054131305.1). Taxonomy (NCBI): domain Eukaryota; kingdom Metazoa; phylum Chordata; class Aves; order Galliformes; family Phasianidae; genus Coturnix; species Coturnix japonica. The sequence goes on from NC_140686.1 coordinate 731,299, forward strand.
TCAGCAAACCCAGAAGTGAGGTCACCAAACCCAGAAGTGAGGTCAGTAGACCCGGAAAGTGGGGTCTGCTAACCCGGATGTGAGGTCAGCAAACCCAGAAATGACGTCACTAAACCCAGAAGTGAGGTCGCCAAAACCGAAAATGAGGTCAGCAAACGCGTAAAGTGAGGTCAGCATACTCAGAAAGTGCGGTCGGCAAAGCCAGAAGTAATGTCGGCAGACCCGGAAGTGAGGTCACCAAACCCAGATTTGAGGTCACCACACCCGGATGTGAGGTCAGCAAACCCGGAAAGTGAGCTCAGCATAATCAGAAAGTGAGGTCGGCAAACCCGGAAGTGAGGTCACCAAACCCGGAAGTGAGGTCAGCAGACCGGGAAAGTGAGGACAGCAAACCCGGAAGTGAGGTCAGCAAACCCCGAAGTGACGTCACCAAACCCGGAAGTGAGGTCACCACACCCGGAAGTGAGGTCAGCAGACCCAGAATGTGAGGTCAGCATAGTCAGAAAGTGAGGTCGGCAAACCCAGAAGTGAGGTAAGCATAGACGGAAGTGAGGGCAGCAAACCCAAAAAGTGAGGTCAGCAAACCCAGAAGTGAGGTCACTAAACCCGGAAGTGAGGTCAGCAAACGCGTAAAGTGAAATCAGCATACTCAGAAAGTGAGGTCGGCAAACCCGGAAGTGAGGTCACCAAACCCAGAAGTGAGGTCACCAAACCCAGAAGTGAGGTCAGTAGACCCGGAAAATGAGGTCTGCTAACCCGGAAGTGAGGTCAGCAAACCCAGAAGTGAGGTCACTAAACCCGGAAGTGAGGTCAGCAAACGCGTAAAGTGAGGTCAGCATACTCAGAAAGTGAGGTCGGAAAACCCGGAACTGAGGTCATCAAACCCAGAAGTGAGGTCACCAAACCCAGAAGTGAGGTCAGTAGACCCGGAAAGTGGGGTCTGCTAACCCGGAAGTGAGGTCAACAAACATGGAAGTGATGTCACTAAACTAGAAGTGACGTCACTTAACCAGGAAGTGAGGTCAGCAGACCCGGAAATTGAGGTCAGCAAAACCGGAAGTGAGGTCACTAAACCCGGAAGTGAGGTCAGCAAACGCGTAAAGTGAGGTCAGCATACTCAGAGAGTGAGGTCGGCAAACCCGGAAGTGAGGTCACCAAACCCAGAAGTGAGGTCACCAAATCCGGAAGTGAGGTCTGCTAACCCGGATGTGAGGTCAGCAAACCCAAAAGTGAGGTCACTAAACCCGGAAGTGAGGTCAGCAAACGCGTAAAGTGAAGTCAGCATACTCAGAAAGTGAGGTTGGCAAACACGGAAGTGAGGTCACCAAACCCAGAAGTGATGTCACCAAACCCGGAAGTGAGGTCAGTAGACCCGGAAAGTGGGGTCTGCTAACCCGGAAGTGAGGTCAGCATACTCAGAAAGTGAGGTTGGCAAACACGGAAGTGAGGTCACCAAACCCAGAAGTGATGTCACCAAACCCGGAAGTGAGGTCAGTAGACCTGGAAAGTGGGGTCTGCTAACCCGGAAGTGAGGTCAGTAGACCCGGAAAGTGGTGTCTGCTAACCCAGAAGTGAGGTCAGCAAACACGGAAAGTGAGGTCAGCTATAGCGTAAAGTGAGGTCAGCATACTCAGAAAGTGAGTTCGGCAAACCTGGAAGTGAGGTCACCTAACCCGGAAGTTAGGTCAGGGGACCCGGAAGTGAGGTCACCACACCCGGAAAGTGAGATCTGCTAACTTGGAAGTGAGGTCAGCATACACGGAAGTGAGGCCAGCAAACCCAAAAAGTGAGGTCAGCAGACCCGGAAGTGACGTCACTAAACCCGGAAGTGAGGTCAGCATACCCGGAAAGTGAGGTCACCACACCCGGAAGTGAGGTCAGCAGACCCGGAATTTGAAGTCTGCTAACCCGGAAGTGAGGTCAGCAAACCCAGAATTGTGGTCACCAAACCCGGAAGTGAGGTCAGCAAACGCGTAAAGTGAGGTCAGCATACTCAGAAAGTGAGGTCGGAAAACCCGGAAGTGAGGTCACCAAACCCAGAAGTGAGGTCACCAAACCCGGAAGTGAGGTCAGCAGACCCGGAAAGTGGGGTCTGCTAACCCGGAAGTGAGGTCAACAAACATGGAAGTGAGGTCAGCAGACCCGGAATTTGAGGTCTGCTAACCCGGAAGTGAGGTCAGCAAACCCAGAAGTGAGGTCACTAAACCCGGAAGTGAGGTCAGCAAACGCGTAAAGTGAGGTCAGCATACTCAGAAATTGAGGTCGGAAAACCCGGAAGTGAGGTCACCAAACCCGGAAGTGAGGTCAGCAGACCGGAAAAGTGGGGTCTGCTAACCCGGAAGTGTGGTCAACAAACATGGAAGTGAGGTCAGCATACTCGGAAAGTGAGGTCGGCAAACCCTGAGGTGAGGTCACCAAACCCGGAAGTGAGGTCAGCAGACCGGGAAAGGGAGGTCTGCTAACGAGGAAGTGAGGTCAGCAAACCCAGAAGTGAGGTCAATAAACCCGGAATTGAGGTCAGCAAAGGCGTAAAGTGACGTCAGCATACTCAGAAAGTGAGTTCGGCAAACCCGGAAGTGAGGTCAGTAGACCCGGGAAGTGGGGTCTGCTAACCCGGAAGTGAGGTCAGCAAACCCAGAAGTGACGTCACTAAACCCGGAAGTGAGGTCACCACACCCGGAAGTGAGGTCAGCATACCTGGAAAGTGAGGTCAGCATAATCAGAAAGTGAGGTTGGCAAAACCGGAAGTGAGGTCACCGAACCCGGAAGTGATGTCAGCAGACCGGGAAAATGAGGACAGGAAACCCGGAAGTGAGGTCAGCAAACCCAGAAGTGACGTCACTAAACCCGGAAGTGAGGTCAGCATACCTGGAAGTGAGGTCAGCAGACCCGGAAAGTGAGGTCAGCATAATCAGAAAGTGAGGTCGGCAAACCCGGAAGTGAGGTCAGCAAACCCAGAAGTGAGGTCAATAAACCCTGAAGTGAGGTCAGCAAAAGCGTAAAGTGAAATCAGCATACTCAGAAAGTGAGGTCGGCAAACTCGGAAGGGAGGTCAGTAGACCCGGAAAGTGGGGTCTGCTAACCCAGGTGTGAGGTCAGCAAACACGGAAGTGATGTCACTAAACCCAGAAGTGAGGTCAGCAGACCCGGAAGTGAGGTCAGCAGACCCCGAAAGTGAGGTAAGCATACTCGGAAAGTGAGGTCAGCATTCCCGGAAGTGAGGTCAGCAGACCGGGAAAGTGAGGTCAGCATACCCGGAATTTGAGGTCAGCAAACCCAAAAAGTGAGGTCAGCATATCTGGAAGTGACGTCACTAAACCCGGAAGTGAGGTCAGCATACCCGGAAGTGAGGTCAGCAGACCCAGAAGTGAGTTCAGCAGACTTAGAAAATGAGGGCGTCAAACCCGGAAGTGAGGTCACCATACCCGGAAGTGAGGTCACCTGACCCAGAAAGTGAGGTCTGCTAACCCTGAAGTAAGGTCAGAAAACCAGGAAGTGATGTCACCAAAACTAGAGTTGATGACAGACAACGCGGAAAGTGAAGTCAGCATACTTGGAAAGTGAGGTCACCACACCCGGAAGTGAGGTCAGCAGTCCCGGAAGTGAGGTCAGCAGACCCAGAATTTGAGGTCTCCTAACCCGGAAGTGAGGACACTAAACCCGGAAGTGAGGTCAGCAAACGCGTAAAGTGAGGTCAGCATACTCAGAAAGTGAGGTCGGAAAACCCGGAAGTGAGGTCACCAAACCCAGAAGTGAGGTCACCAAACCCGGAAGTGAGGTCAGTAGACCCGGAAAGTGGGGTCTGCTAACCCGGAAAAGAGGTCAACAAACATGGAAGTGATGTCACTAAACCAGAAGTGACGTCACTTAACCCGGAAGTGAGGTCAGCAGACCCGGAAATTGAGGTCAGCAAACCCGGATGTGAGGTCACTAAACCCGGAAGTGAGGTCAGCAAACCCGGAAGTGAGGTCAGCAGACCCGGAAAGTGGGGTCTGCTAACCCGGAAGTGAGGTCAAAAAACATGGAAGTGAGGTCAGCAGACCCGGAATTTGAGGTCTGCTAACCCGGAAGTGAGGTCAGCAAACCCAGAAGTGAGGTCACTAAACCCGGAAGTGAGGTCAGCAAACGCGTAATGTGAGGTCAGCATACTCAGAAAGTGAGGTCGGAAAACCCGGAAGTGAGGTCACCAAACCCGGAAGTGAGGTCAGCAGACCCGGAAAGTTGGGTCTGCTAACCCGGAAGTGAGGTCAACAAACATGGAAGTGAGGTCAGCATACTCGGAAAGTGAGGTCGGCAAACCCTGAGGTGAGGTCACCAAACCCGGAAGTGAGGTCAGCAGACCGGGAAAGGGAGGTCTGCTAACGAGGAAGTGAGGTCAGCAAACCCAGAAGTGAGGTCACTAAACCCGGAATTGAGGTCAGCAAACGCGTAAAGTGACGTCAGCATACTCAGAAAGTGAGTTCGGCAAACCCGGAAGTGAGGTCAGTAGACCCGGGAAGTGGGGTCTGCTAACCCGGAAGTGAGGTCAGCAAACCCAGAAGTGACATCACTAAACACAGAAGTGAGGTAACAAACCCGGAAGTGAGGTCACCACACCCGGAAGTGAGGTCAGCATACCTGGAAAGTGAGTTCAGCATAATCAGAAAGTGAGGCTGGCAAAACCGGAAGTGAGGTCACCAAACCCGGAAGTGATGTCAGCAGACCGGGAAAATGAGGACAGGAAACCCGGAAGTGAGGTCAGCAGACCCGGAAATTGAGGTCAGCAAAACAGGAAGTGAGGTCACTAAACCCGGAAGTGAGATCAGCAAACGCGTAAAGTGTGGTCAGCATACTCAGAAAGTGAGGTCGGCAAACCCGGAAGTGTGGTAACCAAACCCAGAAGTGAGGTCACCAAATCCGGAAGTGAAGTCTGCAAACCCAGAAGTGAGGTCAGCAAACCCAAAAGTGAGGTCAGCATACTCAGAGAGTGAGGTCGGCAAACCCTGAGGTGAGGTCACCAAACCCGGAAGTGAGGTCAGCAGACCGGGAAAGGGAGGTCTGCCAACGAGGAAGTGAGGTCAGCAAACCCAGAAGTGAGGTCACCAAACCCAGAAGTGAGGTCAGTAGACCCGGAAAGTGGGGTCTGCTAACCCGGATGTGAGGTCAGCAAACCCAGAAATGACGTCACTAAACCCAGAAGTGAGGTCGCCAAAACCGAAAATGAGGTCAGCAAACGCGTAAAGTGAGGTCAGCATACTCAGAAAGTGCGGTCGGCAAAGCCAGAAGTAATGTCGGCAGACCCGGAAGTGAGGTCACCAAACCCAGATTTGAGGTCACCACACCCGGATGTGAGGTCAGCAAACCCGGAAAGTGAGCTCAGCATAATCAGAAAGTGAGGTCGGCAAACCCGGAAGTGAGGTCACCAAACCCGGAAGTGAGGTCAGCAGACCGGGAAAGTGAGGACAGCAAACCCGGAAGTGAGGTCAGCAAACCCCGAAGTGACGTCACCAAACCCGGAAGTGAGGTCACCACACCCGGAAGTGAGGTCAGCAGACCCAGAATGTGAGGTCAGCATAGTCAGAAAGTGAGGTCGGCAAACCCAGAAGTGAGGTAAGCATAGACGGAAGTGAGGGCAGCAAACCCAAAAAGTGAGGTCAGCAAACCCAGAAGTGAGGTCACTAAACCCGGAAGTGAGGTCAGCAAACGCGTAAAGTGAAATCAGCATACTCAGAAAGTGAGGTCGGCAAACCCGGAAGTGAGGTCACCAAACCCAGAAGTGAGGTCACCAAACCCAGAAGTGAGGTCAGTAGACCCGGAAAATGAGGTCTGCTAACCCGGAAGTGAGGTCAGCAAACCCAGAAGTGATGTCACTAAACCCGGAAGTGAGGTCAGCAAACGCGTAAAGTGAGGTCAGCATACTCAGAAAGTGAGGTCGGAAAACCCGGAACTGAGGTCATCAAACCCAGAAGTGAGGTCACCAAACCCAGAAGTGAGGTCAGTAGACCCGGAAAGTGGGGTCTGCTAACCCGGAAGTGAGGTCAACAAACATGGAAGTGATGTCACTAAACTAGAAGTGACGTCACTTAACCAGGAAGTGAGGTCAGCAGACCCGGAAATTGAGGTCAGCAAAACCGGAAGTGAGGTCACTAAACCCGGAAGTGAGGTCAGCAAACGCGTAAAGTGAGGTCAGCATACTCAGAGAGTGAGGTCGGCAAGCCCGGAAGTGAGGTCACCAAACCCAGAAGTGAGGTCACCAAATCCGGAAGTGAGGTCTGCTAACCCGGATGTGAGGTCAGCAAACCCAAAAGTGAGGTCACTAAACCCGGAAGTGAGGTCAGCAAACGCGTAAAGTGAAGTCAGCATACTCAGAAAGTGAGGTTGGCAAACACGGAAGTGAGGTCACCAAACCCAGAAGTGATGTCACCAAACCCGGAAGTGAGGTCAGTAGACCCGGAAAGTGGGGTCTGCTAACCCGGAAGTGAGGACAGCATACTCAGAAAGTGAGGTTGGCAAACACGGAAGTGAGGTCACCAAACCCAGAAGTGATGTCACCAAACCCGGAAGTGAGGTCAGTAGACCTGGAAAGTGGGGTCTGCTAACCCGGAAGTGAGGTCAGTAGACCCGGAAAGTGGTGTCTGCTAACCCGGAAGTGAGGTCAGCAAACACGGAAAGTGAGGTCAGCTATAGCGTAAAGTGAGGTCAGCATACTCAGAAAGTGAGTTCGGCAAACCTGGAAGTGAGGTCACCTAACCCGGAAGTTAGGTCAGGGGACCCGGAAGTGAGGTCACCACACCCGGAAAGTGAGATCTGCTAACTTGGAAGTGAGGTCAGCATACACGGAAGTGAGGCCAGCAAACCCAAAAAGTGAGGTCAGCAGACCCGGAAGTGACGTCACTAAACCCGGAAGTGTGGTCAGCATACCCGGAAAGTGAGGTCACCACACCCGGAAGTGAGGTCAGCAGACCCAGAATTTGAAGTCTGCTAACCCGGAAGTGAGGTCAGCAAACCCAGAATTGTGGTCACCAAACCCGGAAGTGAGGTCAGCAAACGCGTAAAGTGAGGTCAGCATACTCAGAGAGTGAGGTCGGCAAGCCCGGAAGTGAGGTCACCAAACCCAGAAGTGAGGTCACCAAATCCGGAAGTGAGGTCTGCTAACCCGGATGTGAGGTCAGCAAACCCAAAAGTGAGGTCACTAAACCCGGAAGTGAGGTCAGCAAACGCGTAAAGTGAAGTCAGCATACTCAGAAAGTGAGGTTGGCAAACACGGAAGTGAGGTCACCAAACCCAGAAGTGATGTCACCAAACCCGGAAGTGAGGTCAGTAGACCCGGAAAGTGGGGTCTGCTAACCCGGAAGTGAGGACAGCATACTCAGAAAGTGAGGTTGGCAAACACGGAAGTGAGGTCACCAAACCCAGAAGTGATGTCACCAAACCCGGAAGTGAGGTCAGTAGACCTGGAAAGTGGGGTCTGCTAACCCGGAAGTGAGGTCAGTAGACCCGGAAAGTGGTGTCTGCTAACCCGGAAGTGAGGTCAGCAAACACGGAAAGTGAGGTCAGCTATAGCGTAAAGTGAGGTCAGCATACTCAGAAAGTGAGTTCGGCAAACCTGGAAGTGAGGTCACCTAACCCGGAAGTTAGGTCAGGGGACCCGGAAGTGAGGTCACCACACCCGGAAAGTGAGATCTGCTAACTTGGAAGTGAGGTCAGCATACACGGAAGTGAGGCCAGCAAACCCAAAAAGTGAGGTCAGCAGACCCGGAAGTGACGTCACTAAACCCGGAAGTGTGGTCAGCATACCCGGAAAGTGAGGTCACCACACCCGGAAGTGAGGTCAGCAGACCCAGAATTTGAAGTCTGCTAACCCGGAAGTGAGGTCAGCAAACCCAGAATTGTGGTCACCAAACCCGGAAGTGAGGTCAGCAAACGCGTAAAGTGAGGTCAGCATACTCAGAAAGTGAGGTCGGAAAACCCGGAAGTGAGGTCACCAAACCCAGAAGTGAGGTCACCAAACCCGGAAGTGAGGTCAGCAGACCCGGAAAGTGGGGTCTGCTAACCCGGAAGTGAGGTCAACAAACATGGAAGTGTGGTCAGCAGACCCGGAATTTGAGGTCTGCTCACCCGGAAGTGAGGTCAGCAAACCCAGAAGTGAGGTCACTAAACCCGGAAGTGAGGTCAGCAAACGCGTAAAGTGAGGTCAGCATACTCAGAAATTGAGGTCGGAAAACCCGGAAGTGAGGTCACCAAACCCGGAAGTGAGGTCAGCAGACCGGAAAAGTGGGGTCTGCTAACCCGGAAGTGTGGTCAACAAACATGGAAGTGAGGTCAGCATACTCGGAAAGTGAGGTCGGCAAACCCTGAGGTGAGGTCACCAAACCCGGAAGTGAGGTCAGCAGACCGGGAAAGGGAGGTCTGCTAACGAGGAAGTGAGGTCAGCAAACCCAGAAGTGAGGTCAATAAACCCGGAATTGAGGTCAGCAAACGCAAAAAGTGACGTCAGCATACTCAGAAAGTGAGTTCGGCAAACCCGGAAGTGAGGTCAGTAGACCCGGGAAGTGGGGTCTGCTAACCCGGAAGTGAGGTCAGCAAACCCAGAAGTGACGTCACTAAACCCGGAAGTGAGGTCACCACACCCGGAAGTGAGGTCAGCATACCTGGAAAGTGAGGTCAGCATAATCAGAAAGTGAGGTTGGCAAAACCGGAAGTGAGGTCACCGAACCCGGAAGTGATGTCAGCAGACCGGGAAAATGAGGACAGGAAACCCGGAAGTGAGGTCAGCAAACCCAGAAGTGACGTCACTAAACCCGGAAGTGAGGTCAGCATACCTCGAAGTGAGGTAAGAAGACCCAGAAAGTGAGGTCTCCTAACCCTGAAGTGATGTCAGGAAACCCGGAAGTGATGTCACCAAAAGCAGAGTTGATGACAGACAAAGCGGAAAGTGAAGTCAGCATACTCGGAAAGTGAGGTCACCACACCCGGAAGTGAGGTCACCACACCCGGAAGTGAGGTCAGCAGACCCGGAATTTGAGGTCTGCTAACCCGGAAGTGAGGTCAGCAAACCCAGAAGTGAGGTCACTAAACCCGGAAGTGAGGTCAGCAAACGCGTAAAGTGAGGTCAGCATACTCAGAAAGTGAGGTCGGAAAACCCAAAAGTGAGGTCACCAAACCCAGAAGTGAGGTCACCAAACCCGGAAGTGAGGTCAGCAGTCCCGGAAAGTGAGGTCAGCATAATCAGAAAGTGAGGTCGGCAAACCCGGAAGTGAGGTCAGCATAATCAGAAAGTGAGGTCGGCAAACCCGGAAGTGAGGTCACCACACCCGGAAGTGAGGCCAGCAAACCCAAAAAGTGAGGTCAGCAAACCCAGAAGTGAGGTCACTAAACCTGGAAGTGAGGTCAGCAAACGCGTAAAGTGAAATCAGCATACTCAGAAAGTGAGGTCGGCAAACACGGAAGTGATGTCACTAAACCCAGAAGTGAGGTCAGCAGACCCGGAAGTGAGGTCAGCAGACCCGGAAAATGAGGTCTGCTAACTCGGAAGTGAGGTCAGCAGACCCGGAAAGTGAGGTCAGCAAACCCGGAATTGTGGTCACCAAACCCGGAAGTGAGGTCAGCAAACGCGTAAAGTGAGGTCAGCATACTCAGAAAGTGAGGTCGGAAAACCCGGAAGTGAGGTCACCAAACCCAGAAGTGAGGTCACCAAACCCGGAAGTGAGGTCAGCAGACCCGGAAAGTGGGGTCTGCTAACCCGGAAGTGAGGTCAACAAACATGGAAGTGAGGTCAGCAGACCCGGAATTTGAGGTCTGCTAACCCGGAAGTGAGGTCAGCAAACCCAGAAGTGAGGTCACTAAACCCGGAAGTGAGGTCAGCAAACGCGTAAAGTGAGGTCAGCATATTCAGAAAGTGAGGTCGGAAAACCCGGAAGTGAGGTCACCAAACCCGGAAGTGAGGTCAGCAGACCGGAAAAGTGGGGTCTGCTAACCCGGAAGTGTGGTCAACAAACATGGAAGTGAGGTCAGCATACTCGGAAAGTGAGGTCGGCAAACCCTGAGGTGAGGTCACCAAACCCGGAAGTGAGGTCAGCAGACCGGGAAAGGGAGGTCTGCTAACGAGGAAGTGAGGTCAGCAAACCCAGAAGTGAGGTCACTAAACCCGGAATTGAGGTCAGCAAACGCGTAAAGTGACGTCAGCATACTCAGAAAGTGAGTTCGGCAAACCCGGAAGTGAGGTCAGTAGACCCGGGAAGTGGGGTCTGCTAACCCGGAAGTGAGGTCAGCAAACCCAGAAGTGACGTCACTAAACCCGGAAGTGAGGTCACCACACCCGGAAGTGAGGTCAGCATACCTGGAAAGTGAGGTCAGCATAATCAGAAAGTGAGGTTGGCAAAACCGGAAGTGAGGTCACCGAACCCGGAAGTGATGTCAGCAGACCGGGAAAATGAGGACAGGAAACCCGGAAGTGAGGTCAGCAAACCCAGAAGTGACGTCACTAAACCCGGAAGTGAGGTCAGCATACCTCGAAGTGAGGTAAGCAGACCCAGAAAGTGAGGTCTCCTAACCCTGAAGTGATGTCAGGAAACCCGGAAGTGATGTCACCAAAAGCAGAGTTGATGACAGACAAAGCGGAAAGTGAAGTCAGCATACTCGGAAAGTGAGGTCACCACACCCGGAAGTGAGGTCACCACACCCGGAAGTGAGGTCAGCAGACCCGGAATTTGAGGTCTGCTAACCCGGAAGTGAGGTCAGCAAACCCAGAAGTGAGGTCACTAAACCCGGAAGTGAGGTCAGCAAACGCGTAAAGTGAGGTCAGCATACTCAGAAAGTGAGGTCGGAAAACCCAAAAGTGAGGTCACCAAACCCAGAAGTGAGGTCACCAAACCCGGAAGTGAGGTCAGCAGTCCCGGAAAGTGAGGTCAGCATAATCAGAAAGTGAGGTCGGCAAACCCGGAAGTGAGGTCAGCATAATCAGAAAGTGAGGTCGGCAAACCCGGAAGTGAGGTCACCACACCCGGAAGTGAGGCCAGCAAACCCAAAAAGTGAGGTCAGCAAACCCAGAAGTGAGGTCACTAAACCTGGAAGTGAGGTCAGCAAACGCGTAAAGTGAAATCAGCATACTCAGAAAGTGAGGTCGGCAAACACGGAAGTGATGTCACTAAACCCAGAAGTGAGGTCAGCAGACCCGGAAGTGAGGTCAGCAGACCCGGAAAATGAGGTCTGCTAACTCGGAAGTGAGGTCAGCAGACCCGGAAAGTGAGGTCAGCAAACCCGGAATTGTGGTCACCAAACCCGGAAGTGAGGTCAGCAAACGCGTAAAGTGAGGTCAGCATACTCAGAAAGTGAGGTCGGAAAACCCGGAAGTGAGGTCACCAAACCCAGAAGTGAGGTCACCAAACCCGGAAGTGAGGTCAGCAGACCCGGAAAGTGGGGTCTGCTAACCCGGAAGTGAGGTCAACAAACATGGAAGTGAGGTCAGCAGACCCGGAATTTGAGGTCTGCTAACCCGGAAGTGAGGTCAGCAAACCCAGAAGTGAGGTCACTAAACCCGGAAGTGAGGTCAGCAAACGCGTAAAGTGAGGTCAGCATACTCAGAAAGTGAGGTCGGAAAACCCGGAAGTGAGGTCACCAAACCCGGAAGTGAGGTCAGCAGACCGGAAAAGTGGGGTCTGCTAACCCGGAAGTGTGGTCAACAAACATGGAAGTGAGGTCAGCATACTCGGAAAGTGAGGTCGGCAAACCCTGAGGTGAGGTCACAAAACCCGGAAGTGAGGTCAGCAGACCGGGAAAGGGAGGTCTGCTAACGAGGAAGTGAGGTCAGCAAACCCAGAAGTGAGGTCACTAAACCCGGAATTGAGGTCAGCAAACGCGTAAAGTGACGTCAGCATACTCAGAAAGTGAGTTCGGCAAACCCGGAAGTGAGGTCAGTAGACCCGGGAAGTGGGGTCTGCTAACCCGGAAGTGAGGTCAGCAAACCCAGAAGTGACGTCACTAAACCCGGAAGTGAGGTCACCACACCCGGAAGTGAGGTCAGCATACCTGGAAAGTGAGGTCAGCATAATCAGAAAGTGAGGTTGGCAAAACCGGAAGTGAGGTCACCGAACCCGGAAGTGATGTCAGCAGACCGGGAAAATGAGGACAGGAAACCCGGAAGTGAGGTCAGCAAACCCAGAAGTGACGTCACTAAACCCGGAAGTGAGGTCAGCATACCTCGAAGTGAGGTAAGCAGACCCAGAAAGTGAGGTCTCCTAACCCTGAAGTGATGTCAGGAAACCCGGAAGTGATGTCACCAAAAGCAGAGTTGATGACAGACAAAGCGGAAAGTGAAGTCAGCATACTCGGAAAGTGAGGTCACCACACCCGGAAGTGAGGTCACCACACCCGGAAGTGAGGTCAGCAGACCCGGAATTTGAGGTCTGCTAACCCGGAAGTGAGGTCAGCAAACCCAGAAGTGAGGTCACTAAACCCGGAAGTGAGGTCAGCAAACGCGTAAAGTGAGGTCAGCATACTCAGAAAGTGAGGTCGGAAAACCCAAAAGTGAGGTCACCAAACCCAGAAGTGAGGTCACCAAACCCGGAAGTGAGGTCAGCAGTCCCGGAAAGTGAGGTCAGCATAATCAGAAAGTGAGGTCGGCAAACCCGGAAGTGAGGTCAGCATAATCAGAAAGTGAGGTCGGCAAACCCGGAAGTGAGGTCACCACACCCGGAAGTGAGGCCAGCAAACCCAAAAAGTGAGGTCAGCAAACCCAGAAGTGAGGTCACTAAACCTGGAAGTGAGGTCAGCAAACGCGTAAAGTGAAATCAGCACACTCAGAAAGTGAGGTCGGCAAACACGGAAGTGATGTCACTAAACCCAGAAGTGAGGTCAGCAGACCCGGAAGTGAGGTCAGCAGACCCGGAAAATGAGGTCTGCTAACTCGGAAGTGAGGTCAGCAGACCCGGAAAGTGAGGTCAGCAAACCCGGAAGTGAGGTCACCAAACCCGGAAGTGACGTCAGTCGACCCGGAAAGTGGGGTCTGCTAACCCGGAAGTGAGGTCAACAAACATGAAAGTGATGTCACTAAACCAGAAGTGACGTCACTTAACCCGGAAGTGAGGTCAGCAGACCCGGAAATTGAGGTCAGCAAACCCGGATGTGAGGTCACTAAACCCGGAAGTTAGGTCAGCAAACGCGTAAAGTGAGGTCAGCATACTCAGAAAGTGAGGTCGCAAAACCGGGAAGTGAGGTCACCAAACCCAGAAGTGAGGTCACCACACCCGGAAGTGAGGTCAGCAGACCCGGAATTTGAAGTCTGCTAACCCGGAAGTGAGGTCAGCAAACCCAGAATTGTGGTCACCAAACCCGGAAGTGAGGTCAGCAAACGCGTAAAGTGAGGTCAGCATACTCAGAAAGTGAGGTCGGAAAACCCGGAAGTGAGGTCACCAAACCCAGAAGTGAGGTCACCAAACCCGGAAGTGAGGTCAGCAGACCCGGAAAGTGGGGTCTGCTAACCCGGAAGTGAGGTCAACAAACATGGAAGTGAGGTCAGCAGACCCGGAATTTGAGGTCTGCTAACCCGGAAGTGAGGTCAGCAAACCCAGAAGTGAGGTCACTAAACCCGGAAGTGAGGTCAGCAAACGCGTAAAGTGAGGTCAGCATACTCAGAAATTGAGGTCGGAAAACCCGGAAGTGAGGTCACCAAACCCGGAAGTGAGGTCAGCAGACCGGAAAAGTGGGGTCTGCTAACCCGGAAGTGTGGTCAACAAACATGGAAGTGAGGTCAGCATACTCGGAAAGTGAGGTCACCACACCCGGAAGTGAGGTCACCACACCCGGAAGTGAGGTCAGCAGACCCGGAATTTGAGGTCTGCTAACCCGGAAGTGAGGTCAGCAAACCCAGAAGTGAGGTCACTAAACCCGGAAGTGAGGTCAGCAAACGCGTAAAGTGAGTTCAGCATACTCAGAAAGTGAGGTCGGAAAACCCAAAAGTGAGGTCACCAAACCCAGAAGTGAGGTCACCAAACCCGGAAGTGAGGTCAGCAGTCCCGGAAAGTGAGGTCAGCATAATCAGAAAGTGAGGTCGGCAAACCCGGAAGTGAGGTCAGCATAATCAGAAAGTGAGGTCGGCAAACCCGGAAGTGAGGTCACCACACCCGGAAGTGAGGCCAGCAAACCCAAAAAGTGAGGTCAGCAAACCCAGAAGTGAGGTCACTAAACCTGGAAGTGAGGTCAGCAAACGCGTAAAGTGAAATCAGCATACTCAGAAAGTGAGGTCGGCAAACACGGAAGTGATGTCACTAAACCCAGAAGTGAGGTCAGCAGACCCGGAAGTGAGGTCAGCAGACCCGGAAAATGAGGTCTGCTAACTCGGAAGTGAGGTCAGCAGACCCGGAAAGTGAGGTCAGCAAACCCGGATTTGAAGTCAGCAAACCCCGAAGTCACGTCACTAAACCCGGAAGTGAGGTCACCACACCTGGAAGTGAGGTCAGCAGACCCGGAAAGTGAGGTCAGCATAATCAGAAAGTGAGGTCGGCAAACCCGGAAGTGAGGTCAGCAAACCCAGAAGTGAGGTCAATAAACCCTGAAGTGAGGTCAGCAAAAGCGTAAAGTGAAATCAGCATACTCAGAAAGTGAGGTCGGCAAACTCGGAAGGGAGGTCAGTAGACCCGGAAAGTGGGGTCTGCTAACCCAGGTGTGAGGTCAGCAAACACGGAAGTGATGTCACTAAACCCAGAAGTGAGGTCAGCAGACCCGGAAGTGAGGTCAGCAGACCCCGAAAAGTGAGGTCTGCTAACTCGGAAGTGAGGTCAGCAGACCCGGAAAGTGAGGTCAGGAAACCCGGAAGTGAGGTCAGCAAACCCAAAAGTGAGGTAAGCATACTCGGAAAGTGAGGTCAGCCTTCCCGGAAGTGAGGTCAGCAGACCGGGAAAGTGAGGTCAGCATACCCGGAATTTGAGGTCAGCAAACCCAAAAAGTGAGGTCAGCATATCTGGAAGTGACGTCACTAAACCCGGAAGTGAGGTCAGCATACCCGGAAGTGAGGTCAGCAGACCCGGAAGTGAGTTCAGCAGACTTAGAAAATGAGGGCGTCAAACCCGGAAGTGAGGTCACCATACCCGGAAGTGAGGTCACCTGACCCAGAAAGTGAGGTCTGCTAACCCTGAAGTAAGGTCAGAAAACCAGGAAGTGATGTCACCAAAACTAGAGTTGATGACAGACAACGCGGAAAGTGAAGTCAGCATACTTGGAAAGTGAGGTCACCACACCCGGAAGTGAGGTCACCACACCCGGAAGTGAGGTCAGCAGACCCAGAATTTGAGGTCTCCTAACCCGGAAGTGAGGACACTAAACCCGGAAGTGAGGTCAGCAAACGCGTAAAGTGAGGTCAGCATACTCAGAAAGTGAGGTCGGAAAACCCGGAAGTGAGGTCACCAAACCCAGAAGTGAGGTCACCAAACCCGGAAGTGAGGTCAGTAGACCCGGAAAGTGGGGTCTGCTAACCCGGAAAAGAGGTCAACAAACATGGAAGTGATGTCACTAAACCAGAAGTGACGTCACTTAACCCGGAAGTGAGGTCAGCTGACCCGGAAATTGAGGTCAGCAAACCCGGATGTGAGGTCACTAAACCCGGAAGTGAGGTCAGCAAACGCGTAAAGTGAGGTCAGCATACTCAGAAAGTGAGGTCGGAAAACCCGGAAGTGAGGTCACCAAACCCAGAAGTGAGGTCACCAAACCCGGAAGTGAGGTCAGCAGACCCGGAAAGTGGGGTCTGCTAACCCGGAAGTGAGGTCAACAAACATGGAAGTGAGGTCAGCAGACCCGGAATTTGAGGTCTGCTAACCCGGAAGTGAGGTCAGCAAACCCAGAAGTGAGGTCACTAAACCCGGAAGTGAGGTCAGCAAACGCGTAAAGTGAGGTCAGCATACTCAGAAAGTGAGGTCGGAAAACCCGGAAGTGAGGTCACCAAACCCGGAAGTGAGGTCGGCAGACCCGGAAATTTGGGTCTGCTAACCCGGAAGTGAGGTCAACAAACATGGAAGTGAGGTCAGCATACTCGGAAAGTGAGGTCGGCAAACCCTGAGGTGAGGTCACCAAACCCGGAAGTGAGGTCAGCAGACCGGGAAAGGGAGGTCTGCTAACGAGGAAGTGAGGTCAGCAAACCCAGAAGTGAGGTCACTAAACCCGGAATTGAGGTCAGCAAACGCGTAAAGTGACGTCAGCATACTCAGAAAGTGAGGTCGGCAAACCCGGAAGTGAGGTAGTAGACCCGGGAAGTGGGGTCTGCTAACCCGGAAGTGAGGTCAGCAAACCCAGAAGTGACATCACTAAACACAGAAGTGAGGTAACAAACCCGGAAGTGAGGTCACCACACCCGGAAGTGAGGTCAGCATACCTGGAAAGTGAGTTCAGCATAATCAGAAAGTGAGGCTGGCAAAACCGGAAGTGAGGTCACCAAACCCGGAAGTGATGTCAGCAGACCGGGAAAATGAGGACAGGAAACCCGGAAGTGAGGTCAGCAGACCCGGAAATTGAGGTCAGCAAAACAGGAAGTGAGGTCACTAAACCCGGAAGTGAGATCAGCAAACGCGTAAAGTGTGGTCAGCATACTCAGAAAGTGAGGTCGGCAAACCCGGAAGTGTGGTAACCAAACCCAGAAGTGAGGTCACCAAATCCGGAAGTGAAGTCTGCAAACCCAGAAGTGAGGTCAGCAAACCCAATAGTGAGGTCAGCATACTCAGAGAGTGAGGTCGGCAAACCCTGAGGTGAGGTCACCAAACCCGGAAGTGAGGTCAGCAGACCGGGAAAGGGAGGTCTGCTAACGAGGAAGTAAGGTCAGCAAACCCAGAAGTGAGGTCACCAAACCCAGAAGTGAGGTCAGTAGACCCGGAAAGTGGGGTCTGCTAACCCGGATGTGAGGTCAGCAAACCCAGAAATGACGTCACTAACCCCAGAAGTGAGGTCGCCAAAACCGAAAATGAGGTCAGCAAACGCGTAAAGTGAGGTCAGCATACTCAGAAAGTGCGGTCGGCAAAGCCAGAAGTAATGTCAGCAGACCCGGAAGTGAGGTCACCAAACCCAGATTTGAGGTCACCACACCCGGATGTGAGGTCAGCAAACCCGGAAAGTGAGCTCAGCATAATCAGAAAGTGAGGTCGGCAAACCCGGAAGTGAGGTCACCAAACCCGGAAGTGAGGTCAGCAGACCGGGAAAGTGAGGACAGCAAACCCGGAAGTGAGGTCAGCAAACCCCGAAGTGACGTCACCAAACCCGGAAGTGAGGTCACCACACCCGGAAGTGAGGTCAGCAGACCCAGAATGTGAGGTCAGCATAGTCAGAAAGTGAGGTCGGCAAACCCAGAAGTGAGGTAAGCATACACGGAAGTGAGGGCAGCAAACCCAAAATTGAGGTCAGCAAACCCAGAAGTGAGGTCACTAAACCCGGAAGTGAGGTCAGCAAACGCGTAAAGTGAAATCAGCATACTCAGAAAGTGAGGTCGGCAAACCCGGAAGTGAGGTCACCAAACCCAGAAGTGACGTCACCAAACCCGGAAGTGAGGTCAGTAGACCCGGAAAGTGGGGTCTGCTAACCCGGAAGTGAGGTCAGCAAACACGGAAGTGATGTCACTAAACCCAGAAGTGAGGTCAGCAGACCCGGAAGTGATGTCAGCAGACCGGGAAAATGAGGACAGGAAACCCGGAAGTGAGGTCAGCAGACCCGGAAATTGAGGTCAGCAAAACAGGAAGTGAGGTCACTAAACCCGGAAGTGAGATCAGCAAACGCGTAAAGTGTGGTCAGCATACTCAGAAAGTGAGGTCGGCAAACCCGGAAGTGTGGTAACCAAACCCAGAAGTGAGGTCACCAAATCCGGAAGTGAAGTCTGCAAACCCAGAAGTGAGGTCAGCAAACCCAATAGTGAGGTCAGCATACTCAGAGAGTGAGGTCGGCAAACCCTGAGGTGAGGTCACCAAACCCGGAAGTGAGGTCAGCAGACCGGGAAAGGGAGGTCTGCTCACGAGGAAGTAAGGTCAGCAAACCCAGAAGTGAGGTCACCAAACCCAGAAGTGAGGTCAGTAGACCCGGAAAGTGGGGTCTGCTAACCCGGATGTGAGGTCAGCAAACCCAGAAATGACGTCACTAACCCCAGAAGTGAGGTCGCCAAAACCGAAAATGAGGTCAGCAAACGCGTAAAGTGAGGTCAGCATACTCAGAAAGTGCGGTCGGCAAAGCCAGAAGTAATGTCAGCAGACCCGGAAGTGAGGTCACCAAACCCAGATTTGAGGTCACCACACCCGGATGTGAGGCCAGCAAACCCGGAAAGTGAGCTCAGCATAATCAGAAAGTGAGGTCGGCAAACCCGGAAGTGAGGTCACCAAACCCGGAAGTGAGGTCAGCAGACCGGGAAAGTGAGGACAGCAAACCCGGAAGTGAGGTCAGCAAACCCCGAAGTGACGTCACCAAACCCGGAAGTGAGGTCACCACACCCGGAAGTGAGGTCAGCAGACCCAGAATGTGAGGTCAGCATAGTCAGAAAGTGAGGTCGGCAAACCCAGAAGTGAGGTAAGCATACACGGAAGTGAGGGCAGCAAACCCAAAACGTGAGGTCAGCAAACCCAGAAGTGAGGTCACTAAACCCGGAAGTGAGGTCAGCAAACGCGTAAAGTGAAATCAGCATACT
This sequence comes from Coturnix japonica, assembly GCF_054131305.1. Taxonomy (NCBI): domain Eukaryota; kingdom Metazoa; phylum Chordata; class Aves; order Galliformes; family Phasianidae; genus Coturnix; species Coturnix japonica. The sequence continues at coordinate 749,921 of NC_140686.1, forward strand.
CAGAAAGTGAGGTCGGCAAACCCGGAAGTGAGGTCACCAAACCCAGAAGTGACGTCACCAAACCCGGAAGTGAGGTCAGTAGACCCGGAAAGTGGGGTCTGCTAACCCGGAAGTGAGGTCAGCAAACCCCGAAGTCACGTCACTAAACCCGGAAGTGAGGTCACCACACCCGGAAGTGAGGTCAGCAGACCCGGAAAGTGAGGTCAGCATAATCAGAAAGTGAGGTCGGCAAACCCGGAAGTGAGGTCACCATACCCGGAAGTGAGGCCAGCAAACCCAAAAAGTGAGGTCAGCAAACCCAGTAGTGAGGTCACTAAACCCGGAAGTGAGGTCAGCAAACGCGTAAAGTGAAATCAGCATACTCAGAAAGTGAGGTCGGCAAACCCGGAAGTGAGGTCACCAAACCCAGAAGTGACGTCACCAAACCCGGAAGTGAGGTCAGTAGACCCGGAAAGTGGGGTCTGCTAACCCGGAAGTGAGGTCAGCAAACACGGAAGTGATGTCACTAAACCCAGAAGTGAGGTCAGTAGACCCGGAAGTGATGTCAGCAGACCGGGAAAATGAGGACAGGAAACCCGGAAGTGAGGTCAGCAGACCCGGAAATTGAGGTCAGCAAAACAGGAAGTGAGGTCACTAAACCCGGAAGTGAGATCAGCAAACGCGTAAAGTGTGGTCAGCATACTCAGAAAGTGAGGTCGGCAAAACCGGAAGTGTGGTAACCAAACCCAGAAGTGAGGTCACCAAATCCGGAAGTGAAGTCTGCAAACCCAGAAGTGAGGTCAGCAAACCCAATAGTGAGGTCAGCATACTCAGAGAGTGAGGTCGGCAAACCCTGAGGTGAGGTCACCAAACCCGGAAGTGAGGTCAGCAGACCGGGAAAGGGAGGTCTGCTAACGAGGAAGTAAGGTCAGCAAACCCAGAAGTGAGGTCACCAAACCCAGAAGTGAGGTCAGTAGACCCGGAAAGTGGGGTCTGCTAACCCGGATGTGAGGTCAGCAAACCCAGAAATGACGTCACTAAACCCAGAAGTGAGGTCGCCAAAACCGAAAATGAGGTCAGCAAACGCGTAAAGTGAGGTCAGCATACTCAGAAAGTGCGGTCGGCAAAGCCAGAAGTAATGTCAGCAGACCCGGAAGTGAGGTCACCAAACCCAGATTTGAGGTCACCACACCCGGATGTGAGGTCAGCAAACCCGGAAAGTGAGCTCAGCATAATCAGAAAGTGAGGTCGGCAAACCCGGAAGTGAGGTCACCAAACCCGGAAGTGAGGTCACCACACCCGGAAGTGAGGTCAGCAGACCCAGAATGTGAGGTCAGCATAGTCAGAAAGTGAGGTCGGCAAACCCAGAAGTGAGGTAAGCATACACGGAAGTGAGGGCAGCAAACCCAAAACGTGAGGTCAGCAAACCCAGAAGTGAGGTCACTAAACCCGGAAGTGAGGTCAGCAAACGCGTAAAGTGAAATCAGCATACTCAGAAAGTGAGGTCGGCAAACCCGGAAGTGAGGTCACCAAACCCAGAAGTGACGTCACCAAACCCGGAAGTGAGGTCAGTAGACCCGGAAAGTGGGGTCTGCTAACCCGGAAGTGAGGTCAGCAAACCCCGAAGTCACGTCACTAAACCCGGAAGTGAGGTCACCACACCCGGAAGTGAGGTCAGCAGACCCGGAAAGTGAGGTCAGCATAATCAGAAAGTGAGGTCGGCAAACCCGGAAGTGAGGTCACCATACCCGGAAGTGAGGCCAGCAAACCCAAAAAGTGAGGTCAGCAAACCCAGTAGTGAGGTCACTAAACCCGGAAGTGAGGTCAGCAAATGCATAAAGTGAGGTCAGCATACTCAGAAAGTGAGGTCGGAAAACCCGGAAGTGAGGTCACCAGACCCGGAAGTGAGGTCAGCAGACCCGGAAAGTGGGGTCTGCTAACCCGGAAGTGAGGTCAACAAACATGGAAGTGAGGTCAGCATACCCGGAAAGTGAGGTCGGCAAACCCTGAGGTGAGGTCACCAAACCCGGAAGTGAGGTCAGCAGACCGGTAAAGGGAGGTCTGCTAACGAGGAAGTGAGGTCAGCAAACCCAGAAGTGACGTCACTAAACCCGGAAGTGAGGTCAGCATACCCGGAAGTGAGGTAAGCAGACCCAGAAAGTGAGGTCTCCTAACCCTGAAGTGAGGTCAGGAAACCCGGAAGTGATGTCATCAAAAGCAGAGTTGATGACAGGCAACGCGGAAAGTGAAGTCAGCATACTCGGAAAGTGAGGTCACCACACCCGGAAGTGAGGTCACCACACCCGGAAGTGAGGTCAGCAGACCCGGAATTTGAGGTCTGCTAACCCGGAAGTGAGGTCAGCAAACCCAGAAGTGAGGTCACTAAACCCGGAAGTGAGGTCAGCAAACGCGTAAAGTGAGGTCAGCATACTCAGAAAGTGAGGTCGGAAAACCCGGAAGTGAGGTCACCAAACCCAGAAGTGAGGTCACCAAACCCAGAAGTGAGGTCAGTAGACCCGGAAAGTGGGGTCTGCTAACCCGGAAGTGAGGTCAACAAACATGGAAGTGATGTCACTAAACTAGAAGTGACGTCACTTAACCAGGAAGTGAGGTCAGCAGACCCGGAAATTGAGGTCAGCAAAACCGGAAGTGAGGTCACTAAACCCGGAAGTGAGGTCAGCAAACGCGTAAAGTGAGGTCAGCATACTCAGAGAGTGAGGTCGGCAAACCCGGAAGTGAGGTCACCAAACCCAGAAGTGAGGTCACCAAATCCGGAAGTGAGGTCTGCTAACCCGGATGTGAGGTCAGCAAACCCAAAAGTGAGGTCACTAAACCCGGAAGTGAGGTCAGCAAACGCGTAAAGTGAAGTCAGCATACTCAGAAAGTGAGGTTGGCAAACACGGAAGTGAGGTCACCAAACCCAGAAGTGATGTCACCAAACCCGGAAGTGAGGTCAGTAGACCCGGAAAGTGGGATCTGCTAACCCGGAAGTGAGGTCAGCATACTCAGAAAGTGAGGTTGGCAAACACGGAAGTGAGGTCACCAAACCCAGAAGTGATGTCACCAAACCCGGAAGTGAGGTCAGTAGACCCGGAAAGTGCGGTCTGCTAACCCGGAAGTGAGGTCAGTAGACCCGGAAAGTGGTGTCTGCTAACCCGGAAGTGAGGTCAGCAAACACGGAAAGTGAGGTCAGCTATAGCGTAAAGTGAGGTCAGCATACTCAGAAAGTGAGTTCGGCAAACCTGGAAGTGAGGTCACCTAACCCGGAAGTTAGGTCAGGGGACCCGGAAGTGAGGTCACCACACCCGGAAAGTGAGATCTGCTAACATGGAAGTTAGGTCAGCATACACGGAAGTGAGGCCAGCAAACCCAAAAAGTGAGGTCAGCAGACCCGGAAGTGACGTCACTAAACCCGGAAGTGAGGTCAGCATACCCGGAAAGTGAGGTCACCACACCCGGAAGTGAGGTCAGCAGACCTGGAATTTGAGGTCTGCTAACCCGGAAGTGAGGTCAGCAAACCCAGAAGTGAGGTCACTAAACCCGGAAGTGAGGTCAGCAAACGCGTAAAGTGAGGTCAGCATACTCAGAAAGTGAGGTCGGAAAACCCGGATGTGAGGTCACCAAACCCAGAAGTGAGGTCACCAAACCCGGAAGTGAGGTCAGTAGACCCGGAAAGTGGGGTCTGCTAACCCGGAAGTGAGGTCAACAAACATGAAAGTGATGTCACTAAACCAGAAGTAACGTCACTTAACCCGGAAGTGAGGTCAGCAGACCCGGAAATTGAGGTCAGCAAACCCGGATGTGAGGTCACTAAACCCGGAAGTGAGGTCAGCAAACGCGTAAAGTGAGGTCAGCATACTCAGAAAGTGAGGTCGCAAAACCGGGAAGTGAGGTCACCAAACCCAGAAGTGAGGTCACCACACCCGGAAGTGAGGTCAGCAGACCCGGAATTTGAAGTCTGCTAACCCGGAAGTGAGGTCAGCAAACCCAGAATTGTGGTCACCAAACCCGGAAGTGAGGTCACCACACCCGGAAGTGAGGTCAGCAGGCCTGGAAAGTGAGGTCAGCATAATCAGAAAGTGAGGTCGGCAAACCCGGAAGTGAGGTCAGCATAATCAGAAAGTGAGGTCGGCAAACCCGGAAGTGAGGTCACCACACCCGGAAGTGAGGCCAGCAAACCCAAAAAGTGAGGTCAGCAAACCCAGAAGTGAGGTCACTAAACCTGGAAGTGAGGTCAGCAAACGCGTAAAGTGAAATCAGCATACTCAGAAAGTGAGGTCGGCAAACACGGAAGTGATGTCACTAAACCCAGAAGTGAGGTCAGCAGACCCGGAAGTGAGGTCAGCAGACCCGGAAAATGAGGTCTGCTAACTCGGAAGTGAGGTCAGCAGACCCGGAAAGTGAGGTCAGCAAACCCGGAAGTGAAGTCAGCAAACCCCGAAGTCACGTCACTAAACCCGGAAGTGAGGTCACCACACCTGGAAGTGAGGTCAGCAGACCCGGAAAGTGAGGTCAGCATAATCAGAAAGTGAGGTCGGCAAACCCGGAAGTGAGGTCAGCAAACCCAGAAGTGAGGTCTCCTAACCCTGAAGTGAGGTCAGGAAACCCGGAAGTGATGTCATCAAAAGCATAGTTGATGACAGGCAACGCGGAAAGTGAAGTCAGCATACTCGGAAAGTGAGGTCACCACACCCGGAAGTGAGGTCACCACACCCGGAAGTGAGGTCAGCAGACCTGGAATTTGAGGTCCGCTAACCCGGAAGTGAGGTCAGCAAACCCAGAAGTGAGGTCACTAAACCCAGAAGTGAGGTCAGCAAACGCGTAAAGTGAGGTCAGCATACTCAGAAAGTGAGGTCGGAAAACCCGGAAGTGAGGTCACCAAACCCAGAAGTGAGGTCACCAAACCCGTAAGTGAGGTCAGTAGACCCGGAAAGTGGGGTCTGCTAACCCGGAAGTGAGGTCAACAAACATGAAAGTGATGTCACTAAACCAGAAGTGACGTCACTTAACCCGGAAGTGAGGTCAGCAGACCCGGAAATTGAGGTCAGCAAACCCGGATGTGAGGTCACTAAACCCGGAAGTGAGGTCAGCAAACGCGTAAAGTGAGGTCAGCATACTCAGAAAGTGAGGTCGCAAAACCGGGAAGTGAGGTCACCAAACCCAGAAGTGAGGTCACCACACCCGGAAGTGAGGTCAGCAGACCCGGAATTTGAAGTCAGCTAACCCGGAAGTGAGGTCAGCAAACCCAGAATTGTGGTCACCAAACCCGGAAGTGAGGTCAGCAAACGCGTAAAGTGAGGTCAGCATACTCAGAAAGTGAAGTCGGAAAACCCGGAAGTGAGGTCACCAAACCCAGAAGTGAGGTCACCAAACCCGGAAGTGAGGTCAGCAGACCCGGAAAGTGGGGTCTGCTAACCCGGAAGTGAGGTCAACAAACATGGAAGTGAGGTCAGCAGACCCGGAATTTGAGGTCTGCTAACCCGGAAGTGAGGTCAGCAAACCCAGAAGTGAGGTCACTAAACCCGGAAGTGAGGTCAGCAAACGCGTAAAGTGAGGTCAGCATACTCAGAAAGTGAGGTCGGAAAACCCGGAAGTGAGGTCACCAAACCCGGAAGTGAGATCAGCAGACCGGAAAAGTGGGGTCTGCTAACCCGGAAGTGTGGTCAACAAACATGGAAGTGAGGTCAGCATACTCGGAAAGTGAGGTCGGCAAACCCTGAGGTGAGGTCACCAAACCCAGAAGTGAGGTCAGCAGACCGGGAAAGGGAGGTCTGCTAACGAGGAAGTGAGGTCAGCAAACCCAGAAGTGAGGTCAATAAACCCGGAATTGAGGTCAGCAAACGCGTAAAGTGACGTCAGCATACTCAGAAAGTGAGTTCGGCAAACCCGGAAGTGAGGTCAGTAGACCCGGGAAGTGGGGTCTGCTAACCCGGAAGTGAGGTCAGCAAACCCAGAAGTGACGTCACTAAACCCGGAAGTGAGGTCACCACACCCGGAAGTGAGGTCAGCATACCTGGAAAGTGAGGTCAGCATAATCAGAAAGTGAGGTTGGCAAAACCGGAAGTGAGGTCACCAAACCCGGAAGTGATGTCAGCAGACCGGGAAAATGAGGACAGGAAACCCGGAAGTGAGGTCAGCAAACCCAGAAGTGACGTCACTAAACCCGGAAGTGAGGTCAGCATACTCAGAAAGTGAGGTCGGAAAACCCGGATGTGAGGTCACCAAACCCAGAAGTGAGGTCACCAAACCCGGAAGTGAGGTCAGTAGACCCGGAAAGTGGGGTCTGCTAACCCGGAAGTGAGGTCAACAAACATGAAAGTGATGTCACTAAACCAGAAGTGACGTCACTTAACCCGGAAGTGAGGTCAGCAGACCCGGAAATTGAGGTCAGCAAACCCGGATGTGAGGTCACTAAACCCGGAAGTGAGGTCAGCAAACGCGTAAAGTGAGGTCAGCATACTCAGAAAGTGAGGTCGCAAAACCGGGAAGTGAGGTCACCAAACCCAGAAGTGAGGTCACCACACCCGGAAGTGAGGTCAGCAGACCCGGAATTTGAAGTCTGCTAACCCGGAAGTGAGGTCAGCAAACCCAGAATTGTGGTCACCAAACCCGGAAGTGAGGTCAGCAAACGCGTAAAGTGAGGTCAGCATACTCAGAAAGTGAGGTCGGAAAACCCGCAAGTGAGGTCACCAAACCCAGAAGTGAGGTCACCAAACCCGGAAGTGAGGTCAGCAGACCCGGAAAGTGGGGTCTGCTAACCCGGAAGTGAGGTCAACAAACATGGAAGTGAGGTCAGCAGACCCGGAATTTGAGGTCTGCTAACCCGGAAGTGAGGTCAGCAAACCCAGAAGTGAGGTCACTAAACCCGGAAGTGAGGTCAGCAAACGCGTAAAGTGAGGTCAGCATACTCAGAAAGTGAGGTCGGAAAACCCGGAAGTGAGGTCACCAAACCCGGAAGTGAGGTCAGCAGACCGGAAAAGTGGGGTCTGCTAACCCGGAAGTGTGGTCAACAAACATGGAAGTCAGGTCAGCATACTCGGAAAGTGAGGTCGGCAAACCCTGAGGTGAGGTCACCAAACCCGGAAGTGAGGTCAGCAGACCGGGAAAGGGAGGTCTGCTAACGAGGAAGTGAGGTCAGCAAACCCAGAAGTGAGGTCAATAAACCCGGAATTGAGGTCAGCAAACGCGTAAAGTGACGTCAGCATACTCAGAAAGTGAGTTCGGCAAACCCGGAAGTGAGGTCACCAAACCCAGAAGTGGGGTCTGCTAACCCGGAAGTGAGGTCAGCAAACCCAGAAGTGAGGTCACCACACCCGGAAGTGAGGTCAGCATACCTGGAAAGTGAGGTCAGCATAATCAGAAAGTGAGGTTGGCAAAACCGGAAGTGAGGTCACCAAACCCGGAAGTGATGTCAGCAGACCGGGAAAATGAGGACAGGAAACCCGGAAGTGAGGTCAGCAAACCCAGAAGTGACGTCACTAAACTTGGAAGTGAGGTCAGCATACCTCGAAGTGAGGTAAGCAGACCCAGAAAGTGAGGTCTCCTAACCCTGAAGTGATGTCAGGAAACCCGGAAGTGATGTCACCAAAAGCAGAGTTGATGACAGACAAAGCGGAAAGTGAAGTCAGCATACTCGGAAAGTGAGGTCACCACACCCGGAAGTGAGGTCACCACACCCGGAAGTGAGGTCAGCAGACCCGGAATTTGAGGTCTGCTAACCCGGAAGTGAGGTCAGCAAACCCAGAAGTGAGGTCACTAAACCCGGAAGTGAGGTCAGCAAACGCGTAAAGTGAGGTCAGCATACTCAGAAAGTGAGGTCGGAAAACCCAAAAGTGAGGTCACCAAACCCAGAAGTGAGGTCACCAAACCCGGAAGTGAGGTCAGCAGTCCCGGAAAGTGAGGTCAGCATAATCAGAAAGTGAGGTCGGCAAACCCGGAAGTGAGGTCAGCATAATCAGAAAGTGAGGTCGGCAAACCCGGAAGTGAGGTCACCACACCCGGAAGTGAGGCCAGCAAACCCAAAAAGTGAGGTCAGCAAACCCAGAAGTGAGGTCACTAAACCTGGAAGTGAGGTCAGCAAACGCGTAAAGTGAAATCAGTATACTCAGAAAGTGAGGTCGGAAAACACGGAAGTGATGTCACTAAACCCAGAAGTGAGGTCAGCAGACCCGGAAGTGAGGTCAGCAGACCCGGAAAATGAGGTCTGCTAACTCGGAAGTGAGGTCAGCAGACCCGGAAAGTGAGGTCAGCAAACCCGGAAGTGAAGTCAGCAAACCCCGAAGTCACGTCACTAAACCCGGAAGTGAGGTCACCACACCTGGAAGTGAGGTCAGCAGACCCGGAAAGTGAGGTCAGCATAATCAGAAAGTGAGGTCGGCAAACTCGGAAGGGAGGTCAGTAGACCCGGAAAGTGGGGTCTGCTAACCCAGGTGTGAGGTCAGCAAACACGGAAGTGATGTCACTAAACCCAGAATTGAGGTCAGCAGACCCGGAAGTGAGGTCAGCAGACCCCGAAAAGTGAGGTCTGCTAACTCGGAAGTGAGGTCAGCAGACCCGGAAAGTTAGGTCAGGAAACCCGGAAGTGAGGTCAGCAAACCCAAAAGTGAGGTAAGCATACTCGGAAAGTGAGGTCGGAAAACCCGGAAGTGAGGTCACCAAACCCAGAAGTGAGGTCACCAAACCCGGAAGTGAGGTCAGTAGACCCGGAAAGTGGGGTCTGCTAACCCGGAAAAGAGGTCAACAAACATGGAAGTGATGTCACTAAACCAGAAGTAACGTCACTTAACCCGGAAGTGAGGTCAGCAGACCCGGAAATTGAGGTCAGCAAACCCGGATGTGAGGTCACTAAACCCGGAAGTGAGGTCAGCAAACGCGTAAAGTGAGGTCAGCATCCTCAGAAAGTGAGGTCGGAAAACCCGGAAGTGAGGTCACCAAACCCAGAAGTGAGGTCACCAAACCCGGAAGTGAGGTCAGCAGACCCGGAAAGTGGGGTCTGCTAACCCGGAAGTGAGGTCAAAAAACATGGAAGTGAGGTCAGCAGACCCGGAATTTGAGGTCTGCTAACCTTGAAGTGAGGTCAGCAAACCCAGAAGTGAGGTCACTAAACCCGGAAGTGAGGTCAGCAAACGCGTAAAGTGAGGTCAGCATACTCAGAAAGTGAGGTCGGAAAACCCGGAAGTGAGGTCACCAAACCCGGAAGTGAGGTCAGCAGACCCGGAAAGTTGGGTCTGCTAACCCGGAAGTGAGGTCAACAAACATGGAAGTGAGGTCAGCATACTCGGAAAGTGAGGTCGGCAAACCCTGAGGTGAGGTCACCAAACCCGGAAGTGAGGTCAGCAGACCGGGAAAGGGAGGTCTGCTAACGAGGAAGTGAGGTCAGCAAACCCAGAAGTGAGGTCACTAAACCCGGAATTGAGGTCAGCAAACGCGTAAATTGACGTCAGCATACTCAGAAAGTGAGGTCGGCAAACCCGGAAGTGAGGTCAGTAGACCCGGGAAGTGGGGTCTGCTAACCCAGAAGTGAGGTCAGCAAACCCAGAAGTGACATCACTAAACACAGAAGTGAGGTAACAAACCCGGAAGTGAGGTCACCACACCCGGAAGTGAGGTCAGCATACCTGGAAAGTGAGTTCAGCATAATCAGAAAGTGAGGCTGGCAAAACCGGAAGTGAGGTCACCAAACCCGGAAGTGATGTCAGCAGACCGGGAAAATGAGGACAGGAAACCCGGAAGTGAGGTCAGCAGACCCGGAAATTGAGGTCAGCAAAACAGGAAGTGAGGTCACTAAACCCGGAAGTGAGATCAGCAAACGCGTAAAGTGTGGTCAGCATACTCAGAAAGTGAGGTCGGCAAACCTGGAAGTGTGGTAACCAAACCCAGAAGTGAGGTCACCAAATCCGGAAGTGAAGTCTGCAAACCCAGAAGTGAGGTCAGCAAACCCAAAAGTGAGGTCAGCAAACGCGTAAAGTGAAATCAGCATACTCAGAAAGTGAGGTCGGCAAACCCGGAAGTGAGGTCAACATACCCAGAAGTGACGTCACCAAACCCGGAAGTGAGGTCAGTAGACCCGGAAAGTGGGGCCTGCTAACCCGGAAGTGAGGTCAGCAAACACGGAAGTGATGTCACTAAACCCAGAAGTGAGGTCAGCATACCCGGAAGTGAGGTCAGCAGACACGGAAAGTGAGGTCAGCAAACCCGGAAGTGAAGTCAGCAAACCCCGAAGTCACGTCACTAAACCCGGAAGTGAGGTCACCACACCCGGAAGTGAGGTCAGCAGACCCGGAAAGTGAGGTCAGCATAATCAGAAAGTGAGGTCGGCAAACCCGGAAGTGAGGTCACCATACCCGGAAGTGAGGCCAGCAAACCCAAAAAGTGAGGTCAGCAAACCCAGTAGTGATGTCACTAAACCCGGAAGTGAGGTCAGCAAATGCATAAAGTGAGGTCAGCATACTCAGAAAGTGAGGTCGGAAAACCCGGAAGTGAGGTCACCAGACCCGGAAGTGAGGTCAGCAGACCCGGAAAGTGGGGTCTGCTAACCCGGAAGTGAGGTCAGCAAACGCGTAAAGTGAGGTCAGCATACTCAGAAAGTGAGGTCGGAAAACCCGGAAGTGAGGTCACCAAACCCAGAAGTGAGGTCACCAAACCCAGAAGTGAGGTGAGTAGACCCGGAAAGTGGGGTCTGCTAACCCGGAAGTGAGTTCAACAAACATGGAAGTGATGTCACTAAACTAGAAGTGACGTCACTTAACCAGGAAGTGAGGTCAGCAGACCCGGAAATTGAGGTCAGCAAAACCGGAAGTGAGGTCACTAAACCCGGAAGTGAGGTCAGCAAACGCGTAAAGTGAGGTCAGCATACTCAGAGAGTGAGGTCGGAAAACCCGGAAGTGAGGTCACCAAACCCAGAAGTGAGGTCACCAAATCCGGAAGTGAGGTCTGCTAACCCGGATGTGAGGTCAGCAAACCCAAAAGTGAGGTCACTAAACCCGGAAGTGAGGTCAGCAAACGCGTAAAGTGAAGTCAGCATACTCAGAAAGTGAGGTCGGCAAACCCGGAAGTGAGGTCACCAAACCCAGAAGTGACGTCACCAAACCCGGAAGTGAGGTCAGTAGACCCGGAAAGTGGGGTCTGCTAACCCGGAAGTGAGGTCAGCATACTCAGAAAGTGAGGTTGGCAAACACGGAAGTGAGGTCACCAAACCCAGAAGTGATGTCACCAAACCCGGAAGTGAGGTCAGTAGACCCGGAAAGTGGTGTCTGCTAACCCGGAAGTGAGGTCAGCAAACACGGAAAGTGAGGTCAGCTATAGCGTAAAGTGAGGTCAGCATACTCAGAAAGTGAGTTCGGCAAACCTGGAAGTGAGGTCACCTAACCCGGAAATTAGGTCAGGGGACCCGGAAGTGAGGTCACCACACCCGGAAAGTTGGGTCTGCTAACTCGGAAGTGAGGTCAGCATACACGGAAGTCAGGCCAGCAAACCCAAAAAGTGAGGTCAGCAGACCCGGAAGTGACGTCACTAAACCCGGAAGAGAGGTCAGCATACCCGGAAAGTGAGGTCAGCAGACCCGGAAGTGAGGACAGCAAACCCGGAAGTGAGGTCAACAAACCCCGAAGTCACGTCACTAAACCCGGAAGTGAGGTCACCACACCCGGAAGTGAGGTCAGCAGGCCTGGAAAGTGAGGTCAGCATAATCAGAAAGTGAGGTCGGCAAACCCGGAAGTGAGGTCAGCAAACCCAGAAGTGACGTCACTAAACCCGGAAGTGAGGTCAGCAATAGCGTAAAGTGAGGTCAGCATAATCAGAAAGTGAGGTTGGCAAAACCGGAAGTGAGGTCACCAAACATGGAAGTGAGGTCACCAAACCCGGAAATGATGTCAGCAGACCGGGAAAGTGAGGACAGGAAACCCGGAAGTGAGGTCAGCAAACCCAGAAGTGACGTCACTAAATCCGGAAGTGAGGTCAGCATACCCGGAAGTGAGGTAAGCAGACCCAGAAAGTGAGGTCTCCTAACCCTGAAGTGAGGTCAGGAAACCTGGAAGTGATGTCATCAAAAGCAGAGTTGATGACAGGCAACGCGGAAAGTGAAGTCAGCATACTCGGAAAGTGAGGTCACCACACCCGGAAGTGAGGTCACCACACCCGGAAGTGAGGTCAGCAGACCCGGAATTTGAGGTCTGCTAACCCGGAAGTGAGGTCAGCAAACCCAGAAGTGAGGTCACTAAACCCGGAAGTGAGGTCAGCAAACGCGTAAAGTGAGGTCAGCATACTCAGAAAGTGAGGTCGGAAAACCCGGAAGTGAGGTCACCAAACCCAGAAGTGAGGTCACCAAACCCGGAAGTGAGGTCAGTAGACCCGGAAAGTGGGGTCTGCTAACCCGGAAGTGAGGTCAACAAACATGGAAGTGATGTCACTAAACCAGAAGTGACGTCACTTAACCAGGAAGTGAGGTCAGCAGACCCGGAAATTGAGGTCAGCAAAACCGGAAGTGAGGTCACTAAACCCGGAAGTGAGGTCAGCAAACGCGTAAAGTGAAGTCAGCATACTCAGAAAGTGAGGTTGGCAAACACGGAAGTGAGGTCACCAAACACAGAAGTGATGTCACAAAACCCGGAAGTGAGGTCAGTAGACCCGGAAAGTTGGGTCTGCTAACCCGGAAGTGAGGTCAGCATACTCAGAAAGTGAGGTTGGCAAACACGGAAGTGAGGTCACCAAACCCAGAAGTGATGTCACCAAACCCGGAAGTGAGGTCAGTAGACCCGGAAAGTGGGGTCTGCTAACCCGGAAGTGAGGTCAGCAAACCCAGAAGTGACGTCACTAAACCCGGAAGTGAGGTCAGCATACCCGGAAGTGAGGTAAGCAGACCCAGAAAGTGAGGTCTCCTAACCCTGAAGTGAGGTCAGGAAACCTGGAAGTGATGTCATCAAAAGCAGAGTTGATGACAGGCAACGCGGAAAGTGAAGTCAGCATACTCGGAAAGTGAGGTCACCACACCCGGAAGTGAGGTCACCACACCCGGAAGTGAGGTCAGCAGACCCGGAATTTGAGGTCTGCTAACCCGGAAGTGAGGTCAGCAAACCCAGAAGTGAGGTCACTAAACCCGGAAGTGAGGTCAGCAAACGCGTAAAGTGAGGTCAGCATACTCAGAAAGTGAGGTCGGAAAACCCGGAAGTGAGGTCACCAAACCCAGAAGTGAGGTCACCAAACCCGGATGTGAGGTCAGTAGACCCGGAAAGTGGGGTCTGCTAACCCGGAAGTGAGGTCAACAAACATGGAAGTGATGTCACTAAACCAGAAGTGACGTCACTTAACCAGGAAGTGAGGTCAGCAGACCCGGAAATTGAGGTCAGCAAAACCGGAAGTGAGGTCACTAAACCCGGAAGTGAGGTCAGCAAACGCGTAAAGTTAAGTCAGCATACTCAGAAAGTGAGGTTGGCAAACACGGAAGTGAGGTCACCAAACACAGAAGTGATGTCACAAAACCCGGAAGTGAGGTCAGTAGACCCGGAAAGTTGGGTCTGCTAACCCGGAAGTGAGGTCAGCATACTCAGAAAGTGAGGTTGGCAAACACGGAAGTGAGGTCACCAAACCCAGAAGTGATGTCACCAAACCCGGAAGTGAGGTCAGTAGACCCGGAAAGTGGGGTCTGATAACCCGGAAGTGAGGTCAGCAAACCCAGAAGTGACATCACTAAACCCAGAAGTGAGGTAACAAACCCTGAGGTTAGGTCAGCAGTCCCGGAAATTGAGGTCTGCTAACCCGGAAATGAGGTCACTAAACCCAGACGTGAGGTCACCAAAACCGAAAATGAGGTCAGCAAACGCGTAAAGTGAGGTCAGCATACTCAGAAAGTGCGGTCGGCAAAGCCAGAAGTATTGTCAGCAGACCTGGAAGTGAGGTCACCAAACCCAGATTTGAGGTCACCTCACCCGGATGTGAGGTCAGCAAACCCGGAAAGTGAGGTCAGCATAATCAGAAAGTGAGGTCGGCAAACCCTGAGGTGAGATCACCAAACCCGGAAGTGAGGTCAGCAGACCAGGAAAGTGAGGAGAGCAACCCGGAAGTGAGGTCAGCAAACCCCGAAGTGACGTCACTAAACCTGGAAGTGCGGTCACCACACCCGGAAGTGAGGTCAGCCGACCCGGAATGTGAGGTCAGCATAATCAGAAAGTGAGGTCGGCAAACCCGGAAGTGAGGTCAGCATACCCGGAAGTGAGGCCAGCAAACCCAAAACGTGAGGTCAGCAAACCCAGAAGTGAGTTCACTAAACCTGGAAGTGAGGTCAGCAAACGCGTAAAGTGAAATCAGCATACTCAGAAAGTGAGGTCGGCAAACTCGGAAGTGAGTTCACCAAACCCAGAAGTGAGGTCAGCAGACCGGGAAAGTGAGGACAGCAAACACGGAAGTGAGGTCAGCAAACCCCGAAGTCACGTCACTAAACCCGGAAGTGAGGTCACCACACCTGGAAGTGAGGTCAGCAGACCCGGAAAGTGAGGTCAGCATAATCAGAAAGTGAGGTCGGCAAACCCGGAAGTGAGGTCAGCATAATCAGAAAGTGAGGTCGGCAAACCCGGAAGTGAGGTCACCACACCCGGAAGTGAGGCCAGAAAACCCAAAAAGTGAGGTCAGCAAACCCAGAAGTGAGGTCACTAAACCTGGAAGTGAGGTCAGCAAACGCGTAAAGTGAAATCAGCATACTCAGAAAGTGAGGTCGGCAAACTCGGAAGTGAGGTCACCAAACCCAGAAGTGAGGTCACCAAACCCGGAAGGGAGGTCAGTAGACCCGGAAAGTGGGGTCTGCTAACCCGGAAGTGAGGTCAGCAAACACGGAAGTGATGTCACTAAACCCAGAAGTGAGGTCAGCAGACCCGGAAGTGAGGTCAGCAGACACGGAAAGTGAGGTCAGCAAACCCGGAAGTGAAGTCAGCAAACCCCGAAGTCACGTCACTAAACCCGGAAGTGAGGTCACCACACCCGGAAGTGAGGTCAGCAAACCCAAAAAGTGAGGTCAGCAAACCCAGTAGTGAGGTCACCATACCCGGAAGTGAGGCCAGCAAACCCAAAAAGTGAGGTCAGCAAACCCAGTAGTGAGGTCACTAAACCCGGAAGTGAGGTCAGCAAATGCATAAAGTGAGGTCAGCATACTCAGAAAGTGAGGTCGGAAAACCCGGAAGTGAGGTCACCAGACCCGGAAGTGAGGTCAGCAGACCCGGAAAGTGGGGTCTGCTAACCCGGAAGTGAGGTCAACAAACATGGAAGTGAGGTCAGCATACTCGGAAAGTGAGGTCGGCAAACCCTGAGGTGAGGTCACCAAACCCGGAAGTGAGGTCAGCAGACCGGTAAAGGGAGGTCTGCTAACGAGGAAGTGAGGTCAGCAAACCCAGAACTGAGGTCACTAAACCCGGAAGTGAGGTCAGCAAACGCGTAAAGTGAAGTCAGCATACTCAGAAAATGAGGTCGGCAAACCCGGAAGTGAGGTCACCAAACCCAGAAGTGACGTCACTAAACACAGAAGTGAGGTAACAAACCCAGAAGTGAGGTCAGCAGTCCCAGAAATTGAGGTCTGCTACCCGGAAATGAGATCACTAAACCCAGAAGTGAGGTCACGAAAACCGGAAATGAGGTCAGCAAACCTGGAAAGTGAGGTCAGCATACTCAGAACGTGTGGTCGGCAAAGCCAGAAGTAATGTCAGCAGACCCGGAAGTGAGGTCACCAAACCCAGATTTGAGGTCAACAAACCCGGATGTGAGTTCAGCAATCCCGGAAAGTGAGGTCAGCATAATCAGAAAGTGAGGTCGGCAAACCCGGAAGTGAGGTCACCAAACCCGGAAGTGAGGTCAGCAGACCGGGAAAGTGAGGACAGCAAACCCGGAAGTGAGGTCAGCAAACCCCGAAGTGACGTCACTAAACCCGGAAGTGAGGTCACCACACCCGGAAGTGAGGTCAGCAGACCCGGAATGTGAGGTCAGCATAATCAGAAAGTGAGGTCGGCAAACCCGGAAGTGAGGTCAGCATACCCGGAAGTGAGGCCAGCAAACCCAAAACGTGAGGTCAGCAAACCCAGAAGTGAGGTCACTAAACCTGGAAGTGAGGTCAGCAAACGCGTAAAGTGAAATCAGCATACTCAGAAAGTGAGGTCAGCAAACTCGGAAGTGAGTTCACCAAATCTAGAAGTGTGGTCAGCAGACCGGGAAAGTGAGGACAGCAAACCCGGAAGTGAGGTCAGCAAACCCCGAAGTCACGTCACTAAACCCGGAAGTGAGGTGACCACACCTGGAAGTGAGGTCAGCAGACCCGGAAAGTGAGGTCAGCATAATCAGAAAGTGAGGTCGGCAAACCCGGAAGGGAGGTCAGTAGACCCGGAAAGTGGGGTCTGCTAACCCGGGTGTGAGGTCAGCAAACACGGAAGTGATGTCACTAAACCCAGAAGTGAGGTCAGCAGACCCGGAAGTGAGGTCAGCAGACCCTGAAAAGTGAGGTCTGCTAACTCGGAAGTGAGGTCAGCAGACCCGGAAAGTGAGGTCAGCAAACCCGGAAGTGAGGTCAGCAAACCCAAAAGTGAGGTAAGCATACTCGGAAAGTGTGGTCAGCATTCCTGGAAGTGAGGTCAGCAGACCGGTAATGTGAGGTCAGCATACCCGGAATTTGAGGTCAGCAAACCCAAAAAGTTAGGTCAGCATATCTGCAAGTGACGTCACTAAACCCGGAACTGAGGTCACCATACCCGGAAGTGAGGTCACCTGACCCAGAAAGTGAGGTCTGCTAACCCTGAAGTGAGGTCAGAAAACCAGGAAGTGATGTCACCAAAACCAGAGTTGATGACAGACAACGCGGAAAGTGAAGTCAGCATACTCGGAAAGTGAGGTCACCACACCCGGAAGTGAGGTCACCAAACCCGGAAGTGAGGTCAGTAGACCCGGGAAGTGGGGTCTGCTAACCCGGAAGTGAGGTCAGCAAACCCAGAAGTGACGTCACTAAACCCAAAACGTGAGGTCAGCAAACCCAGAAGTGAGGTCACTAAACCTGGAAGTGAGGTCAGCAAACGCGTAAAGTGAAATCAGCATACTCAGAAAGTCAGGTCGGCAAACTCGGAAGTGAGTTCACCAAACCCAGAAGTGAGGTCAGCAGACCGGGAAAGTGAGGACAGCAAACCCGGAAGTGAGGTCAGCAAACCCCGAAGTCACGTCACTAAACCCGGAAGTGAGGTCACCACACCTGGAAGTGAGGTCAGCAGACCCGGAAAGTGAGGTCAGCATAATCAGAAAGTGAGGTCGGCAAACCCGGAAGTGAGGTCAGCATAATCAGAAAGTGAGGCCGGCAAACCCGGAAGTGAGGTCACCACACCCGGAAGTGAGGCCAGCAAACCCAAAAAGTGAGGTCAGCAAACCCAGAAGTGAGGTCACTAAACCTGGAAGTGAGGTCAGCAAACGCGTAAAGTGAAATCAGCATACTCAGAAAGTGAGGTCGGCAAACTCGGAAGTGAGGTCACCAAACCCAGAAGTGAGGTCACCAAACCCGGAATGGAGGTCAGTAGACCCGGAAAGTGGGGTCTGCTAACCCGGATGTGAGGTCAGCAAACACGGAAGTGATGTCACTAAACACAGAAGTGAGGTCAGCAGACCCGGAAGTGAGGTCAGCAGACCCTGAAAAGTGAGGTCTGCTAACTCGGAAGTGAGGTCAGCAAACCCGGAAGTGAGGTCAGCAAACCCAAAAGTGAGGTAAGCATACTCAGAGAGTGTGGTCAGCATTTCCGGAAGTGAGGTCAGCAGACCGGGAAAGTGAGGTCAGCATACCCGGAATTTGAGGTCAGCAAACCCAAAAAGTGAGGTCAGCATATCTGGAAGTGACGTCACTAAACCCGGAAGTGAGGTCACCATACCCGGAAGTGAGGTCACCTGACCCAGAAAGTGAGGTCTGCTAACCCTGAAGTGAGGTCAGAAAACCAGGAAGTGATGTCACCAAAACCAGAGTTGATGACAGACAACGCGGAAAGTGAAGTCAGCATACTCGGAAAGTGAGGTCACCACACCCAGAAGTGAGGTCACCACACCCGGAAGTGAGGTCAGCAGACCCGGAATTTGAGGTCTGCTAACCCGGAAGTAAGGACACTAAACCCGGAAGTGAGGTCAGCAAACGCGTAAAGTGAGGTCAGCATACTCAGAAAGTGAGGTCGGAAAACCCGGAAGTGAGGTCACCAAACCCAGAAGTGAGGTCACCAAATCCGGAAGTGGGGTCTGCTAACCCGGAAGTGAGGTCAACAAACATGGAAGTGAGGTCAGCATACTCGGAAATTGAGGTCGGCAAACCCTGAGGTGAGGTCACCAAACCCGGAAGTGAGGTCAGCAGACCGGGAAAGGGAGGTCTGCTAACGAGGAAGTGAGGTCAGCAAACCCAGAAGTGACGTCACCACACCCGGAAGTGAGGTCAGCAAACGCGTAAAGTGAAGTCAGCATACTCAGAAAGTGAGGTCGGCAAACCCGGAAGTGAGGTCACCAAACCCAGAAGTGAGGTCACCAAACCCGGAAGTGAGGTCAGCAAACGCGTAAAGTGAGGTCAGCATACTCAGAAAGTGAGGTCGGAAAACCCGGAAGTGAGGTCACCAGACCAGGAAGTGAGGTCAGCATACCTGGAAAGTGGGGTCTGCTAACCCGGAAGTGAGGTCAACAAACATGGAATTGAGGTCAGCATACTCGGAAAGTGAGGTCGGCAAACCCTGAGGTGAGGTCACCAAACCCGGAAGCGAGGTCAGCAGACCGGTAAAGGGAGGTCTGCTAACGAGGAAGTGAGGTCAGCAAACCCAGAACTGAGGTCACTAAACCCGGAAGTGAGGTCAGCAAACGCGTAAAGTGAAGTCAGCATACTCAGAAAGTGAGGTCGGCAAACCCGGAAGTGAGGTCACCAAACCCGGAAGTGAGGTCAGTAGACCCGGGAAGTGGGGTCTGCTAACCCGGAAGTGAGGTCAGCAAACCCAGAAGTGACGTCACTAAACACAGAAGTGAGGTAAGAAACCCAGAAGTGAGATCAGCAGTCCCAGAAAGTGAGGTCTGCTACCCGGAAATGAGGACACTAAACCCAGGAGTGAGGTCACGAAAACCGGAAATGAGGTCAGCAAACCTGGAAAGTGAGGTCAGCATACTCAGAACGTGTGGTCGGCAAAGCCAGAAGTAATGTCAGCAGACCCGGAAGTGAGGTCACCAAACCCAGATTTGAGGTCACCAAACCCGGATGTGAGTTCAGCAATCCCGGAAAGTGAGGTCAGCATAATCAGAAAGTGAGGTCGGCAAACCCGGAAGTGAGGTCACCAAACCCGGAAGTGAGGTCAGCAGACCGGGAAAGTGAGGACAGCAAACCCGGAAGTGAGGTCAGCAAACCCCGAAGTGACGTCACTAAACCCGGAAGTGAGGTCACCACACCCAGAAGTGAGGTCAGCAGACCCAGAATGTGAGGTCAGCATAATCAGAAAGTGAGGTCGGCAAACCCGGAAGTGAGGTCAGCATACCCGGAAGTGAGGCCAGCAAACCCAAAACGTGAGGTCAGCAAACCCAGAAGTGAGGTCACTAAACCTGGAAGTGAGGTCAGCAAACGCGTAAAGTGAAATCAGCATACTCAGAAAGTGAGGTCGGCAAACTCGGAAGTGAGTTCACCAAACCCAGAAGTGAGCTCAGCAGACCGGGAAAGTGAGGACAGCAAACCCGGAAGTGAGGTCAGGAAACCCCAAAGTCACGTCACTAAACCCGGAAGTGAGGTCACCACACCTGGAAGTGAGGTCAGAAGACCCGGAAAGTGAGGTCAGCATAATCAGAAAGTGAGGTCGGCAAACCCGGAATGTGAGGTCAGCATAATCAGAAATTGAGGTCGGCAAACCCGGAAGTGAGGTCACCACACCCGGAAGTGAGGCCAGCAAACCCAAAAAGTGAGGTCAGCAAACCCAGAAGTGAGGTCACTAAACCTGGAAGTGAGGTCAGCAAACGCGTAAAGTGAAATCAGCATACTCAGAAAGTGAGGTCAGCAGACCCGGAAGTGAGGTCAGCAGACCCGGAAAGTGAGGTCTGCTAACTCGGAAGTGAGGTCAGCAGACCCGGAAAGTGGGGTCTGCTAACCCGGATGTGAGGTCAGCAAACCCAGAAGTGAAGTCAGCAAACCCCGAAGTCACGTCACTAAACCCGGAAATGAGGTCACCACACCCGGAAGTGAGGTCAGCAGACCCGGAAAGTGAGGTCAGCTTAATCAGAAAGTGAGGTCGGCAAACCCGGAAGTGAGGTCAGCAAACCCAGAAGTGAGGTCACTAAACCCGGAATTAAGGTCAGCAAACGCGTAAAGTGAAATCAGCATACTCAGAAAGTGAGGTCGGCAAACTCGGAAGTGAGGTCACCAAACCCAGAAGTGAGGTCACCAAACCCGGAAGGGAGGTCAGTAGACCCGGAAAGTGGGGTCTGCTAACCCGGATGTGAGGTCAGCAAACACGGAAGTGATGTCACTAAACCCAGAAGTGAGGTCAGCAGACCCGGAAGTGAGGTCAGCAGACCCCGAAAAGTGAGGTCTGCTAACTCGGAAGTGAGGTCAGCAGACCCGGAAAGTGAGGTCAGGAAACCCGGAAGTGAGGTCAGCAAACCCAAAAGTGAGGTAAGCATACTCGGAAAGTGAGGTCAGCATTCCTGGAAGTGAGGTCAGCAGACCGGGAAAGTGAGGTCAGCATACCCGGAATTTGAGGTCAGCAAACCCAAAAAGTGAGGTCAGCATATCTGGAAGTGACGTCACTAAACCCGGAAGTGAGGTCAGCATACCCGGAAGTGAGGTCAGCAGACCCGGAAGTGAGTTCAACAGACATAGAAAATGAGGGCGTCAAACCCAGAAGTGAGGTCACCATACCCGGAAGTGAGGTCACCTGACCCAGAAAGTGAGGTCTGCTAACCCTGAAGTGAGGTCAGAAAACCAGGAAGTGATGTCACCAAAACCAGAGTTGATGACAGACAACGCGGAAAGTGAAGTCAGCATACTCGTAAAGTGAGGTCACCACACCCGGAAGTGAGGTCACCACACCCGGAAGTGAGGTCAGCAGACCCGAAATTTGAGGTCTGCTAACCAGGAAGTGAGGACACTAAACCCAGAAGTGAGGTCAGCAAACGCGTAAAGTCAGGTCAGCATACTCAGAAAGTGAGGTCGGAAAACCCGGAAGTGAGGTCACCAAACCCAGAAGTGAGGTCACCAAATCCGTAAGTGGGGTCTGCTAACCCGGAAGTGAGGTCAACAAACATGGAAGTGAGGTCAGCATACTCGGAAATTGAGGTCGGCAAACCCTGAGGTGAGGTCACCAAACCCGGAAGTGAGGTCAGCAGACCGGGAAAGGGAGGTCTGCTAACGAGGAAGTGAGGTCAGCAAACCCAGAAGTGACGTCACCACACCCGGAAGTGAGGTCAGCAAACGCGTAAAGTGAAGTCAGCATACTCAGAAAGTGCGGTCGGCAAACCCGGAAGTGAGGTCACCAAACCCAGAAGTGAGGTCACCAAACCCGGAAGTGAGGTCAGTAGACCCGGAAAGTGGGGTCTGCTAACCCGGAAGTGAGGTTAGCAAACACGGAAGTGATGTCACTAAACCCGGAAGTGAGGTCAACAAACATGGAAGTGAGGTCAGCAGACCCGGAATTTGAGGTCTGCTAACCCGGAAGTGAGGTCAGCAAACCCCGAAGTGAGGTCACTAAACCCGGAAGTGAGGTCAGCAAACGCGTAAAGTGAGGTCAGCATACTCAGAAAGTGAGGTCGGAAAACACGGAAGTGAGGTCACCAGACCCGGAAGTGAGGTCAGCAGACCCGGAAAGTGGGGTCTGCTAACCCGGAAGTGAGGTCAGCAAACCCAAAAGTGAGGTCAGCATACTCAGAGAGTGAGGTCGGCAAACCCTGAGGTGAGGTCACCAAACCCGGAAGTGAGGTCAGCAGACCGGTAAAGGGAGGTCTGCTAACGAGGAAGTGAGGTCAGCAGACCCGGGAAGTGGGGTCTGCTAACCCGGAAGTGAGGTCAGCAAACCCAGAAGTGACGTCACTAAACACAGAAGTGAGGTAACAAACCCAGAAGTGAGGTCAGCAGTCCCAGAAAGTGAGGTCTGCTACCCGGAAATGAGGTCTCTAAACCCAGAAGTGAGGTCACGAAAACCGGAAATGAGGTCAGCAAACCTGGAAAGTGATGTCAGCATACTCAGAACGTGAGGTCGGCAAAGCCAGAAGTAATGTCAGCAGACCCGGAAGTGAGGTCACCAAACCCAGATTTGAGGTCACCAAACCCGGATGTGAGTTCAGCAATCCCGGAAATTGAGGTCAGTATAATCAGAAAGTGAGGTCACCACACCCTGAAGTGAGGTCACCACACCCGGAAGTGAGGTCAGCAGACCCGGAATTTGAGGTCTGCTAACCCGGAAGTGAGGACACTAAACCCGGAAGTGAGGTCAGCAGACCGGTAAAGGGAGGTCTGCTAACGAGGAAGTGAGGTCAGCAAACCCAGAAGTGAGGTCACTAAACCCGGAAGTGAGGTCAGCAAACGCGTAAAGTGAAGTCAGCATACTCAGAAAGTGAGGTCGGCAAACCCGGAAGTGAGGTCACCAAACCCGGAAGTGAGGTCAGTAGACCCGGGAAGTGGGGTCTGCTAACCCGGAAGTGAGGTAAGAAACCCAGAAGTGAGGTCAGCAGTCCCAGAAAGTGAGGTCTGCTACCCGGAAATGAGGTCACTAAACCCAGAAGTGAGGTCACGAAAACCGGAAATGAGGTCAGCAAACCTGGAAAGTGAGGTCAGCATACTCAGAACGTGAGGTCGGCAAAGCCAGAAGTAATGTCAGCAGACCCGGAAGTGAGGTCACCAAACCCAGATTTGAGGTCACCAAACCCGGATGTGAGTTCAGCAATCCCGGAAAGTGAGGTCAGCATAATCAGAAAGTGAGGTCGGCAAACCCGGAAGTGAGGTCACCAAACCCGGAAGTGAGGTCAGCAAACCAGGAAAGTGAGGACAGCAAACCCGGAAGTGAGGTCAGCAAACCCCGAAGTGACGTCACTAAACCCGGAAGTGAGGTCACTAAACCCGGAAGTGAGGTCAGCAGACCCGGAATGTGAGGTCAGCATAATCAGAAAGTGAGGTCGGCAAACCCGGAAGTGAGGTCAGCATACCCGGAAGTGAGGCCAGCAAACCCAAAACGTGAGGTCAGCAAACCCAGAAGTGAGGTCACTAAACCTGGAAGTGAGGTCAGCAAACGCGTAAAGTGAAATCAGCATACTCAGAAAGTGAGGTCGGCAAACTCGGAAGTGAGTTCACCAAACCCAGAAGTGAGGTCAGCAGACCGGGAAAGTGAGGACAGCAAACCCGGAAGTGAGGTCAGCAAACCCCGAAGTCACGTCACTAAACCCGGAAGTGAGGTCACCACACCTGGAAGTGAGGTCAGCAGACCCGGAAAGTGAGGTCAGCATAATCAGAAAGTGAGGTCGGCAAACCCGGAAGTGAGGTCAGCATAATCAGAAAGTGAGGTCGGCAAACCCGGAAGTGAGGTCACCACACCCGGAAGTGAGGCCAGCAAACCCAAAAAGTGAGGTCAGCAAACCCGGAAGTGAGGTCAGCAAACCCCGAAGCGACGTCACTAAACCCGGAAGTGAGGTCACCACACCCAGAAGTGAGGTCAGCAGACCCGGAATGTGAGGTCAGCATAATCAGAAAGTGAGGTCGGCAAACCCGGAAGTGAGGTCAGCATACCCGGAAGTGAGGCCAGCAAACCCAAAACGTGAGGTCAGCAAACCCAGAAGTGAGGTCACTAAACCTGGAAGTGAGGTCAGCAAACGCGTAAAGTGAAATCAGCATACTCAGAAAGTGAGGTCGGCAAACTCGGAAGTGAGTTCACCAAACCCAGAAGTGAGGTCAGCAGACTGGGAAAGTGAGGACAGCAAACCCGGAAGTGAGGTCAGCAAACCCCGAAGTCACGACACTAAACCCGGAAGTGAGGTCACCACACCTGGAAGTGAGGTCAGCAGACCCGGAAAGTGAGGTCAGCATAATCAGAAAGTGAGGTCGGCAAACCCGGAAGTGAGGTCAGCATAATCAGAAAGTGAGGTCGGCAAACCCGGAAGTGAGGTCACTAAACCTGGAAGTGAGGTCAGCAAACGCGTAAAGTGAAATCAGCATACTCAGAAAGTGAGGTCGGCAAACTCGGAAGTGAGGTCACCAAACCCAGAAGTGAGGTCACCAAACCCGGAAGGGAGGTCAGTAGACCCGGAAAGTGGGGTCTGCTAACCCGGAAGTGAGGTCAGCAAACACGGAAGTGATGTCACTAAACCCAGAAGTGAGGTCAGCAGACCCGGAAGTGAGGTCAGCAGACCCGGAAAGTGAGGTCTGCTAACTCGGAAGTGAGGTCAGCAGACCCGGAAAGTGAGGTCAGCAAACCCGGAAGTGAAGTCAGCAAACCCCGAAGTCACGTCACTAAAAACCCGGAAGTGAGGTCACCACACCCGGAAGTGAGGTCAGCAGACCCGGAAAGTGAGGTCAGCATAATCAGAAAGTGAGGTCGGCAAACCCGGAAGTGAGGTCAGCAAACCCAGAAGTGAGGTCAATAAACCCTGAAGTGAGGTCAGCAAAAGCGTAAAGTGAAATCAGCATACTCAGAAAGTGAGGTCGGCAAACTCGGAAGTGAGGTCACCAAACCCAGAAGTGAGGTCACCAAACCCGGAAGGGAGGTCAGTAGACCCGGAAAGTGGGGTCTGCTAACCCGGATGTGAGGTCAGCAAACACGGAAGTGATGTCACTATACCCAGAAGTGAGGTCAGCAGACCCGGAAGTGAGGTCAGCAGACCCCGAAAAGTGAGGTCTGCTAACTCGGAAGTGAGGTCAGCAGACCCGGAAAGTGAGGTCAGCAAACCCGGAAGTGAGGTCAGCAAACCGAAAAGTGAGGTAAGCATACTCGGAAAGTGATGTCAGCATTACCGGAAGTGAGGTCAGCAGACCGGGAAAGTGAGGTCAGCATACCCGGAATTTGAGGTCAGCAAACCCAAAAAGTGAGGTCAGCATATCTGTAAGTGACGTCACTAAACCCGGAAGTGAGGTCAGCATACCCGGAAGTGAGGTCAGCAGACCCGGAAGTGAGTTCAGCAGACTTAGAAAATGAGGGCGTCAAACCCGGAAGTGAGGTCACCATACCCAGAAGTGAGGTCACCTGACCCAGAAAGTGAGGTGTGCTAACCCTGAAGTGAGGTCAGAAAACCAGGAAGTGATGTCACCAAAACCAGAGTTGATGACAGACAACGCGGAAAGTGTAGTCAGCATACTCGGAAAGTGAGGTCACCACACCCGGAAGTGAGGTCACCACACCCAGAAGTGAGGTCAGCAGACCCGGAATTTGAGGTCTGCTAACCCGGAAGTGAGGACACTAAACCCGGAAGTGAGGTCAGCAAACGCGTAAAGTGAGGTCAGCATACTCAGAAAGTGAGGTCGGAAAACCCGGAAGTGAGGTCACCAAACCCAGAAGTGAGGTCACCAAATCCGGAAGTGGGGTCTGCTAACCCGGAAGTGAGGTCAACAAACATGGAAGTGAGGTCAGCATACTCGGAAATTGAGGTTGGCAAACCCTGAGGTGAGATCACCAAACCCGGAAGTGAGGTCAGCAGACCGGGAAAGGGAGGTCTGCTAACGAGGAAGTGAGGTCAGCAAACCCAGAAGTGACGTCACCACACCCGGAATTGAGGTCAGCAAACGCGTAAAGTGAAGTCAGCATACTCAGAAAGTGAGGTCGGCAAACCCGGAAGTGAGGTCACCAAACCCGGAAGTGAGGTCAGGAGACCCGGGAAGTGGGGTCTGCTAACCCGGAAGTGTGGTCAGCAAACCCAGAAGTGACGTCACTAAACACAGAAGTGAGGTAACAAACCCAGAAGTGAGGTCAGCAGTCCCAGAAAGTGAGGTCTGCTACCCGGAAATGAGGTCACTAAACCCAGAAGTGAGGTCACGAAAACCGGAAATGAGGTCAGCAAACCTGGAAAGTGAGGTCAGCATACTCAGAACGTGAGGTCGACAAACCCAGAAGTAATGTCAGCAGACCCGGAAGTGAGGTCACCAAACCCAGATTTGAGGTCACCAAACTCGGATGTGAATTCAGCAATCCCGGAAAGTGAGGTCAGCATAATCAGAAAGTGAGGTCGGCAAACCCGGAAGTGAGGTCACCAAACACGGAAGTGAGGTCAGCAGACCGGGAAAGTGAGGTCAGCATACCCGGAATTTGAGGTCAGCAAACCCAAAAAGTGAGGTCAGCATATCTGGAAGTGACGTCACTAAACCCGGAAGTGAGGTCAGCATACCCGGAAGTGAGGTCAGCAGACCCGGAAGTGAGTTCAGCAGACTTAGAAAATGAGGGCGTCAAACCCGGAAGTGAGGTCACCATACCCGGAAGTGAGGTCACCTGACCCAGAAAGTGAGGTCTGCTAACCCTGAAGTGAGGTCAGAAAACCAGGAAGTGATGTCACCAAAACCAGAGTTGATGACAGACAACGCGGAAAGTGTAGTCAGCATACTCGGAAAGTGAGGTCACCACACCCGGAAGTGAGGTCACCACACCCAGAAGTGAGGTCAGCAGACCCGGAATTTGAGGTCTGCTAACCCGGAAGTGAGGACACTAAACCCGGAAGTGAGGTCAGCAAACGCGTAAAGTGAGGTCAGCATACTCAGAAAGTGAGGTCGGAAAACCCGGAAGTGAGGACACCAAACCCAGAAGTGACGTCACCACACCCGGAAGTGAGGTCAGCAAACGCGTAAAGTGAAGTCAGCATACTCAGAAAGTGAGGTCGGCAAACCCGGAAGTGAGGTCACCAAACCCAGAAGTGAGGTCACCAAACCCGGAAGTGAGGTCAGTAGACCCGGAAAGTGGGGTCTGCTAACCCGGAAGTGAGGTCAGCAAACACGGAAGTGATGTCACTAAACCCGGAAGTGAGGTCAACAAACATGGAAGTGAGGTCAGCAGACCCGGAATTTGAGGTCTGCTAACCCGGAAGTGAGGTCAGCAAACCCAGAAGTGAGGTCACTAAACCCGGAAGTGAGGTCAGCAAACGCGTAAAGTAAGGTCAGCATACTCAGAAAGTGAGGTCGGAAAACACGGAAGTGAGGTCACCAGACCCGGAAGTGAGGTCAGCAGACCCGGAAAGTGGGGTCTGCTAACCCGGAAGTGAGGTCAACAAACATGGAAGTGAGGTCAGCATACTCAGAAAGTGAGGTCGGCAAACCCTGAGGTGAGGTCACCAAACCCGGAAGTGAGGTCAGCAGACCGGTAAAGGGAGGTCTGCTAACGAGGAAGTGAGGTCAGCAAACCCAGAAGTGAGGTCACTAAACCCGGAAGTGAGGTCAGCAAACGCGTAAAGTGAAGTCAGCATACTCAGAAAGTGAGGTCGGCAAACCCGGAAGTGAGGTAACCAAACCCGGAAGTGAGGTCAGGAGACCCGGGAAGTGGGGTCTACTAACCCGAAAGTGTGGTCAGCAAACCCAGAAGTGACGTCACTAAACACAGAAGTGAGGTAACAAACCCAGAAGTGAGGTCAGCAGTCCCAGAAAGTGAGGTCTGCTACCCGGAAATGAGGTCACTAAACCCAGAAGTGAGGTCACGAAAACCGGAAATGAGGTCAGCAAACCTGGAAAGTGAGGTCAGCATACTCAGAACGTGAGGTCGGCAAAGCCAGAAGTAATGTCAGCAGACCCGGAAGTGAGGTCACCAAACCCAGATTTGAGGTCACCAAACTCGGATGTGAGTTCAGCAATCCCGGAAAGTGAGGTCAGCATAATCAGAAAGTGAGGTCAGCAAACAAGGAAGTGAGTTCACCAAACCCGGAAGTGAGGTCAGCAGACCGGGAAAGTGAGGTCAGCATACCCGGAATTTGAGGTCAGCAAACCCAAAAAGTGAGGTCAGCATATCTGGAAGTGACGTCACTAAACCAGGAAGTGATGTCACCAAAACCAGAGTTGATGACAGACAACGCGGAAAGTGAAGTCAGCATACTCGGAAAGTGAGGTCACCACACCCGGAAGTGAGGTCACCACACCCGGAAGTGAGGTCAGCAGACCCGGAATTTGAGGTCTGCTAACCCGGAAGTGAGGACACTAAACCCGGAAGTGAGGTCAGCAAACGCGTAAAGTGAGGTCAGCATACTCAGAAAGTGAGGTCGGAAAACTCGGAAGTAAGGTCACCAAACCCTGAAGTGAGGTCACCAAATCCGGAAGTGGGGTCTGCTAACCCGGAAGTGAGGTCAACAAACATGGAAGTGAGGTCAGCATACTCGGAAATTGAGGTCGGCAAACCCTGAGGTGAGGTCACCAAACCCGGAAGTGAGGTCAGCAGACCGGGAAAGGGAGGTCTGCTAACGAGGAAGTGAGGTCAGCAAACCCAGAAGTGACGTCACCACACCCGGAAGTGAGGTCAGCAAACGCGTAAAGTGAAGTCAGCATACTCAGAAAGTGAGGTCGGCAAACCCGGAAGTGAGGTCACCAAACCCGGAAGTGAGGTCAGTAGACCCGGAAAGTGGGGTCTGCTAACCCGGAAGTGAGGTCAGCAAACACGGAAGTGATGTCACTAAACCCGGAAGTGAGGTCAACAAACCCGGAAGTGAGGTCAGCAGACCCGGAATTTGAGGTCTGCTAACCCGGAAGTGAGGTCAGCAAACCCCGAAGTGAGGTCACTAAACCCGGAAGTGAGGTCAGCAAACGCGTAAAGTGAGGTCAGCATACTCAGAAAGTGAGGTCGGAAAACACGGAAGTGAGGTCACCAGACCCGGAAGTGAGGTCAGCAGACCCGGAAAGTGGGGTCTGCTAACCCGGAAGTGAGGTCAACAAACATGGAAGTGAGGTCAGCATACTCGGAAAGTGAGGTCGGCAAACCCTGAGGTGAGGTCACCAAACCCGGAAGTGAGGTCAACAGACCCGGGAAGTGGGGTCTGCTAAACCGGAAGTGAGGTCAGCAAACCCAGAAGTGAGGTCACTAAACTCAGAAGTGAGGTAACAAACCCAGAAGTGAGGTCAGCAGTCCCAGAATGTGAGGTCTGCTACCCGGAAATGAGGTCTCTAAACCCAGAAATGAGGTCACGAAAACCGGAAATGAGGTCAGCAAACCTGGAAAGTGATGTCAGGATACTCAGAACGTGAGGTCGGCAAAGCCAGAAGTAATGTCAGCAGACCCGGAAGTGAGGTCACCAAACCCAGATTTGAGGTCACTAAACCCGGATGTGAGTTCAGCAATCCCGGAAAGTGAGGTCAGCATAATCAGAAAGTGAGGTCACCACACCCGGAAGTGAGGTCACCACACCCGGAAGTGAGGTCAGCAGACCCGGAATTTGAGGTCTGCTAACCCGGAAGTGAGGACACTAAACCCAGATGTGAGGTCAGCAAACGCGTAAAGTGAGGTCAGCATACTCAGAAAGTGAGGTCGGAAAACCCGGAAGTGAGGTCACAAAACCCAGAAGTTAGGTCACCAAATCCGGAAGTGGGGTCTGCTAACCCGGAAGTGAGGTCAGCAAACATGGAAGTGAGGTCGGCATACTCGGAAATTGAGGTTGGCAAACCCTGAGGTGAGATCACCAAACCCGGAAGTGAGGTCAGCAGACCGGGAAAGGGAGGTCTGCTAACGAGGAAGTGAGGTCAGCAAACCCAGAAGTGACGTCACCACACCCGGAATTGAGGTCAGCAAACGCGTAAAGTGAAGTCAGCATACTCAGAAAGTGAGGTCGGCAAACCTGGAAGTGAGGTCACCAAACCCAGAAGTGAGGTCACCAAACCCGGAAGTGAGGTCAGTAGACCCGGAAAGTGGGGTCTGCTAACCCGGAAGTGAGGTTAGCAAACACGGAAGTGATGTCACTAAACCCGGAAGTGAGGTCAACAAACACGGAAGTGAGGTCAGCAGACCCGGAATTTGAGGTCTGCTAACCCGGAAGTGAGGTCAGCAAACCCCGAAGTGAGGTCACTAAACCCGGAAGTGAGGTCAGCAAACGCGTAAAGTGAGGTCAGCATACTCAGAAAGTGAGGTCGGAAAACCCGGAAGTGAGGTCACCAAACCCAGAAGTGAGGTCACCAAACCCGGAAGTGAGGTCAGCAGACCCGGAAAGTGGGGTCTGCTAACCCGGAAGTGAGGTCAACAAACATGGAAGTGAGGTCAGCATACTCGGAAAGTGAGGTCGGCAAACCCTGAGGTGAGGTCACCAAACCCGGAAGTGAGGTCAGCAGAGCGGTTAAGGGAGGTCTGCTAACGAGGAAGTGAGGTCAGCAAACCCAGAAGTGAGGTCACTAAACCCGGAAGTGAGGTCAGCAAACGCGTAAAGTGAAGTCAGCATACTCAGAAAGTGAGGTCGGCAAACCCGGAAGTGAGGTCACCAAACCCGGAAGTGAGGTCAGGAGACCCGGGAAGTGGGGTCTGCTAACCCGGAAGTGAGGTCAGCAAACCCAGAAGTGACGTCACTAAACACAGAAGTGAGGTAAGAAACCCAGAAGTGAGGTCAGCAGTCCCAGAAAGTGAGGTCTGCCACCCGGAAATGAGGTCACTAAACCCAGAAGTGAGGTCACGAAAACCGGAAATGAGGTCAGCAAACCTGGAAAGTGATGTCAGGATACTCAGAACGTGAGGTCGGCAAAGCCAGAAGTAATGTCAGCAGACCCGGAAGTGAGGTCACCAAACCCAGATTTGAGGTCACCAAACCCGGATGTGAGTTCAGCAATCCCGGAAAGTGAGGTCAGCATAATCAGAAAGTGAGGTCACCACACCCGGAAGTGAGGTCACCACACCCGGAAGTGAGGTCAGCAGACCCGGAATTTGAGGTCTGCTAACCCGGAAGTGAGGACACTAAACCCAGATGTGAGGTCAGCAAACGCGTAAAGTGAGGTCAGCATACTCAGAAAGTGAGGTCGGAAAACCCGGAAGTGAGGTCACAAAACCCAGAAGTTAGGTCACCAAATCCGGAAGTGGGGTCTGCTAACCCGGAAGTGAGGTCAGCAAACATGGAAGTGAGGTCGGCATACTCGGAAATTGAGGTTGGCAAACCCTGAGGTGAGATCACCAAACCCGGAAGTGAGGTCAGCAGACCGGGAAAGGGAGGTCTGCTAACGAGGAAGTGAGGTCAGCAAACCCAGAAGTGACGTCACCACACCCGGAATTGAGGTCAGCAAACGCGTAAAGTGAAGTCAGCATACTCAGAAAGTGAGGTCGGCAAACCTGGAAGTGAGGTCACCAAACCCAGAAGTGAGGTCACCAAACCCGGAAGTGAGGTCAGTAGACCCGGAAAGTGGGGTCTGCTAACCCGGAAGTGAGGTTAGCAAACACGGAAGTGATGTCACTAAACCCGGAAGTGAGGTCAACAAACACGGAAGTGAGGTCAGCAGACCCGGAATTTGAGGTCTGCTAACCCGGAAGTGAGGTCAGCAAACCCCGAAGTGAGGTCACTAAACCCGGAAGTGAGGTCAGCAAACGCGTAAAGTAAGGTCAGCATACTCAGAAAGTGAGGTCGGAAAACCCGGAAGTGAGGTCACCAAACCCAGAAGTGAGGTCACCAAACCCGGAAGTGAGGTCAGTAGACCCGGAAAGTGGGGTCTGCTAACCCGGAAGTGAGGTCAGCAAACACGGAAGTGATGTCACTAAACCCGGTAGTGAGGTCAACAAACATGGAAGTGAGGTCAGCAGACCCGGAATTTGAGGTCTGCTAACCCGGAAGTGAGGTCAGCAAACCCCGAAGTGTGGTCACTAAACCCGGAAGTGAGGTCAGCAAACGCGTAAAGTGAGGTCAGCATACTCAGAAAGTGAGGTCGGAAAACACGGAAGTGAGGTCACCAGACCCGGAAGTGAGGTCAGCAGACCCGGAAAGTGGGGTCTGCTAACCTGGAAGTGAGGTCAACAAACATGGAAGTGAGGTCAGCATACTCGGAAAGTGAGGTCGGCAAACCCTGAGGTGAGGTCACCAAACCCGGAAGTGAGGTCAGCAGACCGGTAAAGGGAGGTCTGCTAACGAGGAAGTGAGGTCAGCAAACCCAGAAGTGAGGTCACTAAACCCGGAAGTGAGGTCAGCAAACGCGTAAAGTGAAGTCAGCATACTCAGAAAGTGAGGTCGGCAAACCCGGAAGTGAGGTCACCAAACCTGGAAGTGAGGTCAGGAGACCCGGGAAGTGGGGTCTGCTAACCCGGAAGTGAGGTCAGCAAACCCAGAAGTGACGTCACTAAACACAGAAGTGAGGTAAGAAACCCAGAAGTGAGGTCAGCAGTCCCAGAAAGTGAGGTCTTCTACCTGGAAATGAGGTCACTAAACCCAGAAGTGAGGTCACGAAAACCGGAAATGAGGTCAGCAAACCTGGAAAGTGAGGTCAGCATACTCAGAACGTGAGGTCGGCAAAGCCAGAAGTAATGTCAGCAGACCCGGAAGTGAGGTCACCAAACCCAGATTTGAGGTCACCAAACCCGGATGTGAGTTCAGCAATCCCGGAAAGTGAGGTCAGCATAATCAGAAAGTGAGGTCGGCAAACCCGGAAGTGAGGTCACCAAACCCGGAAGTGAGGTCAGCAGACCGAGAAAGTGAGGACAGCAAACCCGGAAGTGAGGTCAGCAAACCCCGAAGTGACGTCACTAAACCCGGAAGTGAGGTCACCACACCCAGAAGTGAGGTCAGCAGACCCGGAATGTGAGGTCAGCATAATCAGAAAGTGAGGTCGGCAAACCCGGAAGTGAGGTCAGCAAACCCAGAAGTGAGGTCACTAAACCTGGAAGTGAGGTCAGCAAACCCAGAAGCGAGGTCACTAAACCTGGAAGTGAGGTCAGCAAACGCGTAAAGTGAAATCAGCATACTCAGAAAGTGAGGTCGGCAAACTCGGAAGTGAGTTCACCAAACCCACAAGTGAGGTCAGCAGACCGGGAAAGTGAGGACAGCAAACCCGGAAGTGAGGTCAGCAAACCCCGAAGTCACGTCACTAAACCCGGAAGTGAGGTCACCACACCTGGAAGTGAGGTCAGCAGACCCGGAAAGTGAGGTCAGCATAATCAGAAAGTGAGGTCGGCAAACCCGGAAGTGAGGTCAGCATAATCAGAAAGTGAGGCCGGCAAACCCGGAAGTGAGGTCACCACACCCGGAAGTGGGGCCAGCAAACCCAAAAAGTGAGGTCAGCAAACCCAGAAGTGAGGTCACTA
Source organism: Coturnix japonica (assembly GCF_054131305.1). NCBI lineage: Eukaryota > Metazoa > Chordata > Aves > Galliformes > Phasianidae > Coturnix > Coturnix japonica. The sequence continues at coordinate 783,040 of NC_140686.1, forward strand.
AACCTGGAAGTGAGGTCAGCAAACGCGTAAAGTGAAATCAGCATACTCAGAAAGTGAGGTCGGCAAACTCGGAAGTGAGGTCACCAAACCCAGAAGTGAGGTCACCAAACCCGGAAGGGAGGTCAGTAGACCCGGAAAGTGGGGTCTGCTAACCCGGAAGTGAGGTCAGCAAACACGGAAGTGATGTCACTAAACCCAGAAGTGAGGTCAGCAGACCCGGAAGTGAGGTCAGCAGACCCGGAAAGTGAGGTCTGCTAACTCGGAATGAGGTCAGCAGACCCGGAAAGTGAGGTCAGCAAACCCGGAAGTGAAGTCAGCAAACCCCGAAGTCACGTCACTAAACCCGGAAGTGAGGTCACCACACCCGGAAGTGAGGTCAGCAGACCAGGAAAGTGAGGTCAGCATAATCAGAAAGTGAGGTCGGCAAACCCGGAAGTGAGGTCAGCAAACCCAGAAGTGAGGTCAATAAACCCTGAAGTGAGGTCAGCAAAAGCGTAAAGTGAAATCAGCATACTCAGAAAGTGAGGTCGGCAAACTCGGAAGTGAGGTCACCAAACCCATAAGTGAGGTCACCAAACCTGGAAGGCAGGTCAGTAGACCCGGAAAGTGGGGTCTGCTAACCCGGATGTGAGGTCAGCAAACACGGAAGTGATGTCACTAAACCCAGAAGTGAGGTCAGCAGACCCGGAAGTGAGGTCAGCAGACCCCGAAAAGTGTGGACTGCTAACTCGGAAGTGAGGTCAGCAGACCCGGAAAGTGAGGTCAGCAAACCCGGAAGTGTGGTCAGCAAACCCAAAAGTGAGGTAAGCATACTCGGAAAGTGAGGTCAGCATTCCCGGAAGTGAGGTCAGCAGACCGGGAAAGTGAGGTCAGCATACCCGGAATTTTAGGTCAGCAAACCCAAAAAGTGAGGTCAGCATATCTGGAAGTGACATCACTAAACCCGGAAGTGAGGTCAGCATACCCGGAAGTGAGGTCAGCAGACCCGGAAGTGAGTTCAGCAGACTTAGAAAATGAGGGCGTCAAACCCGGAAGTGAGGTCACCATACCCGGAAGTGAGGTCACCTGACCCAGAAAGTGAGGTCTGCTAACCCTGAAGTGAGGTCAGAAAACCAGGAAGTGATGTCACCAAAAGCAGAGTTGATGACAGACAACGCGGAAAGTGAAGTCAGCATACTCGGAAAGTGAGGTCACCACACCCGGAAGTGAGGTCACCACACCCGGAAGTGAGGTCAGCAGACCCGGAATTTGAGGTCTGCTAACCTGGAAGTGAGGACACTAAACCCGGAAGTGAGGTCAGCAAACGCGTAAAGTGAGGTCAGCATACTCAGAAAGTGAGGTCGGAAAACCCGGAAGTGAGGTCACAAAACCCAGAAGTGAGGTCACCAAATCCGGAAGTGGGGTCTGCTAACCCGGAAGTGAGGTCAACAAACATGGAAGTGAGGTCAGCATACTTGGAAATTGAGGTCGGCAAACCCTGAGGTGAGGTCACCAAACCCGGAAGGGAGGTCAGCAGACCGGGAAAGGGAGGTCTGCTAACGAGGAAGTGAGGTCAGCAAACCCAGAAGTGACGTCACCACACCCGGAAGTGAGGTCAGCAAACGCGTAAAGTGAAGTCAGCATACTCAGAAAGTGAGGTCGGCAAACCCGGAAGTGAGGTCACCAAACCCAGAAGTGAGGTCATCAAACCCGGAAGTGAGGTCAGTAGACCCGGAAAGTGGGGTCTACTAACCCGGAAGTGAGGTCAGCAAACACGGAAGTGATGTCACTAAACCCGGAAGTGAGGTCAACAAACATGGAAGTGAGGTTAGCAGACCCGGAATTTGAGGTCTGCTAACCCGGAAGTGAGGTCAGCAAACCCAGAAGTGAGGTCACTAAACCCGGAAGTGAGGTCAGCAAACGCGTAAAGTGAGGTCAGCATACTCAGAAAGTGAGGTCGGAAAACACGGAAGTGAGGTCACCAGACCCGGAAGTGAGGTCAGCAGACCCGGAAAGTGGGGTCTGCTAACCCGGATGTGAGGTCAACAAACATGGAAGTGAGGTCAGCATACTCGGAAAGTGAGGTCGGCAAACCCTGAGGTGAGGTCACCAAACCCGGAAGTGAGGTCAACAGACCCGGGAAGTGGGGTCTGCTAACCCGGAAGTGAGGTCAGCAAACCCAGAAGTGAGGTCACTAAACCCGGAAGTGAGGTCAGCAAACGCGTAAAGTGAAGTCAGCACACTCAGAAAGTGAGGTCGGCAAACCCGGAAGTGAGGTCACCAAACCCGGAAGTGAGGTCAGGAGACCCGGGAAGTGGGGTCTGCTAACCCGGAAGTGAGGTCAGCAAACCCAGAAGTGACGTCACTAAACACAGAAGTGAGGTAACAAACCCAGAAGTGAGGTCAGCAGTCCCAGAAAGTGAGGTCTGCCACCCGGAAATGAGGTCACTAAACCCAGAAGTGAGGTCACGAAAACCGGAAATGAGGTCAGCAAACCTGGAAAGTGAGGTCAGCATACTCAGAACGTGAGGTCGGCAAAGCCAGAAGTAATGTCAGCAGACCCGGAAGTGAGGTCACCAAACCCAGATTTGAGGTCACCAAACCCGGATGTGAGTTCAGCACTCCCGGAAAGTGAGGTCAGCATAATCAGAAAGTGAGGTCGGCAAACCCGGAAGTGAGGTCACCAAACCCGGAAGTGAGGCCAGCAGACCGGGAAAGTGAGGACAGCAAACCCGGAAGTGAGGTCAGCAAACACGGAAGTGACGTCACTAAACCCGGAAGTGAGGTCACCACACCCAGAAGTGAGGTCAGCAGACCCGGAATGTGAGGTCAGCATAATCAGAAAGTGAGGTCGGCAAACCCGGAAGTGAGGTCAGCATACCCGGAAGTGAGGCCAGCAAACCCAAAACGTGAGGTCAGCATACCCGGAAGTGAGGCCAGCAAACCCAAAACGTGAGGTCAGCAAACCCAGAAGTGAGTTCACTAAACCTGGAAGTGAGGTCAGCAAACGCGTAAAGTGAAATCAGCATACTCAGAAAGTGAGGTCGGCAAACTCGGAAGTGAGTTCACCAAACCCAGAAGTGAGGTCAGCAGACCGGGAACGTGAGGACAGCAAACCCGGAAGTGAGGTCAGCAAACCCCGAAGTCATGTCACTAAACCCGGAAGTGAGGTCACCACACCTGGAAGTGAGGTCAGCAGACCCGGAAAGTGAGGTCAGCATAATCAGAAAGTGAGGTCGGCAAACCCGGAAGTGAGGTCAGCATAATCAGAAATTGAGGTCGGCAAACCCGGAAGTGAGGTCACCACACCCGGAAGTGAGGCCAGCAAACCCAAAAAGTGAGGTCAGCAAACCCAGAAGTGAGGTCACTAAACCTGGAAGTGAGGTCAGCAAACGCGTAAAGTGAAATCAGCATACTCAGAAAGTGAGGTCGGCAAACTCGGAAGTGAGGTCACCAAACCCAGAAGTGAGGTCACCAAACCCGGAAGGGAGGTCAGTAGACCCGGAAAGTGGGGTCTGCTAACCCGGAAGTGAGGTCAGCAAACACGGAAGTGATGTCACTAAACCCAGAAGTGAGGTCAGCAGACCAGGAAGTGAGGTCAGCAGACCCGGAAAGTGAGGTCTGCTAACTCGGAAGTGAGGTCAGCAGACCCGGAAAGTGAGGTCAGCAAACCCGGAAGTGAAGTCAGCAAACCCCGAAGTCACGTCACTAAACCCGGAAGTGAGGTCACCACACCCGGAAGTGAGGTCAGCAGACCCGGAAAGTGAGGTCAGCATAATCAGAAAGTGAGGTCGGCAAACCCAGGAGGTGAGGTCAGCAAACCCAGAAGTGAGGTCAATTACCCCTGAAGTGAGGTCAGCAAAAGCGTAAAGTGAAATCAGCATACTCAGAAAGTGAGGTCGGCAAACTCGGAAGTGAGGTCACCAAACCCAGAAGTGAGGTCACCGAACCCGGAAGGGAGGTCAGTAGACCCGGAAAGTGGGGTCTGCTAACCCGGATGTGAGGTCAGCAAACACGGAAGTGATGTCACTAAACCCAGAAGTGAGGTCAGCAGACCCGGAAGTGAGGTCAGCAGACCCCGAAAAGTGAGGTCAGCAAACCCGGAAGTGAGGTCAGCAAACCCAAAAGTGAGGTAAGCATACTCGGAAAGTGAGGTCAGCAAACCCAAAAAGTGAGGTCAGCATATCTGTAAGTGACGTCACTAAACACGGAAGTGAGGTCAGCATACCCGGAAGTGAGGTCAGCAGACCCGGAAGTGAGTTCAGCAGACTTAGAAAATGAGGGCGTCAAACCCGGAAGTGAGGTCACCATACCCGGAAGTGAGGTCACCTGACCCAGAAAGTGAGGTCTGCTAACCCTGAAGTGAGGTCAGAAAACCAGGAAGTGATGTCACCAAAACCAGAGTTGATGACAGACAACGCGGAAAGTGTAGTCAGCATACTCGGAAAGTGAGGTCACCACACCCGGAAGTGAGGTCAGCAGACCCGGAATTTGAGGTCTCCAAACCCGGAAGTGAGGACACTAATTCGGAAGTGAGGTCAGCAAACGCGTAAAGTGAGGTCAGCATACTCAGAAAGTGAGGTCGGAAAACCCGGAAGTGAGGTCACCAAACCCAGAAGTGAGGACACCAAATCCGGAAGTGGGGTCTGCTAACCCGGAAGTGAGGTCAACAAACATGGAAGTGAGGTCAGCATACTCGGAAATTGAGGTCGGCAAACCCTGAGGTGAGGTCACCAAACCCGGAAGTGAGGTCAGCAGACCGGGAAAGGGAGGTCTGCTAACGAGGAAGTGAGGTCAGCAAACCCAGAAGTGACGTCACCACACCCGGAAGTGGGGTCAGCAAACACGTAAAGTGAAGTCAGCATACTCAGAAAGTGAGGTCGGCAAACCCGGAAGTGAGGTCACCAAACCCAGAAGTGAGGTCACCAAACCCGGAAGTGAGGTCAGTAGACCCGGAAAGTGGGGTCTGCTAACCCGGAAGTGAGGTCAGCAAACACGGAAGTGATGTCACTAAACCCAGAAGTGAGGTCAGCAGACCCGGAAGTGAGGTCAGCAGACCCAGAAAGTGAGGTCAGCAAACCCGGAAGTGAGGTCAGCAAACCGAGGAAGTGAGGTCAGCATACTCAGAAAGTGAGTTCGGCAAACCTGGAATTGCGGTCACCAAAGCCGGAAGTTAGGTCAGGGGACCCGGAAAGTGAGGTCTGCTTACCCGGAAGTGAGGTCAGCAGACCCAGAAAGTGAGGTTTGCTAACCCGGAAGTGAGGTCAGCATTCCCAGAAGTGAGGTCAGCAGACCGGGAAAGTGAGGTCTGCAAACCCTGAAGTGAGGTCAACAAACCCAGAAGTGATGTCAATAAACCCGGAAGTGAGGTCACCAAGCCGGAAAGAGAGGTTGGCAAACCCGGAAGTGACATCACCAAACCCAGAATTAGGTAACAAACCCAGAAGTGAGGTCAGCAGTCCCGGAAAGTGAGGTCTGCTAACCCGGAAATGTGGTCAGCAAACCCGGAAGTGAGGTCACCAAAACCGGAAATGAGGTCAGCAAACCTGGAAAGTGAGGTCAGCATACTCAGAAAGTGAGGTCGGCAAAGCCAGAAGTGAGTTCAGCAGACCCGGAAGTGAGGTCACCAAACCCAGATTTGAGGTCACCACACCCGCAATTGATGTCAGCAAACCTGGAAAGTGAGGTCAGCATCATCAGAAAGTGAGGTCGGCAAACCCGGAAGTGAGGTCACCACACCCGGAAGTGAGGTCAGCAGACCCGGAAAGTGAGGTCAGCATAATCAGAAAGTGAGGTCGGCAAACCCGGAAGTGAGGTCACCATACCCGGAAGTGAGGCCAGCAAACCCAAAAAGTGAGGTCAGCAAACCCAGTAGTGAGGTCACTAAACCCGGAAGTGAGGTCAGCAAATGCATAAAGTGAGGTCAGCATACTCAGAAAGTGAGGTCGGAAAACCCGGAAGTGAGGTCACCAAACCCAGAAGTGAGGACACCAAACCCGGAAGTGAGGTCAGCAGACCGAGAAAGTGAGGTCAGCAAACCCTGAAGTGAGGTCAACAAACCCAGAAGTGAGGTCACTAAACCCGGAAGTGTGGTCAGCATACCCGGAAGTGAGGTCAGCAGACCCGGAAGTGAGTTCAGCAGACTTAGAAAATGAGGGCGTCAAACCCGGAAGTGAGGTCACCATACCCGGAAGTGAGGTCACCTGACCCAGAAAGTGAGGTCTGCTAACCCTGAAGTGAGGTCAGAAAACCAGGAAGTGATGTCACCAAAACCAGAGTTGATGACAGACAACGCGGAAAGTGAAGTCAGCATACTCGGAAAGTGATGTCACCACACCCGGAAGTGTGGTCAGCAGACCCGGAATTTGAGGTCTGCTAACCCGGAAGTGAGGACACTAAACCCGGAAGTGAGGTCAGCAAACGCGTAAAGTGAGGTCAGCATACTCAGAAAGTGAGGTCGGAAAACACGGAAGTGAGGTCACCAAACCCAGAAGTGAGGTCACCAAATCCGGAAGTGGGGTCTGCTAACCCGGAAGTGAGGTCAACAAACATGGAAGTGAGGTCAGCATACTCGGAAAGTGAGGTCGGCAAACCCTGAGGTGAGGTCACCAAACCCGGAAGTGAGGTCAGCAGACCGGTAAAGGGAGGTCTCCTAACGAGGAAGTGAGGTCAGCAAACCCAGAAGTGACGTCACCACACCCGGAAGTGAGGTCAGCAAACGCGTAAAGTGAAGTCAGCATACTCATAAAGTGAGGTCGGCAAACCCGGAAGTGAGGTCACCAAACCCAGAAGTGAGGTCACCAAACCCGGAAGTGAGGTCAGTAGACCTGGAAAGTGGGGTCTGCTAACCCGGAAGTGAGGTCAGCAAACCCGGAAGTGAGGTCACTAAACCCGGAAGTGAGGTCAACAAACATGGAAGTGAGGTCAGCAGACCCGGAATTTGAGGTCTGCTAACCCGGAAGTGAGGTCTGCAAACCCCTAAGTGAGGTCACTAAACCCGGAAGTGAGGTCAGAAAACGCGTAAAGTGAGGTCAGCATACTCAGAAAGTGAGGTCGGAAAACCCGGAAGTGAGGTCACCAGACCTGGAAGTGAGGTCAGCAGACCTGGAAAGTGGGGTCTGCTAACCCGGAAGTGAGGTCAACAAACATGGAAGTGAGGTCAGCATACTCGGAAAGTGAGGTTGGCAAACCCTGAGGTGAGGTCACCAAACCCGGAAGTGAGGTCAGCAGACCGGTAAAGGGAGGTCTGCTAACGAGGAAGTGAGGTCAGCAAACCCAGAAGTGAGGTCACTAAACCCGGAAGTGAGGTCAGCAAACGCGTAAAGTGATGTCAGCATACTCAGAAAGTGAGGTCGGCAAACCCGGAAGTGAGGTCTCCAAACCGGGAAGTGAGGTCAGTAGACCCGGGATTTGGGGTCTGCTAACCCGGAAGTGAGGTCAGCAAACCCAGAAGTGACCTCACTAAACACAGAAGTGAGGTAAGAAACCCAGAAGTGAGGTCAGCAGTCCCAGAAAGTGAGGTCTGCTACCCGGAAGTTAGGTCACCAAACCCAGATTTGAGGTCACCAAACCCGGATGTGAGTTCAGCAATCCCGGAAAGTGAGGTCAGCATAATCAGAAAGTGAGGTCGGCAAACCCGGAAGTGAGGTCACCAAACCCGGAAGTGAGGTCAGCAGACCGGGAAAGTGAGGACAGCAAACCCGGAAGTGAGGTCAGCAAACCCCGAAGTGACGTCACTAAACCCGGAAGTGAGGTCACCACACCCAGAAGTGAGGTCAGCAGACCCGGAATGTGAGGTCAGCATAATCAGAAAGTGAGGTCAGCAAACCCGGAAGTGAGGTCAGCATACCCGGAAGTGAGGCCAGCAAACCCAAAACGTGAGGTCAGCAAACCCAGAAGTGAGGTCACTAAACCTGGAAGTGAGGTCAGCAAACGCGTAAAGTGAAATCAGCATACTCAGAAAGTCAGGTCGGCAAACTCGGAAGTGAGTTCACCAAACCCAGAAGTGAGGTCAGCAGACCGGGAAAGTGATGACAGCAAACCCGGAAGTGAGGTCAGCAAACCCCGAAGTCACGTCACTAAACCCGGAAGTGAGGTCACCACACCTGGAAGTGAGGTCAGCAGACCCGGAAAGTGAGGTCAGCATAATCAGAAAGTGAGGTCGGCAAACCCTGAAGTGAGGTCAGCATAATCAGAAAGTGAGGTCGGCAAACCCGGAAGTGAGGTCACCACACCCGGAAGTGAGACCAGCAAACCCAAAAGGTGAGGTCAGCAAACCCAGAAGTGAGGTCACTAAACCTGGAAGTGAGGTCAGCAAACGCGTAAAGTGAAATCAGCATACTCAGAAAGTGAGGTCGGCAAACTCGGATGTGAGGTCACCAAACCCAGAAGTGAGGTCACCAAACCCGGAAGGGAGGTCAGTAGACCCGGAAAGTGGGGTCTGCTAACCCGGAAGTGAGGTCAGCAAACACGGAAGTGATGTCACTAAACCCAGAAGTGAGGTCAGCAAACCCGGAAGTGAGGTCAGCAGACCCGGAAAGTGAGGTCTGCTAACTCGGAAGTGAGGTCAGCAGACCCGGAAAGTGAGGTCTGCAAACCCGGAAGTGAAGTCAGCAAACCCCGAAGTCATGTCACTAAACCCAGAAGTGAGGTCACCACACCCGGAAGTGAGGTCACCACAACCGGAAGTGAGGTCAGCAGACCCGGAAAGTGAGATCAGCATAATCAGAAAGTGAGGTCGGCAAACCCGGAAGTGAGGTCAGCAAACCCAGAAGTGAGGTCAATAAACCCTGAAGTGTGGTCAGCAAAAGCGTAAAGTGAAATCAGCATACTCAGAAAGTGAGTTCGGCAAACTCGGAAGTGAGGTCACCAAACCCAGAAGTGAGGTCACCAAACCCGGAAGGGAGGTCAGTAGACCCGGAAAGTGGGGTCTGCTAACCCGGATGTGAGGTCAGCAAACACGGAAGTGATGTCACTAAACCCAGAAGTGAGGTCAGCAGACCCGGAAGTGAGGTCAGCAGACCCCGAAAAGTGAGGTCTGCTAACTCGGAAGTGAGGTCAGCAGACCCTGAAAGTGAGGTCAGCAAACACGGAAGTGAGGTCAGCAAACCCAAAAGTGAGGTAAGCATACTCGGAAAGTGAGGTCAGCATTCCCAGAAGTGAGGTCAGCAGAACGGGAAAGTGAGGTCAGCATACCCGGAATTTGAGGTCAGCAAACCCAAAAAGTGAGGTCAGCATATCTGGAAGTGACGTCACTAAACCCGGAAGTGAGGTCAGCATACCCGGAAGTAAGGTAAGCAGACCGGGAAAGTGAGGTCACCAAAACCGGAAATGAGGTCATCAAACCTGGAAAGTGAGGTCAGCATACTCAGAAAGTGAGGTCGGCAAAGCCAGAAGTGAGGTCACCAAACCCAGATTTGAGGTCACCACACCCGGAATTGATGTCAGCAAGCCTGGAAAGTGAGGTCGGCATACTCGGAAAGTGAGGTCGGCAAACCCTGAGGTGAGGTCACCAAACCCGGAAGTCAGGTCAGCAGACCGGGAAAGTGAGGACAGCAAACCCCGAAGTGAGGTCAGCAAACCCCGAAGTCACTTCACTAAACCCGGAAGTGAGGTCACCACACCCGGAAGTGAGGTCAGCAGACCCGGAATGTGAGGTCAGCATAATCAGAAAGTGAGGTCGGCAAACCCGGAAGTGAGGTCACCATACCCGGAAGTGAGGCCAGCAAACCCAAAAAGTGAGGTCAGCAAAACCAGTAGTGAGGTCACTAAACCCGGAAGTGAGGTCAGCAAATGCATAAAGTGAGGTCAGCATACTCAGAAAGTGAGGTCGGAAAACCCGGAAGTGAGGTCACCAAACCCAGAAGTGAGGACACCAAACCCGGAAGTGAGGTCAGCAGACCGAGAAAGTAAGGTCAGCAAACCCTGAAGTGAGGTCAACAAACCCAAAAGTGAGGTAAGCATACTCGGAAAGTGAGGTCAGCATACCCGGAAGTAAGGTCAGCAGACCGGGAAAGTGAGGTCACCAAAACCGGAAATGAGGTCAGCAAACCTGGAAAGTGAGGTCAGCATACTCAGAAAGTGAGGTCGGCAAAGCCAGAAGTGAGGTCACCAAACCCAGATTTGAGGTCACCACACCCGGAATTGATGTCAGCAAGCCTGGAAAGTGAGGTCTGCATACTCGGAAAGTGAGGTCGGCAAACCCTGAGGTGAGGTCACCAAACCCGGAAGTCAGGTCAGCAGACCGGGAAAGTGAGGACAGCAAACCCCGAAGTGAGGTCAGCAAACCCCGAAGTCACGTCACTAAACCCGGAAGTGAGGTCACCACACCCGGAAGTGAGGTCAGCAGACCCGGAATGTGAGGTCAGCATAATCAGAAAGTGAGGTCGGCAAACCCGGAAGTGAGGTCACCATACCCGGAAGTGAGGCCAGCAAACCCAAAAAGTGAGGTCAGCAAAACCAGTAGTGAGGTCACTAAACCCGGAAGTGAGGTCAGCAAATGCATAAAGTGAGGTCAGCATACTCAGAAAGTGAGGTCGGAAAACCCGGAAGTGAGGTCACCAAACCCAGAAGTGAGGACACCAAACCCGGAAGTGAGGTCAGCAGACCGAGAAAGTAAGGTCAGCAAACCCTGAAGTGAGGTCAACAAAACCAAAAGTGAGGTAAGCATACTCGGCAAGTGAGGTCAGCATTCCCGGAAGTGAGGTCAGCAGACCGGGAAAGTGAGGTCAGCATACCTGGAATTTGAGGTCAGCAAACCCAAAAAGTGAGGTCAGCATATCTGGAAGTGACGTCACTAATCCGGGAAGTGAGGTCAGCATACCCGGAAGTGAGGTCAGCAGACTGAGAAAGTAAGGTCAGCAAACCCGGAAAGTGAGGTCAACAAACCCAGAAGTGATGTCAATAAACCCGGAAGTGAGTTCACCACACCCGGAAGTGAGGTCAGCAAACCCGGAAAGTGAGGTCAGCAAACCCGGAAAGTGAGGTCGGCAAACCCGGAAGTGAGGTCACCAAACCCAGAAGTGAGGTCACCAAACCCGGAAGTGAGGTCAGCAGACCGGGAAAGTGAGGTCAGCATACCCGGAAAGTGAGGTCAGCAAACCCAAAAAGTGAGGTCAGCATATCTGGAAGTGACGTCACTAAACCCGGAAGTGAGGTCAGCATACCCGGAAGTGAGGTCAGCAGACCCGGAAGTGAGTTCAGCAGACTTAGAAAATGAGGGCGTCAAACCCGGAAGTGAGGTCACCATACCCGGAAGTGAGGTCACCTGACCCAGAAAGTGAGGTCTGCTAACCCTGAAGTGAGGTCAGAAAACCAGGAAGTGATGTCACCAAAACCAGAGTTGATGACAGACAACGCGGAAAGTGAAGTCAGCATACTCGGAAAGTGAGGTCACCACACCCGGAAGTGAGGTCACCACACCCGGAAGTGAGGTCAGCAGACCCGGAATTTGAGGTCTGCTAACCCTGAAGTGAGGACACTAAACCCGGAAGTGAGGTCAGCAAACGCGTAAAGTGAGGTCAGCATACTCAGAAAGTGAGGTCGGAAAACCCGGAAGTAAGGTCACCAAACCCAGAAGTGAGGTCACCAAATCCGGAAGTGGGGTCTGCTAACCCGGAAGTGAGGTCAACAAACATGGAATTGAGGTCAGCATACTCGGAAATTGAGGTCGGCAAACCCTGAGGTGAGGTCACCCAACCCAGAAGTGAGGTCACCAAACCCGGAAGTGAGGTCAGTAGACCCGGAAAGTGGGGTCTGCTAACCCGGAAGTGAGGTCAGCAAACACGGAAGTGATGTCACTAAACCCGGAAGTGAGGTCAACATACATGGAAGTGAGGTCAGCAGACCCGGAATTTGAGGTCTGCTAACCCGGAAGTGAGGTCAGCAAACCCCGAAGTGAGGTCACTAAACCCGGAACTGAGGTCAGCAAACGCGTAAAGTCAGGTCAGCATACTCAGAAAGTGAGGTCGGAAAACCCGGAAGTGAGGTCACCAGACCTGGAAGTGAGGTCAGCAGACCCGGAAAGTGGGGTCTGCTAACCCGGAAGTGAGGTCAACAAACATGGAAGTGAGGTCAGCATACTCGGAAAGTGAGGTCGGCAAACCCTGAGGTGAGGTCACCAAACCCGGAAGTGAGGTCAGCAGACCGGTAAAGGGAGGTCTGCTAACGAGGAAGTGAGGTCAGCAAACCCAGAAGTGAGGTCACTAAACCCGGAAGTGAGGTCAGCAAACGCGTAAAGTGAAGTCAGCATACTCAGAAAGTGAGGTCGGCAAACCCGGAAGTGAGGTCACCAAACCCGGAAGTGAGGTCAGTAGACCCGGGAAGTGAGGTCTGCTAACCCGGAAGTGAGGTCAGCAAACCCAGAAGTGACGTCACTAAACACAGAAGTGACGTAACAAACCCAGAAGTGAGGTCAGCAGTCCCAGAAAGTGAGGTCTGCTACCCGGAAATGAGGTCACTAAACCCAGAAGTGAGGTCACGAAAACCGGAAATGAGGTCAGCAAACCTGGAAAGTGAGGTCAGCATACTCAGAACGTGAGGTCGGCAAAGCCAGAAGTAATGTCAGCAGACCCGGAAGTGAGGTCACCAAACCCAGATTTGAGGTCACCAAACCCGGATGTGAGTTCAGCAATCCCGGAAAGTGAGGTCAGCATAATCAGAAAGTGAGGTCGGCAAACCCGGAAGTGAGGTCACCAAACCCGGAAGTGAGGTCAGCAGACCGGGAAAGTGAGGACAGCAAACCCGGAAGTGAGGTCAGCAAACCCCGAAGTGACGTCACTAAACCCGGAAGTGAGGTCACCACACCCAGAAGTGAGGTCAGCAGACCCGGAATGTGAGGTCAGCATAATCAGAAAGTGAGGTCGGCAAACCCGAAAGTGAGGTCAGCATACCCGGAAGTGAGGCCAGCAAACCCAAAACGTGAGGTCAGCAAACCCAGAAGTGAGGTCACTAAACCTGGAAGTGAGGTCAGCAAACGCGTAAAGTGAAATCAGCATACTCAGAAAGTGAGTTCGGCAAACTCGGAAGTGAGTTCACCAAACCCAGAAGTGAGGTCAGCAGACCAGGAAAGTGAGGACAGCAAACCCGGAAGTGAGGTCAGCAAACCCCGAAGTCACGTCACTAAACCCGGAAGTGAGGTCACCACACCTGGAAGTGAGGTCAGCAGACCCGGAAAGTGAGGTCAGCATAATCAGAAAGTGAGGTCGGCAAACCCGGAAGTGAGGTCAGCATAATCAGAAAGTGAGGTCGGCAAACCCGGAAGTGAGGTCACCACACCCGGAAGTGAGGCCAGCAAACCCAAAAAGTGAGGTCAGCAAACCCAGAAGTGAGGTCACTAAACCTGGAAGTGAGGTCAGCAAACGCGTAAAGTGAAATCAGCATACTCAGAAAGTGAGGTCGGCAAACTCGGAAGTGAGGTCACCAAACCCAGAAGTGAGGTCACCAAACCCGGAAGTGAGGTCAGTAGACCCGGAAAGTGGGGTCTGCTAACCCGGAAGTGAGGTCAGCAAACACGGAAGTGATGTCACTAAACCCAGAAGTGAGGTCAACATACATGGAAGTGAGGTCAGCAGACCCGGAATTTGAGGTCTGCTAACCCGGAAGTGAGGTCAGCAAACCCCGAAGTGAGGTCACTAAACCCGGAACTAAGGTCAGCAAACGCGTAAAGTCAGGTCAGCTTACTCAGAAAGTGAGGTCGGAAAACCCGGAAGTGAGGTCACCAGACCTGGAAGTGAGGTCAGCAGACCCGGAAAGTGGGGTCTGCTAACCCGGAAGTGAGGTCAACAAACATGGAAGTGAGGTCAGCATACTCGGAAAGTGAGGTCGGCAAACCCTGAGGTGAGGTCACCAAACCCGGAAGTGAGGTCAGCAGACCGGTAAAGGGAGGTCTGCTAACGAGGAAGTGAGGTCAGCAAACCCAGAAGTGAGGTCACTAAACCCGGAAGTGAGGTCAGCAAACGCGTAAAGTGAAGTCAGCATACTCAGAAAGTGAGGTCGGCAAACCCGGAAGTGAGGTCACCAAACCCGGAAGTGAGGTCAGTAGACCCGGGAAGTGAGGTCTGCTAACCCGGAAGTGAGGTCAGCAAACCCAGAAGTGACGTCACTAAACACAGAAGTGACGTAACAAACCCAGAAGCGAGGTCAGCAGTCCCAGAAAGTGAGGTCTGCTACCCGGAAATGAGGTCACTAAACCCAGAAGTGAGGTCACGAAAACCGGAAATGAGGTCAGCAAACCTGGAAAGTGAGGTCAGCATACTCAGAACGTGAGGTCGGCAAAGCCAGAAGTAATGTCAGCAGACCCGGAAGTGAGGTCACCAAACCCAGATTTGAGGTCACCAAACCCGGATGTGAGTTCAGCAATCCCGGAAAGTGAGGTCAGCATAATCAGAAAGTGAGGTCGGCAAACCCGGAAGTGAGGTCACCAAACCCGGAAGTGAGGTCAGCAGACCGGGAAAGTGAGGACAGCAAACCCGGAAGTGAGGTCAGCAAACCCCGAAGTGACGTCACTAAACCCGGAAGTGAGGTCACCACACCCAGAAGTGAGGTCAGCAGACCCGGAATGTGAGGTCAGCATAATCAGAAAGTGAGGTCGGCAAACCCGAAAGTGAGGTCAGCATACCCGGAAGTGAGGCCAGCAAACCCAAAACGTGAGGTCAGCAAACCCAGAAGTGAGGTCACTAAACCTGGAAGTGAGGTCAGCAAACGCGTAAAGTGAAATCAGCATACTCAGAAAGTGAGTTCGGCAAACTCGGAAGTGAGTTCACCAAACCCAGAAGTGAGGTCAGCAGACCAGGAAAGTGAGGACAGCAAACCCGGAAGTGAGGTCAGCAAACCCCGAAGTCACGTCACTAAACCCGGAAGTGAGGTCACCACACCTGGAAGTGAGGTCAGCAGACCCGGAAAGTGAGGTCAGCATAATCAGAAAGTGAGGTCGGCAAACCCGGAAGTGAGGTCAGCATAATCAGAAAGTGAGGTCGGCAAACCCGGAAGTGAGGTCACCACACCCGGAAGTGAGGCCAGCAAACCCAAAAAGTGAGGTCAGCAAACCCAGAAGTGAGGTCACTAAACCTGGAAGTGAGGTCAGCAAACGCGTAAAGTGAAATCAGCATACTCAGAAAGTGAGGTCGGCAAACTCGGAAGTGAGGTCACCAAACCCAGAAGTGAGGTCACCAAACCCGGAAGTGAGGTCAGTAGACCCGGAAAGTGGGGTCTGCTAACCCGGAAGTGAGGTCAGCAAACACGGAAGTGATGTCACTAAACCCGGAAGTGAGGTCAACATACATGGAAGTGAGGTCAGCAGACCCGGAATTTGAGGTCTGCTAACCCGGAAGTGAGGTCAGCAAACCCCGAAGTGAGGTCACTAAACCCGGAACTAAGGTCAGCAAACGCGTAAAGTCAGGTCAGCATACTCAGAAAGTGAGGTCGGAAAACCCGGAAGTGAGGTCACCAGACCTGGAAGTGAGGTCAGCAGACCCGGAAAGTGGGGTCTGCTAACCCGGAAGTGAGGTCAACAAACATGGAAGTGAGGTCAGCATACTCGGAAAGTGAGGTCGGCAAACCCTGAGGTGAGGTCACCAAACCCGGAAGTGAGGTCAGCAGACCGGTAAAGGGAGGTCTGCTAACGAGGAAGTGAGGTCAGCAAACCCAGAAGTGAGGTCACTAAACCCGGAAGTGAGGTCAGCAAACGCGTAAAGTGAAGTCAGCATACTCAGAAAGTGAGGTCGGCAAACCCGGAAGTGAGGTCACCAAACCCGGAAGTGAGGTCAGTAGACCCGGGAAGTGAGGTCTGCTAACCCGGAAGTGAGGTCAGCAAACCCAGAAGTGACGTCACTAAACACAGAAGTGACGTAACAAACCCAGAAGTGAGGTCAGCAGTCCCAGAAAGTGAGGTCTGCTACCCGGAAATGAGGTCACTAAACCCAGAAGTGAGGTCACGAAAACCGGAAATGAGGTCAGCAAACCTGGAAAGTGAGGTCAGCATACTCAGAACGTGAGGTCGGCAAAGCCAGAAGTAATGTCAGCAGACCCGGAAGTGAGGTCACCAAACCCAGATTTGAGGTCACCAAACCCGGATGTGAGTTCAGCAATCCCGGAAAGTGAGGTCAGCATAATCAGAAAGTGAGGTCGGCAAACCCGGAAGTGAGGTCACCAAACCCGGAAGTGAGGTCAGCAGACCGGGAAAGTGAGGACAGCAAACCCGGAAGTGAGGTCAGCAAACCCCGAAGTGACGTCACTAAACCCGGAAGTGAGGTCACCACACCCAGAAGTGAGGTCAGCAGACCCGGAATGTGAGGTCAGCATAATCAGAAAGTGAGGTCGGCAAACCCGAAAGTGAGGTCAGCATACCCGGAAGTGAGGCCAGCAAACCCAAAACGTGAGGTCAGCAAACCCAGAAGTGAGGTCACTAAACCTGGAAGTGAGGTCAGCAAACGCGTAAAGTGAAATCAGCATACTCAGAAAGTGAGGTCGGCAAACTCGGAAGTGAGTTCACCAAACCCAGAAGTGAGGTCAGCAGACCAGGAAAGTGAGGACAGCAAACCCGGAAGTGAGGTCAGCAAACCCCGAAGTCACGTCACTATACCCGGAAGTGAGGTCACCACACCTGGAAGTGAGGTCAGCAGACCCGGAAAGTGAGGTCAGCATAATCAGAAAGTGAGGTCGGCAAACCCGGAAGTGAGGTCAGCATAATCAGAAAGTGAGGTCGGCAAACCCGGAAGTGAGGTCACCACACCCGGAAGTGAGGCCAGCAAACCCAAAAAGTGAGGTCAGCAAACCCAGAAGTGAGGTCACTAAACCTGGAAGTGAGGTCAGCAAACGCGTAAAGTGAAATCAGCATACTCAGAAAGTGAGGTCGGCAAACTCGGAAGTGAGGTCACCAAACCCAGAAGTGAGGTCACCAAACCCGGAAGGGAGGTCAGTAGACCCGGAAAGTGGGGTCTGCTAACCCGGAAGTGAGGTCAGCAAACACGGAAGTGATGTCACTAAACCCAGAAGTGAGGTCAGCAGACCCGGAAGTGAGGTCAGCAGACCCGGAAAGTGAGGTCTGCTAACTCGGAAGTGAGGTCAGCAGACCCGGAAAGTGAGGTCAGCAAACCCGGAAGTGAAGTCAGCAAACCCCGAAGTCACGTCACTAAACCCGGAAGTGAGGTCACCACACCCGGAAGTGAGGTCAGCAGACCCGGAAAGTGAGGTCAGCATAATCAGAAAGTGAGGTCGGCAAACCCGGAAGTGAGGTCAGCAAACCCAGAAGTGAGGTCAATAAACCCTGAAGTGAGGTCAGCAAAAGCGTAAAGTGAAATCAGCATACTCAGAAAGTGAGGTCGGCAAACTCGGAAGTGAGGTCACCAAACCCAGAAGTGAGGTCACCAAACCCGGAAGGGAGGTCAGTAGACCCGGAAAGTGGGGTCTGCTAACCCGGATGTGAGGTCAGCAAACACGGAAGTGATGTCACTAAACCCAGAAGTGAGGTCAGCAGACCCGGAAGTGAGGTCAGCAGACCCGGAAGTGAGTTCAGCAGACTTAGAAAATGAGGGCGTCAAACCCGGAAGTGAGGTCACCATACCCGGAAGTGAGGTCACCTGACCCAGAAAGTGAGGTCTGCTAACCCTGAAGTGAGGTCAGAAAACCAGGAATTGATGTCAGCAAAACCAGAGTTGATGACAGACAACGCGGAAAGTGAAGTCAGCATACTCGGAAAGTGAGGTCACCACACCCGGAAGTGAGGTCAGCAGACCCGGAATTTGAGGTCTGCTAACCCGGAAGTGAGAACACTAAACCCGGAAGTGAGGTCAGCAAATGCGTAAAGTGAGGTCAGCATACTCAGAAAGTGAGGTCGGAAAACCCGGAAGTGAGGTCACCAAACCCAGAAGTGAGGTCACCAAATCCGGAAGTGGGGTCTGCTAACCCGGAAGTGAGGTCAACAAACATGGAAGTGAGGTCAGCATACTCGGAAAGTGAGGTCGGCAAACCCTGAGGTGAGGTCACCAAACCCGGAAGTGAGGTCAGCAGACCGGGAAAGGGAGGTCTGCTAACGAGGAAGTGACGACACTAAACCCGGAAGTGAGGTCAGCATACCCCGAAGTGAGGTCAGCAAACGCGTAAAGTGAAGTCAGCATACTCAGAAAGTGAGGTCGGCAAACCCGGAAGTGAGGTCACCAAACCCAGAAGTGAGGTCACCAAACCCGGAAGTGAGGTCAGTAGACCCGGAAAGTGGGGTCTGCTAACCCGGAAGTGAGGTCAGCAAACACGGAAGTGATGTCACTAAACCCAGAAGTGAGGTCAGCAGACCCGGAAGTGAGGTCAGCAGACCCAGAAAGTGAGGTCAGCAAACCCGGAAGTGAGGTCAGCAAACCGAGGAAGTGAGGTCAGCATACTCAGAAAGTGAGTTCGGCAAACCTGGAAGTGCGGTCACCAAAGCCGGAAGTTAGGTCAGGGGACCCGGAAAGTGAGGTCTGCTTACCCGGAAGTGAGGTCAGCAGACCCAGAAAGTGAGGTTTGCTAACCCGGAAGTGAGGTCAGCATTCCCAGAAGTGAGGTCAGCAGACCGGGAAAGTGAGGTCAGCAAACCCTGAAGTGAGGTCAACAAACCCAGAAGTGATGTCAATAAACCCGGAAGTGAGGTCAACATACATGGAAGTGAGGTCAGCAGACCCGGAATTTGAGGTCTGCTAACCCGGAAGTGAGGTCAGCAAACACGGAAGTGATGTCACTAAACCCGGAAGTGATGTCAACATACATGGAAGTGAGGTCAGCAGACCCGGAATTTGAGGTCTGCTAACCCGGAAGTGAGGTCAGCAAACCCCGAAGTGAGGTCACTAAACCCGGAACTGAGGTCAGCAAACGCGTAAAGTCAGGTCAGCATACTCAGAAAGTGAGGTCGGAAAACCCGGAAGTGAGGTCACCAGACCTGGAAGTGAGGTCAGCAGACCCGGAAAGTGGGGTCTGCTAACCCGGAAGTGAGGTCAACAAACATGGAAGTGAGGTCAGCATACTCGGAAAGTGAGGTCGGCAAACCCTGAGGTGAGGTCACCAAACCCGGAAGTGAGGTCAGCAGACCGGTAAAGGGAGGTCTGCTAACGAGGAAGTGAGGTCAGCAAACCCAGAAGTGAGGTCACTAAACCCGGAAGTGAGGTCAGCAAACGCGTAAAGTGAAGTCAGCATACTCAGAAAGTGAGGTCGGCAAACCCGGAAGTGAGGTCACCAAACCCGGAAGTGAGGTCAGTAGACCCGGGAAGTGAGGTCTGCTAACCCGGAAGTGAGGTCAGCAAACCCAGAAGTGACGTCACTAAACACAGAAGTGACGTAACAAACCCAGAAGTGAGGTCAGCAGTCCCAGAAAGTGAGGTCTGCTACCCGGAAATGAGGTCACTAAACCCAGAAGTGAGGTCACGAAAACCGGAAATGAGGTCAGCAAACCTGGAAAGTGAGGTCAGCATACTCAGAACGTGAGGTCGGCAAAGCCAGAAGTAATGTCAGCAGACCCGGAAGTGAGGTCACCAAACCCAGATTTGAGGTCACCAAACCCGGATGTGAGTTCAGCAATCCCGGAAAGTGAGGTCAGCATAATCAGAAAGTGAGGTCGGCAAACCCGGAAGTGAGGTCACCAAACCCGGAAGTGAGGTCAGCAGACCGGGAAAGTGAGGACAGCAAACCCGGAAGTGAGGTCAGCAAACCCCGAAGTGACGTCACTAAACCCGGAAGTGAGGTCACCACACCCAGAAGTGAGGTCAGCAGACCCGGAATGTGAGGTCAGCATAATCAGAAAGTGAGGTCGGCAAACCCGAAAGTGAGGTCAGCATACCCGGAAGTGAGGCCAGCAAACCCAAAACGTGAGGTCAGCAAACCCAGAAGTGAGGTCACTAAACCTGGAAGTGAGGTCAGCAAACGCGTAAAGTGAAATCAGCATACTCAGAAAGTGAGGTCGGCAAACTCGGAAGTGAGTTCACCAAACCCAGAAGTGAGGTCAGCAGACCAGGAAAGTGAGGACAGCAAACCCGGAAGTGAGGTCAGCAAACCCCGAAGTCACGTCACTATACCCGGAAGTGAGGTCACCACACCTGGAAGTGAGGTCAGCAGACCCGGAAAGTGAGGTCAGCATAATCAGAAAGTGAGGTCAGCAAACCCGGAAGTGAGGTCAGCATAATCAGAAAGTGAGGTCGGCAAACCCGGAAGTGAGGTCACCACACCCGGAAGTGAGGCCAGCAAACCCAAAAAGTGAGGTCAGCAAACCCAGAAGTGAGGTCACTAAACCTGGAAGTGAGGTCAGCAAACGCGTAAAGTGAAATCAGCATACTCAGAAAGTGAGGTCGGCAAACTCGGAAGTGAGGTCACCAAACCCAGAAGTGAGGTCACCAAACCCGGAAGGGAGGTCAGTAGACCCGGAAAGTGGGGTCTGCTAACCCGGAAGTGAGGTCAGCAAACACGGAAGTGATGTCACTAAACCCAGAAGTGAGGTCAGCAGACCCGGAAGTGAGGTCAGCAGACCCGGAAAGTGAGGTCTGCTAACTCGGAAGTGAGGTCAGCAGACCCGGAAAGTGAGGTCAGCAAACCCGGAAGTGAAGTCAGCAAACCCCGAAGTCACGTCACTAAACCCGGAAGTGAGGTCACCACACCCGGAAGTGAGGTCAGCAGACCCGGAAAGTGAGGTCAGCATAATCAGAAAGTGAGGTCGGCAAACCCGGAAGTGAGGTCAGCAAACCCAGAAGTGAGGTCAATAAACCCTGAAGTGAGGTCAGCAAAAGCGTAAAGTGAAATCAGCATACTCAGAAAGTGAGGTCGGCAAACTCGGAAGTGAGGTCACCAAACCCAGAAGTGAGGTCACCAAACCCGGAAGGGAGGTCAGTAGACCCGGAAAGTGGGGTCTGCTAACCCGGATGTGAGGTCAGCAAACACGGAAGTGATGTCACTAAACCCAGAAGTGAGGTCAGCAGACCCGGAAGTGAGGTCAGCAGACCCGGAAGTGAGTTCAGCAGACTTAGAAAATGAGGGCGTCAAACCCGGAAGTGAGGTCACCATACCCGGAAGTGAGGTCACCTGACCCAGAAAGTGAGGTCTGCTAACCCTGAAGTGAGGTCAGAAAACCAGGAATTGATGTCAGCAAAACCAGAGTTGATGACAGACAACGCGGAATGTGAAGTCAGCATACTCGGAAAGTGAGGTCACCACACCCGGAAGTGAGGTCAGCAGACCCGGAATTTGAGGTCTGCTAACCCGGAAGTGAGAACACTAAACCCGGAAGTGAGGTCAGCAAATGCG
Organism: Coturnix japonica; assembly: GCF_054131305.1. Lineage (NCBI taxonomy): Eukaryota > Metazoa > Chordata > Aves > Galliformes > Phasianidae > Coturnix > Coturnix japonica. Next base: position 804,271 of record NC_140686.1, read on the forward strand.
TAAAGTGAGGTCAGCATACTCAGAAAGTGAGGTCGGAAAACCCGGAAGTGAGGTCACCAAATCCGGAAGTGGGGTCTGCTAACCCGGAAGTGAGGTCAACAAACATGGAAGTGAGGTCAGCATACTCGGAAAGTGAGGTCGGCAAACCCTGAGGTGAGGTCACCAAACCCGGAAGTGAGGTCAGCAGACCGGTAAAGGGAGGTCTGCTAACGAGGAAGTGACGTCACTAAACCCGGAAGTGAGGTCAGCATACCCAGAAGTGAGGTCAGCAAACGCGTAAAGTGAAGTCAGCATACTCAGAAAGTGAGGTCGGCAAACCCGGAAGTGAGGTCACCAAACCCAGAAGTGAGGTCACCAAACCCGGAAGTGAGGTCAGTAGACCCGGAAAGTGGGGTCTGCTAACCCGGAAGTGAGGTCAGCAAACACGGAAGTGATGTCACTAAACCCAGAAGTGAGGTCAGCAGACCCGGAAGTGAGGTCAGCAGACCCAGAAAGTGAGGTCAGCAAACCCGGAAGTGAGGTCAGCAAACCGAGGAAGTGAGGTCAGCATACTCAGAAAGTGAGTTCGGCAAACCTGGAAGTGCGGTCACCAAAGCCGGAAGTTAGGTCAGGGGACCCGGAAAGTGAGGTCTGCTTACCCGGAAGTGAGGTCAGCAGACCCAGAAAGTGAGGTTTGCTAACCCGGAAGTGAGGTCAGCATTCCCAGAAGTGAGGTCAGCAGACCGGGAAAGTGAGGTCAGCAAACCCTGAAGTGAGGTCAACAAACCCAGAAGTGATGTCAATAAACCCGGAAGTGAGGTCACCAAGCCGGAAAGAGAGGTTGGCAAACCCGGAAGTGACATCACCAAACCCAGAATTAGGTAACAAACCCAGAAGTGAGGTCAGCAGTCCCGGAAAGTGAGGTCTGCTAACCCGGAAATGTGGTCAGCAAACCCGGAAGTGAGGTCACCAAAACCGGAAATGAGGTCAGCAAACCTGGAAAGTGAGGTCAGCATACTCAGAAAGTGAGGTCGGCAAAGCCAGAAGTGAGGTCAGCAGACCCGGAAGTGAGGTCAGCAGACCGGGAAAGTGAGGACAGCAAACCCCGAAGTGAGGTCAGCAAACCCCGAAGTCACGTTACTAAACCCGGAAGTGAGGTCACCACACCCGGAAGTGAGGTCAGCAGACCCGGAAAGTGAGGTCAGCATAATCAGAAAGTGAGGTCGGCAAACCCGGAAGTGAAGTCACCATACCCGGAAGTGAGGCCAGCAAACCCAAAAAGTGAGGTCAGCAAACCCAGTTGTGAGGTCACTAAACCCGGAAGTGAGGTCAGCAAATGCATAAAGTGAGGTCAGCATACTCAGAAAGTGAGGTCGGAAAACCCGGAAGTGACGTCACCAAACCCAGAAGTGAGGTCACCAAACCCGGAAGTGAGGTCAGCAGACCGAGAAAGTAAGGTCAGCAAACCCGGAAAGTGAGGTCAACAAACCCAGAAGTGATGTCAATAAACCCGGAAGTGAGTTCACCACACCCGGGTGTGAGGTCAGCAAACCCGGAAAGTGAGGTCAGCAAACCCGGAAAGTGAGGTCGGCAAACCCGGAAGTGAGGTCACCAAACCCAGAAGTGAGGTCACCAAACCCGGAAGTGAGGTCAGCAGACCGGGAAAGTGAGGTCAGCATACCCGGAAAGTGAGGTCAGCAAACCCAAAAAGTGAGGTCAGCATATCTGGAAGTGACGTCACTAAACCCGGAAGTGAGGTCAGCATACCTGGAAGTGAGGTCAGCAGACCCGGAAGTGAGTTCAGCAGACTTAGAAAATGAGGGCGTCAAACCCGGAAGTGAGGTCACCATACCCGGAAGTGAGGTCACCTGACCCAGAAAGTGAGGTCTGCTAACCCTGAAGTGAGGTCAGAAAACCAGGAAGTGATGTCACCAAAACCAGAGTTGATGACAGACAACGCGGAAAGTGAAGTCAGCATACTCGGAAAGTGAGGTCACCACACCCGGAAGTGAGGTCACCACACCCGGAAGTGAGGTCAGCAGACCCGGAATTTGAGGTCTGCTAACCCTGAAGTGAGGACACTAAACCCGGAAGTGAGGTCAGCAAACGCGTAAAGTGAGGTCAGCATACTCAGAAAGTGAGGTCGGAAAACCCGGAAGTGAGGTCACCAAACCCAGAAATGAGGTCACCAAATCCGGAAGTTGGGTCTGCTAACCCGGATGTGAGGTCAACAAACATGGAAGTGAGGTCAGCATACTCGGAAATTGAGGTCGGCAAACCCTGAGGTGAGGTCACCAAACCCGGAAGTGAGGTCAGCAGACCGGGAAAGGGAGGTCTCCTAACGAGGAAGTGAGGTCAGCAAACCCAGAAGTGACGTCACCACACCCGGAAGTGAGGTCAGCAAACGCGTAAAGTGAAGTCAGCATACTCAGAATGTGAGGTCGGCAAACCCGGAAGTGAGGTCACAAAACCCAGAAGTGAGGTCACCAAACCCGGAAGTGAGGTCAGTAGACCCGGAAAGTGGGGACTGCTAACCCGGAAGTGAGGTCAGCAAACACGGAAGTGATGTCACTAAACCCGGAAGTGAGGTCAACATACATGGAAGTGAGGTCAGCAGACCCGGAATTTGAGGTCTGCTAACCCGGAAGTGAGGTCAGCAAACCCCGAAGTGAGGTCACTAAACCCGGAAGTGAGGTCAGCAAACGCGTAAAGTGAGGTCAGCATACTCAGAAAGTGAGGCCGGAAAACCCGGAAGTGAGGTCACCAGACCTGGAAGTGAGGTCAGCAGACCCGGAAAGTGGGGTCTGCTAACCCGGAAGTGAGGTCAACAAACATGGAAGTGAGGTCAGCATACTCGGAAAGTGAGGTCGGCAAACCCTGAGGTGAGGTCACCAAACCCGGAAGTGAGGTCAGCAGACCGGTAAAGGGAGGTCTGCTAACGAGGAAGTGAGGTCAGCAAACCCAGAAGTGAGGTCACTAAACCCGGAAGTGAGGTCAGCAAACGCGTAAAGTGAAGTCAGCATACTCAGAAAGTGAGGTCGGCAAACCCGGAAGTGAGGTCACCAAACCCGGAAGTGAGGTCAGTAGACCCGGGAAGTGAGGTCTGCTAACCCGGAAGTGAGGTCAGCAAACCCAGAAGTGATGTCACTAAACACAGAAGTGACGTAACAAACCCAGAAGTGAGGTCAGCAGTCCCAGAAAGTGAGGTCTGCTACCCGGAAATGAGGTCACTAAACCCAGAAGTGAGGTCACGAAAACCGGAAATGAGGTCAGCAAACCTGGAAAGTGAGGTCAGCATACTCAGAACGTGAGGTCGGCAAAGCCAGAAGTAATGTCAGCAGACCCGGAAGTGAGGTCACCAAACCCAGATTTGAGGTCACCAAACCCGGATGTGAGTTCAGCAATCCCGGAAAGTGAGGTCAGCATAATCAGAAAGTGAGGTCGGCAAACCCGGAAGTGAGGTCACCAAACCCGGAAGTGAGGTCAGCAGACCGGGAAAGTGAGGACAGCAAACCCGGAAGTGAGGTCAGCAAACCCCGAAGTGACGTCACTAAACCCGGAAGTGAGGTCACCACACCCAGAAGTGAGGTCAGCAGACCCGGAATGTGAGGTCAGCATAATCAGAAAGTGAGGTCGGCAAACCCGAAAGTGAGGTCAGCATACCCGGAAGTGAGGCCAGCAAACCCAAAACGTGAGGTCAGCAAACCCAGAAGTGAGGTCACTAAACCTGGAAGTGAGGTCAGCAAACGCGTAAAGTGAAATCAGCATACTCAGAAAGTGAGTTCGGCAAACTCGGAAGTGAGTTCACCAAACCCAGAAGTGAGGTCAGCAGACCAGGAAAGTGAGGACAGCAAACCCGGAAGTGAGGTCAGCAAACCCCGAAGTCACGTCACTATACCCGGAAGTGAGGTCACCACACCTGGAAGTGAGGTCAGCAGACCCGGAAAGTGAGGTCAGCATAATCAGAAAGTGAGGTCGGCAAACCCGGAAGTGCGGTCAGCATAATCAGAAAGTGAGGTCGGCAAACCCGGAAGTGAGGTCACCACACCCGGAAGTGAGGCCAGCAAACCCAAAAAGTGAGGTCAGCAAACCCAGAAGTGAGGTCACTAAACCTGGAAGTGAGGTCAGCAAACGCGTAAAGTGAAATCAGCATACTCAGAAAGTGAGGTCGGCAAACTCGGAAGTGAGGTCTCCAAACCCAGAAGTGAGGTCACCAAACCCGGAAGGGAGGTCAGTAGACCCGGAAAGTGGGGTCTGCTAACCCGGAAGTGAGGTCAGCAAACACGGAAGTGATGTCACTAAACCCAGTAGTGAGGTCAGCAGACACGGAAGTGAGGTCAGCAGACCCGGAAAGTGAGGTCTGCTAACTCGGAAGTGAGGTCAGCAGACCCGGAAAGTGAGGTCAGCAAACCCGGAAGTGAAGTCAGCAAACCCCGAAGTCACGTCACTAAACCCGGAAGTGAGGTCACCACACCCGGAAGTGAGGTCAGCAGACCCGGAAAGTGAGGTCAGCATAATCAGAAAGTGAGGTCGGCAAACCCGGAAGTGAGGTCAGCAAACCTAGAAGTGAGGTCAATAAACCCTGAAGTCAGGTCACCACACCCGGAAGTGAGGCCAGCAAACCCAAAAAGTGAGGTCAGCAAACCCAGAAGTGAAGTCACTAAACCTGGAAGTGAGGTCAGCAAACGCGTAAAGTGAAATCAGCATACTCAGAAAGTGAGGTCGGCAAACTCGGAAGTGAGGTCACCAAACCCAGAAGTGAGGTCACCAAACCCGGAAGGGAGGTCAGTAGACCCGGAAAGTGGGGTCTGCTAACCCGGAAGTGAGGTCAGCAAACACGGAAGTGATGTCACTAAACCCAGAAGTGAGGTCAGCAGACACGGAAGTGAGGTCTGCTAACTCGGAAGTGAGGTCAGCAGACCCGGAAAGTGAGGTCAGCAAACCCGGAAGTGAAGTCAGCAAACCCCGAAGTCACGTCACTAAACCCGGAAGTGAGGTCACCACACCCGGAAGTGAGGTCAGCAGACCCGGAAAGTGAGGTCAGCATAATCAGAAACTGAGGTCGGCAAACCCGGAAGTGAGGTCAGCAAACCCAGAAGTGAGGTCAATAAACCCTGAAGTGAGGTCAGCAAAAGCGTAATGTGAAATCAGCATACTCAGAAAGTGAGGTCGGCAAACTCGGAAGTGAGGTCACCAAACCCAGAAGTGAGGTCACCAAACCCGGAAGGGAGGTCAGTAGACCCGGAAAGTGGGGTCTGCTAACCCGGATGTGAGGTCAGCAAACACGGAAGTGATGTCACTAAACCCAGAAGTGAGGTCAGCAGACCCGGAAGTGAGGTCAGCAGACCCCGAAAAGTGAGGTCTGCTAATTCGGAAGTGAGTTCAGCAGACCCGGAAAGTGAGGTCAGCAAACCCGGAAGTGAGGTCAGCAGACCGGGAAAGTGAGGTCAGCATACCCGGAATTTGCGGTCAGCAAACCCAAAAAGTGAGGTCAGCATATCTGGAAGTGACGTCACTAAACCCGGAAGTGAGGTCAGCATACCCGGAAGTGAGGTCAGCAGACCGGGAAAGTGAGGTCAGTATACCCCGAAATTTGAGGTCAGCAAACCCAAAAAGTGAGGTCATCATATCTGGAAGTGACGTCACTAAACCCAGAAGTGAGGTCAGCATACCCGGAAGTGAGGTCAGCAGACCCAGAATTTGAGTTCAGCAGACTTAGAAAATGAGGGCGTCAAACCCGGAAGTGAGGTCACCATACCCGGAAGTGAGGTCACCTGACCCAGAAAGTGAGGTCTGCTAACCCTGAAGTGAGGTCAGAAAACCAGGAAGTGATGTCACCAAAACCAGAGTTGATGACAGACAACGCGGAAAGTGAAGTCAGCATACTCGGAAAGTGAGGTCACCACACCCGGAAGTGAGGTCACCACACCCGGAAGTGAGGTCAGCAGACCCGGAATTTGAGGTCTGCTAACCCTGAAGTGAGGACACTAAACCCGGAAGTGAGGTCAGCAAACGCGTAAAGTGAGGTCAGCATACTCAGAAAGTGAGGTCGGAAAACCCGGAAGTGAGGTCACCAAACCCAGAAATGAGGTCACCAAATCCGGAAGTTGGGTCTGCTAACCCGGATGTGAGGTCAACAAACATGGAAGTGAGGTCAGCATACTCGGAAATTGAGGTCGGCAAACCCTGAGGTGAGGTCACCAAACCCGGAAGTGAGGTCAGCAGACCGGGAAAGGGAGGTCTCCTAACGAGGAAGTGAGGTCAGCAAACCCAGAAGTGACGTCACCACACCCGGAAGTGAGGTCAGCAAACGCGTAAAGTGAAGTCAGCATACTCAGAATGTGAGGTCGGCAAACCCGGAAGTGAGGTCACAAAACCCAGAAGTGAGGTCACCAAACCCTTAAGTGAGGTCAGTAGACCCGGAAAGTGGGGTCTGCTAACCCGGAAGTGAGGTCAGCAAACACGGAAGTGATGTCACTAAACCCGGAAGTGAGGTCAACATACATGGAAGTGAGGTCAGCAGACCCGGAATTTGAGGTCTGCTAACCCGGAAGTGAGGTCAGCAAACCCCGAACTGAGGTCACTAAACCCGGAAGTGAGGTCAGCAAACGCGTAAAGTGAGGTCAGCATACTCAGAAAGTGAGGCCGGAAAACCCGGAAGTGAGGTCACCAGACCTGGAAGTGAGGTCAGCAGACCCGGAAAGTGGGGTCTGCTAACCCGGAAGTGAGGTCAACAAACATGGAAGTGAGGTCAGCATACTCGGAAAGTGAGGTCGGCAAACCCTGAGGTGAGGTCACCAAACCCGGAAGTGAGGTCAGCAGACCGGTAAAGGGAGGTCTGCTAACGAGGAAGTGAGGTCAGCAAACCCAGAAGTGAGGTCACTAAACCCGGAAGTGAGGTCAGCAAACGCGTAAAGTGAAGTCAGCATACTCAGAAAGTGAGGTCGGCAAACCCGGAAGTGAGGTCACCAAACCCGGAAGTGAGGTCAGTAGACCCGGGAAGTGAGGTCTGCTAACCCGGAAGTGAGGTCAGCAAACCCAGAAGTGATGTCACTAAACACAGAAGTGAGGTAACAAACCCAGAAGTGAGGTCAGCAGTCCCAGAAAGTGAGGTCTGCTACCCGGAAATGAGGTCACTAAACCCAGAAGTGAGGTCACGAAAACCGGAAATGAGGTCAGCAAACCTGGAAAGTGAGGTCAGCATACTCAGAACGTGAGGTCGGCAAAGCCAGAAGTAATGTCAGCAGACCCGGAAGTGAGGTCACCAAACCCAGATTTGAGGTCACCAAACCCGGATGTGAGTTCAGCAATCCCGGAAAGTGAGGTCAGCATAATCAGAAAGTGAGGTCGGCAAACCCGGAAGTGAGGTCACCAAACCCGGAAGTGAGGTCAGCAGACCGGGAAAGTGAGGACAGCAAACCCGGAAGTGAGGTCAGCAAACCCCGAAGTGACGTCACTAAACCCGGAAGTGAGGTCACCACACCCAGAAGTGAGGTCAGCAGACCCGGAATGTGAGGTCAGCATAATCAGAAAGTGAGGTCGGCAAACCCGAAAGTGAGGTCAGCATACCCGGAAGTGAGGCCAGCAAACCCAAAACGTGAGGTCAGCAAACCCAGAAGTGAGGTCACTAAACCTGGAAGTGAGGTCAGCAAACGCGTAAAGTGAAATCAGCATACTCAGAAAGTGAGTTCGGCAAACTCGGAAGTGAGTTCACCAAACCCAGAAGTGAGGTCAGCAGACCAGGAAAGTGAGGACAGCAAACCCGGAAGTGAGGTCAGCAAACCCCGAAGTCACGTCACTAAACCCGGAAGTGAGGTCACCACACCTGGAAGTGAGGTCAGCAGACCCGGAAAGTGAGGTCAGCATAATCAGAAAGTGAGGTCGGCAAACCCGGAAGTGAGGTCAGCATAATCAGAAAGTGAGGTCGGCAAACCCGGAAGTGAGGTCACCACACCCGGAAGTGAGGCCAGCAAACCCAAAAAGTGAGGTCAGCAAACCCAGAAGTGAGGTCACTAAACCTGGAAGTGAGGTCAGCAAACGCGTAAAGTGAAATCAGCATACTCAGAAAGTGAGGTCGGCAAACTCGGAAGTGAGGTCTCCAAACCCAGAAGTGAGGTCACCAAACCCGGAAGGGAGGTCAGTAGACCCGGAAAGTGGGGTCTGCTAACCCGGAAGTGAGGTCAGCAAACACGGGAGTGATGTCACTAAACCCAGAAGTGAGGTCAGCTGACCCGGAAGTAAGGTCAGCAGACCCCGAAAAGTGAGGTCTGCTAATTCGGAAGTGAGGTCAGCAGACCCGGAAAGTGAGGTCAGGAAACCCGGAAGTGAAGTCAGCAAACCCCGAAGTCACGTCACTAAACCCGGAAGTGAGGTCACCACACCCGGAAGTGAGGTCAGCAGACCCGGAAAGTGAGGTCAGCATAATCAGAAAGTGAGGTCGGCAAACCCGGAAGTGAGGTCAGCAAACCCAGAAGTGAGGTCAATAAACCCTGAAGTGAGGTCAGCAAAAGCGTAAAGTGAAATCAGCATACTCAGAAAGTGAGGTCGGCAAACTCGGAAGTGAGGTCACCAAACCCAGAAGTGAGGTCACCAAACCCGGAAGGGAGGTCAGTAGACCCGGAAAGTGGGGTCTGCTAACCCGGATGTGAGGTCAGCAAACACGGAAGTGATGTCACTAAACCCAGAAGTGAGGTCAGCAGACCCGGAAGTGAGGTCAGCAGACCCCGACAAGTGAGGTCTGCTAATTCGGAAGTGAGTTCAGCAGACCCGGAAAGTGAGGTCAGCAAACCCGGAAGTGAGGTCAGCAAACCCAAAAGTGAGGTAAGCATACTCGGAAAGTGAGGTCAGCATTCCCGGAAGTGAGGTCAGAAGACCGGGAAAGTGAGGTCAGCATACCCGGAATTTGCGGTCAGCAAACCCAAAAAGTGAGGTCAGCATATCTGGAAGTGACGTCACTAAACCCGGAAGTGAGGTCAGCATACCCGGAAGTGAGGTCAGCAGACAGGGAAAGTGAGGTCAGTATACCCCGAAATTTGAGGTCAGCAAACCCAAAAAGTGAGGTCATCATATCTGGAAGTGACGTCACTAAACCCAGAAGTGAGGTCAGCATACCCGGAAGTGATGTCAGCAGACCCAGAAGTGAGTTCAGCAGACTTAGAAAATGATGGCGTCAAACCCGGATGTGAGGTCACCATACCCGGAAGTGAGGTCACCTGACCCAGAAAGTGAGGTCTGCTAACCCTGAAGTGAGGTCAGAAAACCAGGAAGTGATGTCACCAAAACCAGAGTTGATGACAGACAACGCGGAAAGTGAAGTCAGCATACTCGGAAAGTGAGGTCACCACACCCGGAAGTGAGGTCACCACACCCGGAAGTGAGGTCAGCAGACCCGGAAAGTGAGGTCTGCTAACTCGGAAGTGAGGTCAGCAGACCCGGAAAGTGAGGTCAGCAAACCCGGAAGTGAAGTCAGCAAACCCCGAAGTCACGTCACTAAACCCGGAAGTGAGGTCACCACACCTGGAAGTGAGTTCACCACACCCGGAAAGTGAGGTCAGCATAATCAGAAAGTGAGGTCGGCAAACCCGGAAGTGAGGTCAGCAAACCCAGAAGTGAGGTCAATAAACCCTGAAGTGAGGTCAGCAAAAGCGTAAAGTGAAATCAGCATACTCAGAAAGTGAGGTCGGAAAACTCGGAAGTGAGGTCACCAAACCCAGAAGTGAGGTCACCAAACCCGGAAGGGAGGTCAGTAGACCCGGAAAGTGGGGTCTGCTAACCCGGATGTGAGGTCAGCAAACACGGGAGTGATGTCACTAAACCCAGAAGTGAGGTCAGCAGACCCGGAAGTAAGGTCAGCAGACCCCGAAAAGTGAGGTCTGCTAACTCGGTAGTGAGGTCAGCAGACCCGGAAAGTGAGGTCAGCAAACCCGGAAGTGAGGTCAGCAAACCCAAAAGTGAGGTAAGCATACTCGGAAAGTGAGGTCAGCATTCCCAGAAGTGAGGTCAGCAGACCGGGAAAGTGAGGTCAGCATACCCGGAATTTGAGGTCAGCAAACCCAAAAAGTGAGGTCAGCATATCTGGAAGTGACGTCACTAAACCCGGAAGTGAGGTCAGCATACCCGGAAGTGAGGTCAGCAGACCCGGAAGTGAGTTCAGCAGACTTAGAAAATGAGGGCGTCAAACCCGGAAGTGAGGTCACCATACTCGGAAGTGAGGTCACCTGACCCAGAAAGTGAGGTCTGCTAACCCTGAAGTGAGGTCAGAAAACCAGGAAGTGATGTCACCAAAACCAGAGTTGATGACAGACAACGCGGAAAGTGAAGTCAGCATACTCGGAAAGTGAGGTCACCACACCCGGAAGTGAGGTCAGCAGACCCGGAATTTGAGGTCTGCTAACCCGGAAGTGAGGACACTAAACCCGGAAGTGAGGTCAGCAAACGCGTAAAGTCAGGTCAGCATACTCAGAAAGTGAGGTCGGAAAACCCGGAAGTGAGGTCACCAAACCCAGAAGTGAGGTCACCAAATCCGGAAGTGGGGTCTGCTAACCCGGAAGTGAGGTCAACAAACATTGAAGTGAGGTCAGCATACTCGGAAAGTGAGGTCGGCAAACCCTGAGGTGAGGTCACCAAACCCGGAAGTGAGGTCAGCAGACCGGGAAAGGGAGGTCTGCTAACGAGGAAGTGAGGTCAGCAAACCCAGAAGTGACGTCACCACACCCGGAAGTGAGGTCAGCAAACGCATAAAGTGAAGTCAGCATACTCAGAAAGTTAGGTCAGCAAACCCGGAAGTGAGGTCACCAAACCCAGAAGTGAGGTCACCAAACCCTTAAGTGAGGTCAGTAGACCCGGAAAGTGGGGTCTGCTAACCCGGAAGTGAGGTCAGCAAACACGGAAGTGATGTCACTAAACCCAGAAGTGAGGTCAGCAGACCCGGAAGTGAGGTCAGCAGACCCAGAAAGTGAGGTCAGCAAACCCGGAAGTGAGGTCAGCAAACCGAGGAAGTGAGGTCAGCATACTCAGAAAGTGAGTTCGGCAAACCTGGAAGTGCGGTCACCAAAGCCGGAAGTTAGGTCAGGGGACCCGGAAAGTGAGGTCTGCTTACACGGAAGTGAGGTCAGCAGACCCAGAAAGTGAGGTCAGCAAACCCTGAAGTGAGGTCAACAAACCCAGAAGTGATGTCAATAAACCCGGAAGTGAGGTCACCAAGCCGGAAAGAGAGGTTGGCAAACCCGGAAGTGACATCACCAAACCCAGAATTAGGTAACAAACCCAGAAGTGAGGTCAGCAGTCCCGGAAATTGAGGTCTGCTAACCCGGAAATGTGGTCAGCAAACCCGGAAGTGAGGTCACCAAAACCGGAAATGAGGTCAGCAAACCTGGAAAGTGAGGTCAGCATACTCAGAAAGTGAGGTCGGCAAAGCCAGAAGTGAGGTCAGCAGACCCGGAAGTGAGGTCACCAAACCCAGATTTGAGGTCACCACACCCGGAATTGATGTCAGCAAGCCTGGAAAGTGAGGTCAGCATAATCAGAAAGTGAGGTCGGCAATCCCGGAAGTGAGGTCACCAAACCCGGAAGTGAGGTCAGCAGACCGGGAAAGTGAGGACAGCAAACCCCGAAGTGAGGTCAGCAAACCCCGAAGTCACGTCACTAAACCCGGAAGTGAGGTCACCACACCCGGAAGTGAGGTCAGCAGACCCGGAAAGTGAGGTCAGCATAATCAGAAAGTGAGGTCGGCAAACCCGGAAGTGAGGTCACCATACCCGGAAGTGAGGCCAGCAAACCCAAAAAGTGAGGTCAGCAAACCCAGTTGTGAGGTCACTAAACCCGGAAGTGAGGTCAGCATATGCATAAAGTGAGGTCAGCATACTCAGAAAGTGAGGTCGGAAAACCCGGAAGTGAGGTCACCAAACCCAGAAGTGAGGTCACCAAACCCGGAAGTGAGGTCAGCAGACCCGGAAGTGAGGTCAGCAAACCCGGAAAGTGAGGTCAGCAAACCCGGAAAGTGAGGTCGGCAAACTTGGAAGTGAGGTCACCAAACCCAGAAGTGAGGTCACCAAACCCGGAAGTGAGGTCAGCAGACCGGGAAAGTGAGGTCAGCATACCCGGAATTTGAGGTCAGCAAACCCAAAAAGTGAGGTCAGCATATCTGGAAGTGACGTCACTAAACCCGGAAGTGAGGTCAGCATACCCGGAAGTGAGGTCAGCAGACCCGGAAGTGAGTTCAGCAGACTTAGAAAATGAGGGCGTCAAACCCGGAAGTGAGGTCACCATACCCGGAAGTGAGGTCACCTGACCCAGAAAGTGAGGTCTGCTAACCCTGAAGTGAGGTCAGAAAACCAGGAAGTGATGTCACCAAAACCAGAGTTGATGACAGACAACGCGGAAAGTGAAGTCAGCATACTCGGAAAGTGAGGTCACCACACCCGGAAGTGAGGTCACCACACCCGGAAGTGAGGTCAGCAGACCCGGAATTTGAGGTCTGCTAACCCTGAAGTGAGGACACTAAACCCGGAAGTGAGGTCAGCAAACGCGTAAAGTGAGGTCAGCATACTCAGAAAATGAGGTCGGAAAACCCGGAAGTGAGGTCACCAAACCCAGAAGTGAGATCACCAAATCCGGAAGTGGGGTCTGCTAACCCGGAAGTGAGGTCAACAAACATGGAAGTGAGGTCAGCATACTCGGAAATTGAGGTCGGCAAACCCTGAGGTGAGGTCACCAAACCCAGAAGTGAAGTCAGCAGACCGGGAAAGGGAGGTCTGCTAACGAGGAAGTGAGGTCAGCAAACCCAGAAGTGACGTCACCACACCCGGAAGTGAGGTCAGCAAACGCGTAAAGTGAAGTCAGCATACTCAGAATGTGAGGTCGGCAAACCCGGAAGTGAGGTCAGCAAACGCGTAAAGTGAGGTCAGCATACTCAGAAAGTGAGGTCGGAAAACCCGGAAGTGAGGTCACCAGACCTGGAAGTGAGGTCAGCAGACCTGGAAAGTGGGGTCTGCTAACCCGGAAGTGAGGTCAACAAACATGGAAGTGAGGTCAGCATACTCGGAAAGTGAGGTCGGCAAACCCTGAGGTGAGGTCACCAAACCCGGAAGTGAGGTCAGCAGACCGGTAAAGGGAGGTCTGCTAACGAGGAAGTGAGGTCAGCAAACCCAGAAGTGAGGTCACTAAACCCGGAAGTGAGGTCAGCAAACGCGTAAAGTGAAGTCAGCATACTCAGAAAGTGAGGTCGGCAAACCCGGAAGTGAGGTCACCAAACCCGGAAGTGAGGTCAGTAGACCCGGGAAGTGAGGTCTGCTAACCCGGAAGTGAGGTCAGCAAACCCAGAAGTGACGTCACTAAACACAGAAGTGAGGTAACAAACCCAGAAGTGAGGTCAGCAGTCCCAGAAAGTGAGGTCTGCTACCCGGAAATGAGGTCACTAAACCCAGAAGTGAGGTCACGAAAACCGGAAATGAGGTCAGCAAACCTGGAAAGTGAGGTCAGCATACTCAGAACGTGAGGTCGGCAAAGCCAGAAGTAATGTCAGCAGACCCGGAAGTGAGGTCACCAGACCCAGATTTGAGGTCACCAAACCCGGATGTGAGTTCAGCAATCCCGGAACGTGAGGTCAGCATAATCAGAAAGTGAGGTCGGCAAACCCGGAAGTGAGGTCACCAAACCCGGAAGTGAGGTCAGCAGACCGGGAAAGTGAGGACAGCAAACCCGGAAGTGAGGTCAGCAAACCCCGAAGTGACGTCACTAAACCCGGAAGTGAGGTCACCACACCCAGAAGTGAGGTCAGCAGACCCGGAATGTGAGGTCAGCATAATCAGAAAGTGAGGTCGGCAAACCCGAAAGTGAGGTCAGCATACCCGGAAGTGAGGCCAGCAAACCCAAAACGTGAGGTCAGCAAACCCAGAAGTGAGGTCACTAAACCTGGAAGTGAGGTCAGCAAACGCGTAAAGTGAAATCAGCATACTCAGAAAGTGAGTTCGGCAAACTCGGAAGTGAGTTCACCAAACCCAGAAGTGAGGTCAGCAGACCAGGAAAGTGAGGACAGCAAACCCGGAAGTGAGGTCAGCAGACCAGGAAAGTGAGGACAGCAAACCCGGAAGTGAGGTCAGCAAACCCCGAAGTCACGTCACTATACCCGGAAGTGAGGTCACCACACCTGGAAGTGAGGTCAGCAGACCCGGAAAGTGAGGTCAGCATAATCAGAAAGTGAGGTCGGCAAACCCAGAAGTGAGGTCAGCATAATCAGAAAGTGAGGTCGGCAAACCCGGAAGTGAGGTCACCACACCCGGAAGTGAGGCCAGCAAACCCAAAAAGTGAGGTCAGCAAACCCAGAAGTGAGGTCACTAAACCTGGAAGTGAGGTCAGCAAACGCGTAAAGTGAAATCAGCATACTCAGAAAGTGAGGTCGGCAAACTCGGAAGTGAGGTCACCAAACCCAGAAGTGAGGTCACCAAACCCGGAAGGGAGGTCAGTAGACCCGGAAAGTGGGGTCTGCTAACCCGGAAGTGAGGTCACCACACCCGGAAGTGAGGTGAGCAGACCCGGAAAGTGAGGTCAGCATTATCAGAAAGTGAGGTCGGCAAACCCGGAAGTGAGGTCAGCAAACCCAGAAGTGAGGTCAATAAACCCTGAAGTGAGGTCAGCAAAAGCGTAAAGTGAAATCAGCATACTGAGAAAGTGAGGTCGGCAAACTCGGAAGTGAGGTCACCAAACCCAGAAGTGAGGTCACCAAACCCGGAAGGGAGGTCAGTATACCCGGAAAGTGGGGTCTGCTAACCCGGATGTGAGGTCAGCAAACACGGAAGTGATGTCACTAAACCCAGAAGTAAGGTCAGCAGACCCGGAAGTGAGGTCAGTAGACCCCGAAAAGTGAGGTCTGCTAATTCGGAAGTGAGTTCAGCAGACCCAGAAAGTGAGGTCAGCAAACCCGGAAGGGAGGTCAGTAGACCCGGAAAGTGGGGTCTGCTAACCCGGATGTGAGGTCAGCAAACACGGAAGTGATGTCACTAAACCCAGAAGTGAGGTCAGCAGACCCGGAAGTGAGGTCAGCAGACCCCGAAAAGTGAGGTCTGCTAATTCGGAAGTGAGTTCAGCAGACCCGGAAAGTGAGGTCAGCAAACCCGGAAGTGAGGTCAGCAAACCCAAAAGTGAGGTAAGCATACTCGGAAAGTGAGGTCAGCATTCCCGGAAGTGAGGTCAGCAGACCGGGAAAGTGAGGTCAGCATACCCGGAATTTGAGGTCAGCAAACCCAAAAAGTGAGGTCAGCATATCTGGAAGTGACGTCACTAAACCCGGAAGTGAGGTCAGCATACCCGGAAGTGAGGTCAGCAGACCCGGAAGTGAGGTCAGCATACCCGGAAGTGAGGTCAGCAGACCCGGAAGTGAGGTCAGCAGACTTAGAAAATGAGGGCGTCAAACCCGGAAGTGAGGTCACCATACCCGGAAGTGAGGTCACCTGACCCAGAAAGTGAGGTCTGCTAACCTTGAAGTGAGGTCAGAAAACCAGGAAGTGATGTCACCAAAACCAGAGTTGATGACAGACAACGCGGAAAGTGAAGTCAGCATACTTGGAAAGTGAAGTCACCACACCCGGAAGTGAGGTCACCACACCCAGAAGTGAGGTCAGCAGACCCGGAATTTGAGGTCTCCTAACCCGGAAGTGAGGACACTAAACCCGGAAGTGAGGTCAGCAAATGCGTAAAGTGAGGTCAGCATACTCAGAAAGTGAGGTCGGAAAACCCGGAAGTGAGGTCACCAAACCCAGAAGTGAGGTCACCAAATCCGGAAGTGGGGTCTGCTAACCCGGAAGTGAGGTCAACAAACATGGAACTGAGGTCAGCATACTCGGAAATTGAGGTCGGCAAACCCTGAGGTGAGGTCACCAAACCCGGAAGTGAGGTCAGCAGACCGGGAAAGGGTGGTCTGCTAACGAGGAAGTGAGGTCAGCAAACCCAGAAGTGACGTCACCACACCCGGAAGTGAGGTCAGCAAACGCGTAAAGTGAAGTCAGCATACTCAGAAAGTGAGGTCGGCAAACCCGGAAGTGAGGTCACCAAACCCAGAAGTGAGGTCACCAAACCCGGAAGTGAGGTCAGTAGACCCGGAAAGTGGGGTCTGCTAACCCGGAAGTGAGGTCAGCAAACCGAGGAAGTGAGGTCAGCATACTCAGAAAGTGAGTTCGGCAAACCTGGAAGTGCGGTCACGAAAGCCGGAAGTTTGGTCAGGGGACCGGGAAAGTGAGGTCTGCTTACCCGGAAGTGAGGTCAGCAGACCCAGAAAGTGAGGTTTGCTAACCCGGAAGTGAGGTCAGCATTCCCAGAAGTGAGGTCAGCAGACCGGGAAAGTGAGGTCAGCAAACCCGGAAGTGAGGTCACCAAGCCGGAAAGAGAGGTTGGCAAACCCGGAAGTGACATCACCAAACCCAGAATTAGGTAACAAACCCAGAAGTGAGGTCAGCAGTCCCGGAAATTGAGGTCTGCTAACCCGGAAATGTGGTCAGCAAACCCGGAAGTGAGGTCACCAAAACCGGAAATGAGGTCAGCAAACCTGGAAAGTGAGGTCAGCATACTCAGAAAGTGAGGTCGGCAAAGCCAGAAGTGAGGTCAGCAGACCCGGAAGTGAGGTCACCAAACCCAGATTTGAGGTCACCACACCCGCAATTGATGTCAGCAAACCTGGAAAGTGAGGTCAGCATAATCAGAAAGTGAGGTCACCACACCCGGAAGTGAGGTCAGCAGACCGGGAAAGTGAGGACAGCAAACCCCAAAGTGAGGTCAGCAAACCCCGATGTCACGTCACTAAACCCGGAAGTGAGGTCACCACACCCGGAAGTGAGGTCAGCAGACCCAGAAAGTGAGGTCAGCATAATCAGAAAGTGAGGTCGGCAAACCCGGAAGTGAGGTCACCATACCCGGAAGTGAGGCCAGCAAACCCAAAAAGTGAGGTCAGCAAACCCAGTAGTGAGGTCACTAAACCCGGAAGTGAGGTCAGCATATGCATAAAGTGAGGTCAGCACACTCAGAAAGTGAGGTCAGAAAACCCGGAAGTGAGGTCACCAAACCCAGAAGTGAGGTCACCAAACCCGGAAGTGAGGTCAGCAGACCGAGAAAGTAAGGTCAGCAAACCCTGAAGTGAGGTCAACAAACCCAGAAGTGATGTCAATAAACCCGGAAGTGAGTTCACCACACCCGGAAGTGAGGTCAGCAAACCCGGAAAGTGAGGTCAGCAAACCCGGAAAGTGAGGTCGGCAAACCCGGAAGTGAGGTCACCAAACCCAGAAGTGAGGTCACCAAACCCGGAAGTGAGGTCAGCAGACCGGGAAAGTGAGGTCAGCATACCCGGAATTTGAGGTCAGCAAACCCAAAAAGTGAGGTCAGCATATCTGGAAGTGACGTCACTAAACCCGGAAGTGAGGTCACCACACCCGGAAGTGAGGTCAGCAGACCCGGAAAGGGAGGTCTGCTAACCCGGAAGTGTGGTCAGCAAACCGGGAAAGGAAGGTCTGCTAACGAAGAAGTGAGGTCAGCGAACCCAGAAGTAATGTCAGCAAACCCTGAAGTGAGGTCAGCAGACCCGGAAAGTGAGGTCTGCTAACCCGGAAGTGAGGTCAGCAAACCCGGAAGTGAGGTCTCCAAACCTGGAATTGAGGAGAGCAAACCCAAAAAGTGAGGTCAGCATCCTCGGTAAGTGAGGTCACCAAACCCGGAAGTGAGGTCAGCAAACCCAGAAAGTGACGTCACCAAATCCGGAAGTGAGGTCAGCTAACGCGTAAATTGAAGTCAGCATATGTCATGGTTTTGTAATTTTGTAATTTTGCTATCAGTATTCCACATCATAACATCATGTCAAGTATGGATACTTCTGTTGAATGTGCAGTCCACAGAAGAAGACTACATATCCCAGAGAACAACAGGAGTAACAATAAGTCACGGGACCAGGACTCTATATAATCTCGTTCCCAGGCTGGAGTGCCCTCCTTCTTCTCTCGAACTTCTCGGAGAGTGGGAAGTGTTCCAGCCGTGTTGCCTAGAGTTCACAGTAGGCCTCTCGGTTTTCGGGGACTCTCTCTCTCTCTGTTTCGTTCGATTTATTAGCCTTAATTATATTATATTGTGTTATCTTGTATTTCGATATCATATTTAGTAAAATAAGTTTTTCCTCCTTAGATTGTCGCTGTTTTATCCCACTCCCCTTTTCCCCCTCCTTTCTGGGCCCCCAGGGGGGGGCGTGGGGTGGCTTCCCCTGTCACGGGCATAGGTAAATCTAAGTAACCCATGACAGCATACTCAGAAAGTGAGGTCGGCAAACCCGGAAGTGAGGTCACCAAACCCAGAAGTGAGGTCACCAAGCCCGGAAGTGAGGTCATTAGACCCGGAAAGTGGGGTCTGCTAACCCGGAAGTGAGGTCAGCAAACACAGAAGTGATGTCACTAAACCCAGAAGTGAGGTCAGCAGACCCGGAAGTGAGGTCAGCAGACCCGGAAAGTGAGGTCAGCAAACCCGGAAGTGAGGTCAGCAAACCCAAAAGTGAGGTCAGCATACTCAGAAAGTGAGTTCGGCAAGCCTGGAAGTGAGGTCACCAAACCCGGAAGTTAGGTCAGGAGTCCCGGAAAGTGAGGTCTGCTAACCCGGGAGTGAGGTCAGCAGACCCAGAAAGTGAGGTTTGCTAACCCGGAAGTGAGGTCAGCATTCCCAGAAGTGAGGTCAGCAGACCGGGAAAGTGAGGTCAGCAAACACGGAAGTGAGGTCACCAAGCCGGAAAGACAGGTTGGCAAACCCGGAAGTGACGTCACCAAACCCAGATGTGAGGTAACAAACCCAGAAGTGAGGTCAGCAGTCCTGGAAAGTTAGGTCTGCTCACTCGGAAGTGAGGTCAGCAAGCCCGGAAGTGAGGTCACCAAAACCGGAATTGAGGTCAGCAGACCGGGAAAGTGAGGTGAGCATAATCAGAAAGTGAGGTCGGCAAACCCGGAAGTGAGGTCAGCAAACCCAGAAGTGAGGTCAGCAGACCCGGAAGTGATGTCTGCAATCACGGAAATGAGGTCAGCAGACCCGGAAAGTGAGGTCGGCAAACCCGGAAGTGAGGTCACCCAAACCGGAGGTGACGTCACAAAATCTGGAATTGAGGTCAGCAAATGCGGAAAGTGAGGTCAGCATAATCGGAAAGAGAGGTCGGCAAACCCGGAAGTAAGGTCACTAAACACGGAAGTGAGGTCAGCAAACCCAAAAGTGAGGTCAGCATACTTGGAAAGTGAGGTCGGCAAACCCTGCGGTGTGGTCACCAAACCCGGAAGTGAGGTCAGCAGACGGGGAAGGGAGGTCTGCTAACGAGGAAGTGAGGTCAGCGAACCCAGAAATAAGGTCAACAAACCCAGAAATGAGGTCAGCAGACCCGGAAAGTGAGGTCTGCTAACCCGGAAGTGAGGTCAGCAAACCCGGAAGTGAGGTCTCCAAACCGGGAATTGAGGAGAGCAAACCCAAAAAGTGAGATCAGCATCCTCGTTAAGTGAGGTCAGCAAACCCGGAAGTGAGGTCAGCAAACCCAGAAAGTGACGTTACCAAATCCGGAAGTGAGGTCAGCAAACGCGTAAAGTGAAGTCAGCATACTCAGAAAGTGAGGTCGGCAAACCCGGAAGTGAGGTCACCAAAACCAGAAGTTTGGTCACCAAACCCGGAAGTGAGGTCAGCAGACCCAGAAAGTGAGGTCAGCAAACCCGGAAGTGAGGTCAGCAAACCCCGAAGTGAGGTCACCAAACCCAGAAGTGAGGTCACCAAACCCGGAAGTGAGGTCAGCAGACCGGGAAAGGGAGGTCTGCTAACGAGGAAGTGAGGTCAGCGAACCCAGAAAGTAAGGTCAGCAAACCCAGAAGTGAGGTCAGCAGTCCCGAAAGTGAGGTAAGCAGACCCGGAAAGTGAGGTCTGCTAACTCAGAAGTGAGGTCAGCATACCCGGAAGTGAGGCCAGCAAACCCAAAAAATGAGGTCAGCATATCTGGAAGTGACGTCAAGAAACCCGGAAGTGAGGTCAGCAGACCCGGAAGTCAGTTCAGCAGACTTAGAAAGTGAGGGCGGCAAACCCGGAAGTGAGGTCACCATACCCGGAATTGAGGTCACCTGACCCAGTAAGTGAGGTCTGCTAACCCTGAAGTGAGGTCAGAATACCCCGAAGTGATGTCACCAAAACCAGAGCTGATGACAGACAACACGGATAGTGAAGTCAGCATACTCGGAAAGTTAGTCACTCACACCCGGAAGTGAGGTCAGCCGACCCGAAATTTGAGGTCAGCAAACCCGGAACTGAGGTCAGCAGACCCGGAATTTGAGGTCTGCTAACCCAGAAGTGAGGTCAGCAAACCCAGAAGTGACGTTACTAAACCCGGAAGTGAGGTCAGCAAACGCGTAAAGTGAGGTCAGCATACCCATAAAATGACGTCGGAAAACCCGGAAGTGAGGTCAGCAGACCCAGAAAGTGAGGTCAGCAAACCCGGAAGTGAGGTCAGTAGACCCAGAAGTGACGTCACTAAACCCGGAAGTGAGGTCACCACACCCGGAATTGAGGTCAGCATAATCAGAAAGTGAGGTCGGCAAACCCGGAAGTGAGGTTACCAAACCCGGAAGTGAGGTCAGCATTCCCGGAAGTGAGGCCAGCAAACCCAAAAAGTGAGGTCACCAAACACGGAAGTGACGTCACTAAACCCGGTAGTGAGGTCAGCATACCCGGAAGTGAGTTCAGGAGACCCGGAAGTGAGTTCAGCAGACTTAGAAAGTGAGGGCGGCAAACCCGGAAGTGAGGTCACCAAACCCGGAAGTGAGGTCACCTGACCCAGAAAGTGAGGTCTGCTAACCCTGAAGTGAGGTCAGAAAACCCGGAAGTGATGTCACCAAAACCAAAGTTGAGGACAGACAACGCGGAAAGTGAAGTCAGCATACTCGGAAAGTGAGGTCACCACACCTGGAAGTGACGTCACCACACCCGGAAGTGAGGTCAGCAAACCCGGAAGTGAGGTCAGCAGACCGGGAAAGTGAGGTCAGCATACCCGGAAGTGAGGTCAGCAAACCCAGAAGTGAGGTCACTAAACCCGGAAGTGAGGTCAGCAAACGCGTAAAGTGAGGTCAGCATACTCAGAAAGTGAGGTCGGCAAACCCGGAAGTGAGCTCACCAAACCCGGAAGTGAGGTCACCAAACCCAGAAGTGAGGTCAGCAGACCCGGAAAGTGGGGTCTGCTAACCCGGAAGTGAGGTCAGCAAAGACGGAAGTGATGTCACTAAACCCAGAAGTTAGGTCAGCAGATCCGGAAGTGAGGTCTGCTAACCCGGAAGTGAGGTCAGCAAACCCAAAAGTGAGGTCAGCATACTCGGAAAGTGAGGTCGGCAAACCCTGAGGTGAGGTCACCAAACCCGGAAGTGAGGTCAGCAAACCCGGAATTGAGGTCAGTAGACCCGGAAAGTGGGGCCTGCTAACCCGGAAGTGAGGTCAACAAACATGGAAGTGATGTCACTAAACCCAGAAGTGACGTCACTTAACCTGGAAGTGAGGTCAGCAGACCTGGAAATTGAGGTCAGCAAACCCGGAAGTGAGGTCAGCTGACCCGGAAGTGAGGTCAGCAGACCCGGAAAGGGAGGTCTGCTAACGAGGAAGTGAGGTCAGTGAACCCAGAATTAAGGTCAGCAAACCCAGAAGTGAGGTCAGCATACCCGGAAGTGAGGTCAGCAGACCCGGAAAGTGAGGTCTGCTAACCCGGAAGTGAGGTCAGCAAACACGGAAGTGAGGTCATGTCACGGAGTACTCTAGAGCTCACTCCGGGACAGTGGGCAGAAACCGGGGCAGCAGGAACAAAAGCCCCCCCCCCCCCCTTTTCTCTCACGGCACGGTACGGCAAAGTGCGGTGTGGCCCAGCCTGGTTACATGCGTTTCGGAAGAGGGGAAGGGAAGGGAGATTGCGATTAGGTCTAACAAAAAATAAGGGAGAAAAAAGGTGATCTGAGAACGAATGGCAGTTTAATAACCTAATAACACTAAACAACAACAAGAGAGTTTCAACAAAGAGAATACCAAGTCCCCAATCTCACCGATGGAGCTGTGGAAGGCAGGAAGCTCTGACCACGTTGTCTCCTCGCGGGGAGCTGGGCCAGCAACCCCGTTCCCTTCCTCACTTCCCTTCCGGTGCCCCACCCCACATGCCCATTAAGGCAGCACACAGAAAAAAAAAACTTGTCCCCTTTACTCCCATTATGAGGCATGGTGTTCTGATGTGGAATACCAACACCAACCAAATTGCAAAACCTTAACATTCCACCCCTTATTACACATCATCACATCATGCCTAACTTTTATCAACATATAAACAGAACAGTAGTTAACATGCATTACATATGTACATACAGATATATATATATATATATATACACACATGGAATCACAGGCTGCACTCCCCCAGCATCAAATTTCCCTGTGGCACACACTGAACATCCCCTTCCTTCTGCATCACCCACCAGGTGCACCCAGGTCCCTGTGCAAAGACAGTTCCACGGAGGGGCCTCCCTTTTCCAGAGGCTGGAAGGACCCAAACCGCTTTTCCCAGCATATTCTTTACATGCACCACAGGAACCTTGTCTCCCTCCACGGTACGCAGGGAGTTGGACTGTGTAGCGTGGTCTCGGTTGGCTGATCCTCGGGTGTTTACCAGCCAGGTGGCTTCTGCTAGATGTTTCTCCCAGTTCTTAAATGCTCCACCACCCATCGCTTTCAGCGTGGTTTTCAGCAAACCGTTGTGGCGCTCG
The DNA here is from genome assembly GCF_054131305.1 of Coturnix japonica. Taxonomy (NCBI): domain Eukaryota; kingdom Metazoa; phylum Chordata; class Aves; order Galliformes; family Phasianidae; genus Coturnix; species Coturnix japonica. Next base: position 827,019 of record NC_140686.1, read on the forward strand.
ATCTTACCAGCAGCTGGTGCATGATAGGGGATGTGATAGATCCACTCGATGCCATGTTCTTTGGCCCAAGTGCTCACCAGTGAATTTTTGAAATGAGTCCCATTGTCTGACTTGATCCTCTCTGGGGTGCCATGCCGCCACAGGATTTGTGTCTCTAGGCCTAGTATGGTGTTTCTGGCAGTGGCATGGGGTACCGCATATGTCTCAAGCCACCCGGTGGTTACCTCCACCATGGTGAGTACATAATGCTTACTATTACGAGTCTTTGGCAGGGTGATATAATCAATCTGCCATGCCTCCCCATATTTATACTTTTCCCATCGCCCTTCCCCCCAGAGAAGTCTCATCCTCTTGGCCTGTTTGATCATGGCACAGGTGTCACAATCATGGATGATCTGTGCAATAGCGTCCATAGTTATGTCCACCCCTCGGTCTCTAGCCCACTTATGTGTTCCATCTCTGCCTTGATGGCCTGAGGTCTCATGGGCCCACCGAGCTAGGAATAACTCTCCCTTATTCTGCCAGTCCAGGTCTATCTGAGCCACCTCAATTCTGGCAGCTCGATCTACCTGGTGGTTATTTTGTTGCTCCTCTGTCGCTCGACTCTTGGGCACGTGGGCATCTACGTGACGCACCTTTAGGACCATGTTCTTTATTCAGGCAGCAATGTTCTTCCATAGTGCAGCGGCCCAAACAGGTTTACCTTTCCGCTGCCAGTTGTTTTGCTCCCATTGCTGCAACCACCCCCATAAGGCATTGGCCACCATCCATGAGTCAGTATAGAGGTAAAGCACTGGCCATTTCTCCCGCTCAGCAATGTCTAGGGCCAGCTGGACAGCCTTTACCTCCGCAAATTGACTCAATTCTCCTCTTCCTTCCGTGGCCTCTGCAACTTGTCGTGTGGAGCTCCACACTGCAGCCTTCCATCTGCGATGTTTCCCAACAATGCGGCACGATCCATCAGTGAACAGGGCGAACTTCTTTTCGTTTCCCGGAAGTTCATTGTATGGGGGAGCCTCTTTGGCACATGACACCTCTTCTGCTGGTGGTGCTTCAAACTTTTTACCTTCGGGCCAGTCCATGATCACTTCTAGGATCCCTGGACGGCTGAGGTTCCCCATCCCCACACAGGCCCACTGTGTGATTAGTGCAACCCACTTACTCCATGTGGCGTCTGTGGCGTGGTGAGTGGAGGGAACCTGCCCTTTAAACATCCAATTCAGCACTGGAAGTCAAGGTGCCAGGAGAAGCTGTGTTTCGGTGCCAATTACCTCAGAGGCAGCCCAGACCCCTTCATATGTGGCTAAGATCTCCTTCTCAGTTGGAGTGTAGCCCTCTTCCGACCCCCTGTATGCTCTACTCCAGAATCCTAGGGGTCGGCCTCGGGTCTCATCTGAGGTTCTCTGCCACAAGCTCCAAGTGGGACCTTTCTCCCCAGCAGCCGTGTAAAGGATGTTCTTCACATCCTGTCCCATCCGTACTGGCCCCAGGGCCACAGCACGGGCTATCTCTTGCTTGATTTGCTCAAAGGCCTGCTGCTGTTCAGGGCCCCACGCGAAGCTATTCTTCTTTCGGGTCACCTGATAGAGGGGGCTCACAATGAGGCTATAATTTGGGATGTGCATCCTCCAGAAGCCTACCACACCAAGGAAAGACTGTGTCTCTTTTTTGTCAGTGGGCGCAGACATTGCAGTAATTTTGTTGATCACGTCTGTTGGGATGTGGCAATGCCCATCTTGCCATTTCACCCCTAGAAACTGGATTTCTTGGGCAGGGCCCTTCACTTTGTCTCGCTTAATAGCGAAACCAGCAGACAGGAGGATTTGGATTTTCCGTTCTCCTTTTTTAAAATACTCCATCGCTGTATCACCCCACACAACGATATCATCTATGTACTGCAGGTGCTCTATAGCACCGCCCTGTTCCAACGTGGCTTGGATCAGCCCATGGCAGATGGTCAGGCTGTGTTTCCACCCCTGGGGCAAACGGTTCCAAGTGTACTGAACACCCCTCCAAGTAAAGGCAAACTGTGGCCTACACTCTGTGGCCAAAGGGACAGAGAAGAATGCATTGGCAATATCAATGGTGGCATACCATTTTGCCTCTTTCGATTCCAGTTCATACTGGAGTTCCAACATGTCTGGCACTGCAGCGCTCAATGGGGGTGTGACCTCATTAAGGCCACGATAGTCCACTGTCAGCCTCCATTCTCCACTGGCTTTGCGCACTGGCCATATGGGGCTATTGAAAGGTGAATGGGTCTTACTAATTACTCCCTGACTTTCTAGTTGTTGAATGAGCTTACGGATAGGGAGCAAGGAATCCCTATTAGTACGGTACTGTTGTCTGTGTACTGTTCTCGTGGCAATTGGTACCCGTTGTTCTTCCACCCGTAGTAACCCCACAGCAGACGGGTCCCCTGATAGGCCAGGCAAATCAGACAGCTGCTTAATGTTGTCTTTTTCTATAGCAGCTATTCCAAAAGCCCATCGGTATCCTTTGGGGTCCTTGAAATGTCCCCTTCTTAGGTAATCTATTCCAAGTATGCAAGGAGCCCCCTGGCCAGTCACTATACGATGTTTCTGCCAGTCTCTACCAGTGAGGCTTATCTCGGCCTCCAATACAGACAGTTCCTGCGAACCCCTAGTCACCCCATGTATATGTATCCGTTCTGTCCCTTCGGAACCTGAGGGTATCAGAGTGCACTGTGCACCGGTATCCACCAGTGCTTTATATTTTTGTGGTTCTGATGTGCCAGGCCATCGAATCCACACAGTCCAATACACTCTATTATCCCTCTCCCCCCCCTGGCTGAGGGCAGGGCCCCTCTATTGATTGTCTGCAGCGGTAGAGGCAACCTCAGTAGAGGCTGACCTCTTTTGTAATTCTCTTACCCGTGCTCGCAGTGCAAAATTGGGTTCGTCATGCCACTTCCTCATATCCTCTCCATGGTCACGCAGGTAGTTCCACATGGCACCACGTGACATAGGCTCACTGTGGTCATCACTCGGACAGGTGTGCGTTTGCGTCTGACGGCTGAGACTGCCACAGGTTCACTGTGGTTCCTTGCCGCAGACCAGCTCTTCTGCATGTTGTCTTGTTTTCTCTCCATTCGGTCCATTCTATCCACCATTTGACAGATGGCTGCGATGGTGGTACGGTGTGGCAGTAGTGTGTATTCAGTATTTTGCAGTGAAAGGATGAGCTCAAAAATTGCAGGTCTTCTATCCAGCTCATCATACCTGTTACAGTTCATTAACAGTATACTGGAATACTTCCCTGGTGCTGACTGTATGAGTTTCTTGCATATTTCCTGTGTACAGCTCACCTTTTCTGGGTCATGGTAATCCTCTAGGTCCCCAGGGACAAACGTGGGATCGAACAGCATTTCTGCCACAGCCATTTCTCTCAGGTCTGGATACCTTCCTCAGCTGTACTCCATTTTTCCAGTACAGGCTCCAAATCACTTTTGAGAAGACAGGTTGCCTTTACAGCTGATAGCATCCTCTCCCAGAGATTGGTGACTCCATCGAGACATCTGCTGATCCCTCTATCAATAGATGAGTCTTGAGCAATGTTTCCTAATTGATGAGCCTCATTGCAGCTTAGGGACATGCAGGAGGCCCCATTGTCCCAACACCAGAGCAGCCAAGTGACAAGGCGTTCACCTGGGAGTCGGGCAAACTCCCTTCTTGCACCTTGGATTTCAGTAATTTTCAGAGGTTTACGAGTAGAGGAAGCAGTGACTTTTCCCTCATCATCACTATCTTCTCTGCGTCTGTTAGTCTTCTGAGTTGTCTTTCTCGGTGGTTTTGGGGAGGGTCCCTCGCCAGGATCTTCCTCTACTTCCTCCATCCGTTCCAGATGTGAGGGCACACGTTCCCATCTCTGGCCTTCATCGTCACTATCTTCTCCATGTCTGTTAGTCTTCTGAGTTGCCTTCCTTGGTGGTTTTGGGGAGGGTCCCTCGCCCGGATCTTCCTCTACTTCCTCCATCCGTTCCAGATGTGAGGACACACGTTCCCATCTCTGGCCTTCCACTGGGGCGACTGACACTGATGCTGGTGCTTCCTGTGGTCAGCTGGGATTAACTTGGTGCCTTCCCTTTAGGGTTTGGATCTCATTCTCGAGACTCTCTATCTTTTTCATAAGCCATTCGATCTGAGATCCCCCTGATCTCCCACACTCACTCAGGGGTTCTATTAATTTCCCAAGGTCCCTCTGGTGTTCAGGGGTGAGATTACCTGATACCCGATGCTTCTGGCCCTTTTCCTGAGTCTCTCTGCACTATTCTTTGCAAGTCTCTCCGCCCTTTATAGTAAACTACTACAATTAGAGAGGCTAACAACACAGTATCCCATTTGACACCCCAGTCATACTTAAGGAATTCAGAGCATTCGTGAGCCAGTTCAAGCACAGTGCCCGTGATGTTTGTTAGTCTGGAAGGGAGCCAGGCAGATACCTCTATCCCTGCCAGCTGTCGGCTTAATAAATCTACCCCTACCCCCAACATCAGGATTTTCTTAAGCCAGGACCACAGGAACCTAGGGACCATCAGTCCTACATACAGGGCTGCTGAAAAAAAACACCAAATTACTGCCCAAAACATTGCCCAGAGCCTTGCCCACATTCTCCACCAAAAATGTCACGGAGTTCTCTCTAGAGCTCACTCCGGGACAGTGGGAACAAACCCGGGGCAGCAGGAACAAAAGCCGCCCCCCCCCCTTTCTCTATCGGCACTCACGGCCCGGCCACGTGTGTTTAGGGAGAGGGGAAGGGAAGGGAGATTGCGATTGAGTCTAACAAAAAATGAAGGAGAAAAAGGTGATCTGAGAACGAACGGCAGTTTAATAACCTAATAGCACTAAACAACAACAAGAGAGTTTCAACAAAGAGAATACCAAGTCCCCAATCTCACCGATGGAGCTGTGGAAGGCAGGAAGCTCCGACCACGTTGTCTCCTCACAGGGAGCCGGGCCAGCAACCCCGTCCCCTTCCCAACTTCCCTTCCGGTGCCCCTCCCCACATGCCCATTTAAGGCAGTCCACAGAAAAAAAACTTGTCCCCTTTACTCCCATTATTAGGCATGGTGTTCTGATGTGGAATACCAACACCAACCAAATTGAAAACCATAACAATGGGGTCTATGGGGCCTGTATGTGGATGAGGGGCCTGTTTGGGGTTGTGGGACCCTTTTAGTGTTGTGAGGCCCATATGTGGTTGTGGGGCCTGTATGCGATCTATGGGGCCCATATGGGGTTGTGGGGCCTGCATGGGTCTATGGGGCCTCTATGGGGTTGTGCAGCCCAAATAGGGTTGTGGGGCCTGTATGGGGTCTATGGGGCCCATATGCTGTTGTGGGACCTTTATGGGTTTGTGGGTCCTACATGGGGTATTTGGGGCCTGTATAAGGTCTCTGAGGCCTGTATGGGATTGTGGGGCATGTATAGAGTCTATGGGGCCCGTAGGGTGTTGTGGGTCCTTTATGTGGTCTATGGGGCCCATATGTCTTCTATGGGGCCAGTATGGTATCCATGGGGCCCATATGGTGAAGTGGGGCCTGTATGGGGTCTATGGGGCTCATATGGGGTCTATGGGGCTCATATGGGGTTGTGGGGCCTTTATGCGGTTTATGTGGACCATGTGGATTATGTTGGGCGTGTATGGGGTCAATGGGGGCCATATGGGCTCTATGGGGCCTGTATGGGGTTGTGGGGCTGTTGCCCATAGTTAAAGAACACAAAACACCCTGAGTCGTTTTATGCGGTGCTTTATTGAGGGCCCGGGAGTCTGAGGACTAGCGTCCAAAGTCAGAGCCCCAAACTATAAAGAAATCACAAGGTTTCTATACATTTACTTCAGGATTGCTTCGTCCTCTTTTGTTATGTTTCCTTGGTTACAATTAGGTAAGACTATCCCACAAAGACCTAAGGAAATGTGCTGTACATTCTTCTCCTCCTTCGATCTGTGACGTTACTGGATGTTCCTGTTAGAGGCCCCCTTTCTGTTTACTATTCATTTTCTCTAAAATGCTTAACCGCTCTACCATCACACCATAAATATAAACCTAATTTTTACATACATTGTGCTTTGTTCCTAAGCAAGATTTACTACTCAGATTCGTGCACGGGTTCATAAGAAACACAACTTGCATTCCTAGATACGTGAGAAACACAGTCTAGGATAACTACAAGCCTTAGCATGACTACTGCTATGAATATTTAAAGCACATGCTAACAGGGCCTGTATGGGTTATATGGGGCCAATATAGGGTTGTGGGGCCTATATGGGTTGTGTGGCCTGTATGGGGTGTTTGGGGCCGATATAGAGTTGTGGGGCCTCTATGGTGTCTATGGGACCCATATGGGGTTTTCGGGCCTGTATGGGGTCTATGGGGCCTATATGGGGTTGTGGGGCCCATATGGGGTTGTGGGGCCTGTATGGGGTGTATGGGGCCCATATGGGGTTGTGGGGCCTATATAGGGTTGTGGGGCCTGTATGGGGTCTTTGGGGCCCATATGGAGTTACGGGGCCTGTATCGGGTCTATGGGGCTTGTATGTGGTTGTGGGGCCTGTATGGCATCTATGGGACCCATATGGGGTCAATGGGGCCCATATGGGTTCTATGGGGCCCATATGGGGTTGTGGGTCCTGTATGGGGTCTATGGGGCCCATATGGGGTTATGGGGCCTGTATCAGGTTTATGGGGCCTCTGTGTGGTCTATGGGGCCTGCATGGCATTTATGGAGCCCATATGGCGTTGTGGGGCCTTTATGGGATTTTGGGGCTTATAAGGGGTCTATGGGTCCCATATGTGGATGTGGGACCTGTATGGCATCTATGGGACCCATATGGGGTCTATGGGGGCCATATGGGGTTGTGGGTCCTGTATGGAGTCTATGGGGCCTATATGGGGTTTTGGGGTCTGTATGGTGTCTATGGGGCCAATGTATTTGGAAGTGCAATTATGGGTATGTATAAGTTTAATAATAATACTAATAGACTAATAGAGGTTATGTGGAAGTGTAACTACGATGTTTTGCTAGAAAGCATAATTCTGTAAAGAAAATATATTCTTTTGCGAATGAAGACCAGTATTTTTTTTAGAAAATGCTATTTTTAGGCCTGATTAGTAATATTTTGGAAACAAAATCAAATCATTGCAAGGAGATCTTTTTAGTTTTTTTATATGTAGTGAAAGGCGTGTGTTAAAATCAAAAATTGTAATTGATATTGCTGTTTCGGGGGAAATGCACTTATTTTGTAGAGCAATTGTGGTATTCTAAAAGTAGTGTGTCATATTGTGCTGCCAGGGATCATTTTGTGGAGATAATGTCATCTTTATGATGAAAAAGAAAGGATTTTGGGGATACAGTGCAATTCTAAGGGATGAAAAACATCATTTAGGAAAGTAAAACATATTTTTGAGAGGATAAATAGTGATTTTTAAATCAGAACTTTAATTTTTTGAAGATAATCACTAACATTAACTCATAAACCCACCCTAAAGAGTGAGATTTCTATCTGTCCTCTGGGCCGTGCTTTTGGGCTCCTTTAGCTGGAAAGGGGCATCTCTACGTTAGGAAATACGAGTAATAACATTGAAGCAGCAGCAGTCTCCTCCCGTGAATCCGTGTCCGCAAAGCTCCATCTAGTGCCCATCTGGGACTGGTGATGGGACCGGTGCCATTTAACATCTTTATAGGCAACACGGACTGTGGGATCCTGTGCACCCTCATCAGATTTGCAGTTGATACCAAGCTGAGTGATGCAGCAGACACAAGGAGAGGGAACTGCTGGAGCAGGTCCAGAGGAGAGCCATGAAGATGGTCATAGGGCTGGAGCACCTCCTCGTAGGGCGGGTGAGACATCCTTGTAGGACAGGGTGAGGGGAGCAGGGCCTCTTAGCTTGGTGACGGCTTTGATGAGGCCTTATAGCAGCATTCCTGTACTGAAGGGGGTCTACAGGGTGGATGCTGTTATAACGGCAGGTAGTGAGAGGATGAGGGGAAATGGCTTTGAACTGGAAGAGTATACGTTTAGACCGGCTATCAGGAAGAAATTCTTTACTGTGAGGCTGCTGAAGCACTGGGACAGGTTGTCCTGTGAGGCTGTGGATGCCCCCTCCCTGGAAGCCTTCAAGGCTGGGCTGGATGGGGCTGTGAGCAGCCTGGTCTAGAGGGAGGTGTCCCTACCTGCAGCAGGGGGTTGGAAAGACATGATCTTAGAGGTCCTTTCCGAAACAAAATGAAACCACTCTGTGATTTTATGAAACAATATACAATTTTTGTTAGAAAACTAAACTGTAACGTGTAAGAAAACATTTGATGAAACACAATGCTGTTTATCTTGCTCCACAGCTGCTGCTCTGAACAGCTTTTCTTGTATCCCCACAACACAAAACAGTAAAAATACAACACAAATGAACTATTTAAATTAGCGATAACGCTTAGCTTTGTGATAATCTATGGCTTTCAATTACAAATACATCAGCTATAGAATATATAGAATACATACTATATATGAAACTATATATAAAATATAACTAAAGTGATTATGTGACAGCGCTGCATACTATGATATTACAAAACTATATAGAATATATATATATTATTATATTATACACCTCTGCACAGCAGCTGCAACGTCTCTGGCTGCACAGCATGGAAAAAAATGTGTTCAATGGCCGTGTGGATGCCCATGGGGAAAGGGTGATGCTCCAGGGCTGCAAAGCTGTGCTGGTGGCACTCACTGCTGCTGAGCAGATCGGTGACTTGGGGCAGAGCTGGCCTCAGCACCAGGCAGTGGTTTTTGGGCTCCTTTAGCTGGAAAGGGGCACCTCTACGTTAGGAAATACGAGTAATAACATTGAAGCAGCAGCAGTCTCCTCCCCTGGATCCGTGTCCGCAAAGCTCCATCTAGTGCCCGTCTGGGACTGGTGATGGGACTGGTGCCATTTAACATCTTTATAGGCAACACGGACTGTGGGATCCTGTGCACCCTCATCAGGGCCTCATGTTGGGATGGCTTTGTGCTTCCCAGGGCACAAACTATTGGAAAGCTGGGTAGAACTTGTCATAAGGGCCGGTAGGAAAAGGACGGGAAATGGCTTTGAGCTGGAAGAGTGTAAGTTTAGACCAGCTATCACTAAGAAATTCTAAACTATACTATGATTTTACTAAACTATATAGAATACATACTATATATGAAACTATATATAATAGATAACTAAACTAAGTGATTCTGTGACAACGCTGCATACTACGTCTTTTCAAAACTATAAAGAATATATACTACATATGAAACTATATATGATAACTAAACTAAGTGATTAAGTGGTTATCTATGGCTTTCAGTCAAGAATACATCATTTCAGCCATGGCAGACATGTCCTTAGGAAGACAGAAATAGTGTTCCAGGTATCCGGTGATGCCTTCCACTGTAGCATGTCTGTGGGTGCGATTGTCTTCTGTACAGGATAGAGGAGAATCCCATGAGTCTGCTTCATACAGGGGTCTGTGAAGCATGGATAAGGAATGGAAAACTGAGGTTTGGCCTGCGTGTGAGTTAGCGTGCAGTGATGGGGGCACAGTGAGGCAGTTCTCCCGTGACTTCCCCAAAGGCCATTCAGCTTCCAGAGGTTCAGTTCAGGCTCTTCTGCCATCACTGGCCTGAGAGTGAGATTTCTATCTGTCCTCTGGGCCGTGTTTGCAGTGTTTGCAGCACAAACACTGGAACTGCTGTGAGTTCCTGATGTGTCTGACTGAGTTTTGTGTTTTGTGCTGTAGTGTATAAACTTGGAAGGATACAGGGCAGGAGACCTGGAACGTTTGCGCCGTGAGAGACTGGCTGGTCTTCTTGAAGTCCTCTCACTCCTGCAGGGTCATAACAAGTGAACAGGGGAGGTAAATACGGACTCTGTGCCATTGCTCACAAAGCTCTGTGAGAACTCTCACTGGCAACAGTGAGCAAGTCCTAAACGCCTGAAAGCAGGATATGTGTGTGGTGCAGCTGGTGCTGTGATTTACCCATTCCGTGCTTCCTGGTAGCGCACAGACGGCTGCTGGGCGCCATTTCCAGCTGTTCTCTTCGGCGCTGTCAGATCTTTCCTGATGGCAGCAGGCTGAACCGCAATCCACCAGGTAAAGGATAGAGGTCTCAGCACACGGCGTCAGCATCCCGATTCAGACCCGTGGCTTCAGGTGATGGGTGAGAAATGGGAGCTGATAGACGTGTCAGAGCTCTCTGTCTGCCGAGTGCAGCACTGACAGCCATGTGCTGCTCCGTGCCACTCACCGTGTCGCAACCAAGAGCAGCCTCTTGAAGGCGATGCACAGGATTTGCTCCTCATCATCACCGTCATCCTGCTGCCACCTGTGGGCAACAAAAGGACACGAGAGGAACGTCAGCTCACCCTCCTGTTACTTCTGCCTGTCAGCAGGTGGGAAAGGTGGATTCGTGCCCGAGTGAGCTGCAACGTGAGGAACTCCTAGGAGTGAGCTGCGGGGTGATCAGTGGGGAAGTGGATGCGGTCGAGCATCCAGCGGTGAGAGATTAGTGATTGATTTCTTGACTTTTCCCATCTGGAACGACCAATTGTCACGGGTTACTTAGATTTACCTATGCCAGGGGGAAGCCACCCCGTAGGGCCCCTAGGGGCCCGGAACAGAGGGGGAAAAGGGAAATGGGATAAAAACAGCAGCAATCTAAGGGGGGAAAAAGCTTATTTTACTAAATATGATATCGGGATACAAGATAACACGATAATATAATATAATTGAGGCTAATAAATCGAACGAAACAGAGAGAGAGAGCCCCCGAAAACCAAGAGGCCGACTGTGAACTCTAGGTGACACGGCTGGAACGCTTCCCACTCTCTGAGAAGTCCGAGAGAAGAAGAAGGGCACTCCAGCCTGGGAACGAGATTATACAGCGTCCTGGTCCCGTGACTTATCATTAACCCTGATGTTCTCTGGGATATGTAGTCTTCTTCTGTGGACTGCACATTCAATAAAAGTATCCGTGCTTTACATGAGGTTATGATGTGGAATACTGAGAGCAAAATTACAACATTACAAAACCATGACAGCAGTAAAAGCCTTGTGTCCCTGTTAGTGCCCTTGGCAGCCATCGCTCTCCTTCTGTGCCTTCCCCAGGTGGAGAAGCAAAGCACGGTGTGTGCTACTGAGCGGCGGCTCCCAACAACGGGACGCAGCTCGTCCCGACAGCCCCGGCCCGCGACACTCACCACGGCGCGTCCAGCCGCAGCCTCTTGAACGCCGTCCGCACGCTGCGCTCGTCGGGTTGTACGGGCGGACGGTCAGCGCGGTGCCGCTTGTTCCCGGCTGCAGCGCTCCGAGCGGGGACGGCGGTTCGTGGCGATCGCACACGGGGTGCGGGGCTTCCCGTGCGCTCGGTGCCGTCCCCGCACGGCTCGTAGCACGGCACACGGCACGGCTCATTGCTCCGCTCATTGCGCTGCTCGCAGCCCCGCGGGCCGGGCCGGCCGAGGCGGTGGGAGGAGCCGCAGGCAGCCAATGGCTGGAGGAGTGCGCATGCGTGGGGCCGGGCAGGGCCCGCTTCCGGCCGAGGGCCTGCATCCGGGCGGAGAGAGACGAGCGGGAGCGCGTTGAGGCGGCGAGAGGAGCCCGGAGAGCGCGGAGACACCGAGAGACGGGAGCGTTCGTTGGGTCCGTCCGCGTCCGTTGGGTCCGTCCGCGTCCGTTGGGTCCGTCCGCGTCCGTTGGGTCCGTCCGCGTCCGTTGGGTCCGTTCGCGTCCGTGTCGCTGTTGCCAGGCGCTGCGGGCTCGGCTCGGGTCGGGTCGGTTCGGTTCGGCGTGCGCGGGGTCGGTCGGGACGGCGCTGTGCCTCGAGGCGCGGCCTGGTGCCGGGCCGGGCCCTGCCGTGCCGTGCTGTGCCGTGCCGTGCTGTGCCGTGCCGTGCTGTGCCGTGCCGTGCCGTGCCGTGCCGTGCCGTGCTGTGCCGTGCCGTGCTGTGCCGTGCTGTGCCGTGCCGTGCTGTGCCGTGCCGTGCTGTGCCGTGCCGTGCCGTGCCGTGCCGTGCCGTGCTGTGCCGTGCCGTGCTGTGCCGTGCCGTGCTGTGCCGTGCTTTGCTTTGCTGTGCCGTGCTGTGCCGTGCCGTGCTGTGCCGTGCCGTGCTGTGCCGTGCCGTGCTGTGCCGTGCCGTGCCGTGCCGTGCTGTGCCGTGCTGTGCCGTGCCGTGCCGTGCTGTGCCGTGCCGTGCTGTGCCGTGCTTTGCTTTGCTGTGCCGTGCTGTGCCGTGCCGTGCTGTGCCGTGCCGTGCTGTGCCGTGCCGTGCTTTGCTGTGCCGTGCCGTGCTGTGCCGTGCCGTGCTGTGCCGTGCTGTGCTGTGCCGTGCTTTGCTGTGCCGTGCTTTGCTGTGCCGTGCTTTGCTGTGCCGTGCTGTGCTGTGCCGTGCTGTGCTGTGCCGTGCCGTGCTGTGCCGTGCTGTGCTGTGCCGTGCTTTGCTTTGCTGTGCCGTGCCGTGCTGTGCCGTGCTGTGCCGTGCTGTGCCGTGCTGTGCCGTGCTTTGCTGTGCCGTGCTGTGCCGTGCTGTGCCGTGCCGTGCTGTGCCGTGCTGTGCCGTGCCCTGCCGTGCCGTGCCGTGCTGTGGGGTCGCGGGTGCCGCTGCCGCTGAGGCCCCGGCATGGCCCTGCGCTGCGCTGCGGGATTCACTGCATCTGTGTGCGCTCGGTGCCGTTTGGCGGTACCGCTGTGTGTGCGGGGCACGGTCCGTAATGCAAACCTTCCAGCGTGCTTTGAAACCTGCGGTACCGCTGTGTGAAATCTCTCCTTGCTGCCGTGTTGGTGGTGAAGGACAGGGTCTAACCATTTGTTCTTGTTGTTACTTCAACCTGTTTCTATCGTGAGTTGACTGCCTCTGATTTGCTTAACTCAAAATTGGGCATCTACGTCTTGTGAACTGAAAAGAAAGGCAGGGAGAACCAGAACGTGTGTTGGCTGAGTTGGCTGGATTTGTCAGTGGGGGGTTTGTTTGGGTTTTTTTAGTATGTAAGATCCCGTAAAGACTGAGTGCAGCGTGCAGAGTGATGGCTTGTGAGTCCTGCTTTCCTGTTTCTTCTTCCAGCAGTTCAGGGTGTATTAATCAAAACCAGCTGCATTCTAAGAATGTTCTGGGAGAAGGTGAATGTAATTAAAATGAAGCGTCGGTTGTGAAAATCTAAACAGCTTAAATGAGAAGCTAATGTGCTTTAAAAGCAGCCTGTTGTTGTTCCTTTAGTCCTCCGTGGTGGCAGTAACTGCAGCAGGGCACAGAGCACATCCAAAAGCTGTGGGTCTAACGTGAGTCAATGCGCTGCTTCATCTACTTGTAACGGAGGAGGAGGAGGGCCCATATGGGGTTCTGGGGCCTGTATGGGGTCTATGGGGACTATATGGAGTTGTGGGGCCTCCATGGGGATGTGGGGCCTATATGGGGTCTATGGGGCCTATATGGGATTGTGGGGCTAGTATGGGGTCTGTGGGGCCCATAAGGGTTTGTGGATCCTCTATGGGGTTGTGGGGCCTATAAAGGGTCTATGGGTCCCAAATAGGGTTGTGGGGCCTGTATGGCATCTATGGGACCCCTATGGGGTCTATGGGCCTTGTATGGCGTTGTGGGTCCTGTATGGGGTCTATGGGGTCCATTTGGTTTTGTGGCGTATGTATGGTGTCTATGAAGCCCATATGGGGTTGTGGGGCCTGTATGGAGTTGTGGGGGCCTGTATGGGGTCTATGGGTCCCATATGTGGTTGTGGGGCTCATATGGGGTTGTGGGCCCGGTATGGGTTCTATGGGGCCTGTATAAGGCTGTGGGGCCTTTATAGAGTTGTGTGACCTGTATGAGATTCTATGGGGCACATATGAAGTTGTGTGGCCTATATGGGATTCTATTGCTCCCATATTGGGTTGTGGGGCCTTTGTGGGGTCTATGTTGCTCATATGTGGTTTTGGGGCCCACATGTGGTTGTGGGGCCTGTATGGGGTATATGGGGCTCATATGCGTTGTGGGGCCTATATGGGGTCTATTGGGCCTGCATGGGGTTGTGGGGACTGTATGGGGTCTATGGAGCCTGTACGGTGTTGTGGGGCCTGTATGGGGTCTTTGGGGTGCATATGGGACCTATGGGGCCTGTATGGTGTTGTTGGGCCTATATGAGGCCTAGGGGGCCCATATGGGGATTTGGGGCCTGTGTGCGGTCTATGGGGTCTATATGGGGTTGTGGGGCCTATATGGGGTCTATGGGGCCTATATGGAATTGTGGGGCCTGTATGGCATCTGTGGGGCCCATATGGGTTTGTGGGGCCACTGTGGGGTTGAAAGGCCTATAAAGGGTCTAAGGGTCCCATATAGGGTTGTGGGGCCTGTATGGCATCTATGGGACCTATATGGGGTCTATGGGGCCCGTATGCGGTTGTGGGGTCTGTATGGGGTCTATGAAGCCCATATGGGGTTGTGGGGCCTGTATGGGGTTGTGGGGCCTGTATGGGGTCTATGGGTCACATATGTGGTTGTGGGGCTCATATGGGGTTGTGGGGCCAGTATGGGGTCTATGGGGCGTGTATAAGATTGTTCGGCCTGTATGGAGCTGTAGGGCCCATATGGGGTTGTTGGGCTTATATGGGGTCTATGGGACACATATGGGGCTGTGGGGCCGGTATGGGGTCTATGGGGCCCATATAGGGTTGTGGGGCCTATATGGTGTCTATGGGGCTCATATCTGTTTTTGGGGCCCATATGTGGCTGTGGGGCCTGTATGGGGTCCATGGGGCCCATATGGGGTCTATGGAGGTTGTATGGGGTCTATGGGGCCCATATGTTGTTGTGGGGCCTGCATGGGGTCTATGGGGCCTGCATGGGATAGTGGGGACTGTATGGGGTCTTTGGAGTCCATATGGGATCTATGCGGCCTGTATGGGGTTGTGGGGCCTATATGAGACCTATGGGGCCCATATGGGGTTGTGGGGCCTATATGGGGTCTATGGGGCCCATATAGGATTGTGGGGCTAGTATGGCGTCTATGGGGCCCATATGGGGTTGTAGTGCCTGCATGGAATCTATGGGACCCGTATGGGGTTGTGGGGCATTTATGGGGTTTGGGAGCCGATAAAGGGTCTATGGGTCCCATATAGGGTTGTGGGGCCTGTATGGCATCTATGGGACCCATATGGGGTCTATGGCACCTATAGGGGTTGTGGGTCCTGAATGGGGTCTATGGGGCCCATATGGGGTTGTGGGGCCTCTTTGGCATCTGTGGGGCCATATGGGGTCTATGGGTTTGTGGGGCCTATATGCGATTGTGGGGCCTGTATCGGGTCTATGGGGCCTGTATGGGGTTGTGGGGCCTGCATGGCATCTATGGGGCCCATATGGGGTCTATGGGGCCCTGTATGGGGTCTATGGGGCCCTGTATGGGGTTGTGGGGTCTATATGGGGTCTATGGGTCCCATATAGGGTTGTGGGTCCTGTATGGCATCTAGGGGGCCCATATGGGGTAGTGGGGTCTGTATGGGGTCTCTGGTGCTCATATGGGGTTGTGGGGCCTGTATGGGGTCTATGAGGCCTGTATTGGGTTTTGGGGTCTGTATGGGGTTTATGGGGTCTGCATGGGGTTGTGGGGCCTATATGGGGTTCTGAGTCCTGTATGGGGCTGTGGGGCCTGTATCGGATCTATGGGGCCCATATGGGGTTGTGGGGCTTGTATCGGGTTGTGGGGTCTATATGGGGTCTGTGGGTCCCATATGGGGTTGTGGGTCCTGTATGGCATCTATGGGGCCCATATGAGTTTTTGGGTCATGTATGTATGTATTTCTGATCGCCGAAGTGCTTTCTGATCGCCGAAGTCGCCTGACTCGGAGCCGTCCCGGACCGATCAGCAGCGGCTGACCGCGTGGTCAAGGGGGATCTCGGGCGGTTCCTTCAAGCAGGGAACCCCCGGGTAGAGGAGAAGCCCGGCAGCTCTCAGGGAGCAGCTGACGCAGCCGCTGACGCAGTGTGTGGGCATTCCCTGCCTACGGAGGGAGATTTAAACGGGCACAAGGAGGGCAGCGACTAGTCGCTGCCCACCAGAAACGGTCAGGAAGAGGCGGGGCTCGTGCACCTCTTGACTTCCTGTTTCAGCTCTGGTAAGTATTCTGCTCCGACATGGGTGCTCCCAGGCGAAAGGCTGCTGCCAGAAATACTGAGGAGGCCAAGACAAGGGTCCCGATCTCACAGAAACGGGAGGCAGCAACCAAGAAGACTGCAGAGACCCAGACTGACGTCCTGCACATGCCTTATAGGAAGGCTGCTGCCAAAATGTCTGAGGAAACTCAGACTGAGCCCCCAACCCGAGATGCTGGTGTGCAGGTCTCTGGCTGTACTGAGTGCCAGAGCATGGCCCTTGCAGTGCTGGGTGAGGGAGGCAGTGATTGTGTTCACTGCGACCAGGTGAACTACTTGCTCAGCCTCGTAGTTGACCTGAAGGAGGAAGTGGAGAGGCTGAGGACTATAAAAGAGTGTGAGAGGGAGATTGACTGGTGGTGTCAGTCCCTCTCAGCCTCAAGTTCTCAGCACACAGTCGAGGCTCCTAATGGAGCATGTCAGCCCCTGCCACCTCACAAACAGGTGGTAAAGGGGAACCAGCCAGCTGGCAACACTGCAGCCGGCCCCCTGTCCTCTCTTCCCCCCAGCAGTAATTTGAGAAGGGAGGAGAAGTGGAAACGGGTACCTGCTCGACGGAAGGGGCATCCTCCATCAGGACCATCCCCGGCTCCCCAGGTGCCTCTGCGAAACCGGTTTGAGGCCCTGGAACTTGAGGGGGGGACAAGTGAGAGTGTGGAAACAGGTGCAACCATGAGGTTGCCTCAGGTGAAGCGGTCACCCCGAAGCCTCAAGACTGCTTCTACACGTAAGGACAGAAGGGTGATTGTTGTAGGTGACTCCCTTCTGCAAGGAACAGAAGGCCCTATATGCCGGCCTGACCCTACCCGCAGAGAAGTGTGCTGCCTTCCTGGGGCACGGGTCAGGGACATTTCAAAGAAAATTTCTAGATTGATTCATCCTTCAGACTACTACCCACTTTTAATAATTCAGGCTGGCAGTGAGGAAGTTGGCAAGCAAAGCCTGAGGTCCATCAAGAAAGACTTCAGGGGAATGGGGCAAATACTTGAAGGAGCTGGGGTGCAGGTGATCTTTTCTTCTATGCCCGTGGTGTCAGGAAAAGATACAGGGAGGATCCAAAAAACCCATCTCTTAAACAGATGGCTTAAGAGCTGGTGCAGACACAAGAACTTTGGCTATTTTGACCATGGGGCAATCTACACTGCACCTGGAATGATGGCTGCTGATGCAAGCAGCCTGTCCCTGAGGGGTAAGAGGGTATTAGCTGAAGAATTAGCGGGACTCATTGATAGGTCTTTAAACTAGGAACGAAGGGGGAAGGGGGCAAAATAAGGGCTACTGGGGTTGAACGGTGCATTCGAGGGTTTGTACCAAACTCTGTGGGCAAAGATTGCAGAGTGCAAAAGGAGGGAGTAGGGCAGGGGGATGCTGGGAATGCCGCTGTTCTAGTGGATCCTGGATCGCTTATGAAGGTGGTGAGACGGACAGCCCGGCTGAAGTGCCTTTATACTAATGCACGGAGCCTGAGTAACAAGCAGGAGGAACTGGAAACTGTGATGCACTCTGAAAATTATGACATTGTTGCTATCACAGAAACATGGTGGGATGACTCCCACAATTGGGATACTACCATTGATGGCTATAGGCTCTTTAGGAGAGATAGGCGAGGTAGGAAGGGTGGGGGAGTTGCTCTTTATGTCAGAGATTGGATAAACTGTGAGGAGCTCCCCATGAGAAACAGTCAAGAACAGGTTGAGAGCCTGTGGGTTAGGATTAGAGATGGGACTAATAAAGGACAGCTGGTATTAGGGGTATACTACAGGCCACCTGATCAAGGGGAGGCTGCTGATGAGGCTTTCTTGCTCCAGATGCGTGAGGCGTCTGGCTCACGGGCTCTTGTCCTGGTGGGGGACTTCAACCATCCTGACATCGGTTGGGAAAACCACACGGCGAGCTGCAAGAGCTCCAGAAGGCTCTTGGAATCCATTGATGATAGCTTTCTGGTTCAGGTATTGGACAGACCGACCAGAGGTCAAGCGTTGCTGGACCTGCTGCTCACCAACGCTGAGGAGATCATCAAAGGCGTCAAGGTTGGAGGCTGCCTGGGCTCCAGCGATCATGCCCTGGTTGAGTTTGTGATCTCAAGCCATGTGGGCCTGGCAAAGAGCATGACCAGGATGCTCAACTTTAGAAGAGCAGACTTCAAGCTACTCAATGGAATGCTGGCCAAGATCCCCTGGCGCGCTGCCCTCAAAGATAAGGACGTTGAGGAGAGCTGGCTACTGTTCAAGGATGCCCTCCTGGCAGCACAAGAGGTCTCCATTCCCCTGATTAAGAAAGTGGGCAGGAGAGGTAGAAAACCGGCATGGCTCAGCAAGGACCTGCTAAGAGAACTGAGGGTGAAGAAAGGGGTGTACAAGCTCTGGAAACAAGGCTGTGTCACCCGGGAAGAATACAGGGATGCCGTCCGAACTTGCAGATGTGGGATCAGGAAAGCCAAGGCGCAGGCAGAACTGAACTTGGCGAGGGATGTGAAAAACAATAAGAAAACCTTCTACAGGTACATTGGCCAGAAGAGACAGGCCAAAATGGGCGTACCTACTCTGGTAAATTTAAAAGGAGAAATGGCTTCAACAGATGAAGAGAAAGCTGAGGTGCTGAATGAGTTCTTCACCTCGGTCTTCACTGGTGGCCAGGATTCTAGTCTTTTTCACGTCCCTAAGTCTTGCACCCCCATACCTCCATGTGGGGACCAAGGAGGTAAATCCCTCCCCACTGTAAGGGTAGAGCAAGTCCGAGAGTGCCTCCTTAGACTGAATGAGTATAAGTCTATGGGGCCAGATGGCGTGCATCCCAGGGTCCTGAAGGAGCTGGCTGAGGTGGTTGCTGAGCCGCTCTCCATCATATTTGAGAAGTCGTGGCTGTCAGGTGAGGTCCCGGATGATTGGAGGAAGGGTCACGTCACTCCCATTTACAAGAAGGGGAGCAGGGAGGACCCGGGGAACTACAGGCCGGTGAGTCTCACCTCTGTGCCTGGGAAGATTATGGAACAGATCCTCCTGGACAACATGCTTGATCACATAAAGAACAAGCATGTGATCCGAGACAGCCAGCATGGCTTCACCAGGGGAAGGTCATGCTTAACTAATCTTGTGGCCTTCTATGATGGAGTAACGGCGTTGGTGGATGAAGGGAAGGCGACCAATGTCATTTACCTGGACCTGAGCAAGGCCTTTGACATGGTCCCCCATCACATCCTCATCTCCAAATTGGAGGGAGGTGGATTTGATGGGTGGACAACTAGATGGATAAGCAATTGGTTGAAAGGCCGCAGACAGAGGGTGGTGGTCAATGGCTCTATGTCCAGGTGGAGGCCGGTAACGAGCGGCGTCCCTCAAGGGTCTGTCTTGGGACCGGTGCTCTTTAACATCTTTATTAATGACATCGATGAGGGAATGGAGTGCACCCTCAGCAAGTTTGCTGATGACACCAAGCTGAGTGGTGCAGTTGATACGGTGGAGGGAACAGATGCCATTCAGAGGGACCTTGACAGGCTGGAAAGCTGGGCTCGGGTGAACCTAATGAGGTTCAACACGGCAAAGTGCAAGGTTTTGCACTTGGGCCGGAAGAACCCCAGGCACCTGTACAGGCTGGGAGGAGTTGTCCTTGAGAGCAGCTCAGCTGAAAAAGACCTAGGGGTCCTGATAGATGAGAAACTTAACATGAGCCAGCAGTGCGCTCTGGCAGCCCAGAAAGCAAATGGGATCCTGGGCTCCATCAGGAGAGGGGTGGTCAGCAGGGATAGGGAGGTGATCGTCCCTCTCTACTCTGCTCTTGTGAGGCCCCATCTGGAGTACTGTGTCCAGGTGTGGAGCCCTCAGTACAAAAAAGATATGGAGATTTTGGAAAGGGTCCAGAGGAGGGACATGAAGATGATCAGGGGGCTGGAGCACCTCCCCTATGAGGACAGGCTGAGGGAGTTGGGTTTGTTCAGCCTGGAGAAGAGAAGGTTGCGGGGTGACCTCATTGCAGCCTTTCAGTACCTGAAGGGAACTTACTCCCAGGAGGGGAGTAAACTCTTCGAAAGGGCTGATAATAGCAGGACTAGGGGAAATGGTTTTAAGTTGAAGGAGGGAAGATTTAGGTTGGATGTTAGGGGAAAGTTCTTTACTAGAAGGGTGGTTAGGTCCTGGAACAGGCTGCCCAGTGAGGTTGTGGATGCCCCGTCCTTGGAGGTGTTCAAGACCAGGTTGGACAGGGCCCTGGGCAACCTGATCTAGTAAATGTGTATGTTTGGTGGCCCTGCTAGGTAGGGGGGTTGGAACTACATGATCCTTGA
Source organism: Coturnix japonica (assembly GCF_054131305.1). NCBI lineage: Eukaryota > Metazoa > Chordata > Aves > Galliformes > Phasianidae > Coturnix > Coturnix japonica. Next base: position 847,480 of record NC_140686.1, read on the forward strand.
GGTCCCTTCCAACCCGGGTAATTCTGTGATTCTGTGTGTGATTCTGTGATATGGGGTCTATGGGGCCCTGTATGGGGTTGTGGGGTCTATATGGGGTCTATGGGTCCCATATGGGGTTGTGGGTCCTGTATGGCATCTAGGGGGCCCATATTGGGTAGCGGGGTCTGTATGGGGTCTCTGGTGCTCATATGGGGTTGTGGGGCCTGTATGGGGTCTATGAGGCCTATATTGGGTTTTGGGGTCTGCATGGAGTTGTGGGGCCTTGTCACGGGTTACTTAGATTTACCTATGCCCGTGACAGGGGAAGCCACCCCGTGGACCCCCCCCGGGGCCCGGAAAGGAGGGGGAAAAGGGGAATGGGATAAAAACAGCGGCAATCTAAGGAGGAAAAACTTATTTTACTAAATATGATATCGAAATACAAGATAACACAATATAATATAATTAAGGCTAACAAATCGAACGAAACAGAGAGAGAGAGAGAGTCTCCGAAAACCGAGAGGCCGACTGTGAACTCTCGGCGACACGGCTGGAATGCTTCCCACTCTCCGAGAAGTTCGAGAGAAGAAGGAGGGCACTCCAGCCTGGGAACGAGATTATACAGCGTCCTGGTCACGTGACTTATTGTTACTCCTGTTGTTCTCTGGGATATGTAGTCTTCTTCTGTGGACTGCACATTCAATAGAAGTATCCATGCTTTACATGATGTTATGATGTGGAATACTGAGAGCAAAATTACAACATTACAAAACCATGACAGGCCTGTATGGGGTTGTGAGTCCTATATGGGGCTGTGGGGCCTGTATGGGGTCTATGGGGCCTATATTGGGTTGTGGGGCCTGTATGGGGTTGTAGGGCCCATAAGGTGTTGTTGGGCCTATATGGGTTCTATGGGGCCCCTATGGGGTTGTGTGGCCTATATGGGGTCTATGGGGCTCATACGTGGTTTTGGGGCCCATATGTGGTTGTGAGGCCTGTATGGGGTCTATGGGTCCCATATGGGGTTGTGGGGTCTTTATGGCATTGGTGGGGCCCATATGGGGTCTATGGGGCCCATATGGGGTTGTGGGTCCTTTATGGTGATATGGGGCCTGTATGGGTTTGCGGGGTCTGTATGGGGTCTATGGGGTCCATATGGATTTATTGGGCTTATATCTCGTTGTGGGGCCTGTATGGGGTCTATGTGGCCTGTATCGGGTTTTAGGGTCTGTATGATGTTTTGGGACCTCTATGGTTTTGTGGGGCCTGTATGGGATCTGTCGGGCACATATTGCTTTGTGGGTCCTTTATGTGGTCTGTGGGGCCCATATGAAGTTGTGGGGCTTGCATGGTGTCAGTGGGGCCCATATGAGATTGTGGGGCCTATATGGTGTTGTGGGGCCTGTATGGGGTTGTGGGGCCTATACGGGGTCTATGGGTCCCATATGGGGTTGTGGGGTATGTATGGTGTTGTGGGGCCCATATGGGGTTGTGGCTCCTGTTTGGGGTCTGTGGGGCCTATATGGTGTTGTGGCTCTCATATGTGGTTATGGGGCCTGTATAAGGTTGGGCGGCCTTTATGGGGTTGTGGGGCCTGTATGTGCTTGTGGGGCCTTTATGGGTTTGTGGGGCCTGTATGTGCTTGTGGGGCCTATATGTGGTTTTGGCACCTGTATGGGGTCTATGGGGCCCATATGGGGTTGTTGGGCCTATATGGGTTTGTGGGGCCTGTATGGGATTCTATGGGGCCCATATGGGGTTGTGTGGCCGATATGGGGTCTATGGGGCTCATATGTGGTTTTGGGGCCCATATGTTGTTGTGGAGCCTGTATGGGGTCTGTGGGGCCCATATGGGGTTGTGGGTCCTATATGGGGTCTATGGGGCCCATATGGGGTTGTGGGTCCTATATGGGGTTGTGAGGCCTGTATGGGGTCTATGGGGTCCATATGCGTTTTGGGCCTGTATGGGGTCTGTGAGGCCTGTATGGGGTTGTGGGGCCTGTATGGGTTCTATGGGGCCCATAGGGGGTTGTGGAGCCTGTATGGGGTCTATGGGGCCTATTTGGGGTTGTGGGGCTTATATGGGGTTGTGAGGCCTGTATGGGGTCTATGGGGCCTCTATGGGGTCTATGGGGCCTGCATGGGATTTTGTGGACTGTATGGCGTCTATGAAGCCTGTATGAGGTTGTGGGGCTTGTATGGGGTCTTTGGAGCCCATATTTGATCTATGGGGCGTGTATGGGTTTGTGGGGCCTATATCGGGTCTATGGTGCCCATATAGGATTGTGGGGCTAGTATGCGGTCTATGGGGCCCATATGGGGTTGTGGTGCCAGTATCGGGTCTTTGTGGCCTATATGGGGTTGCGGGGCCTGCATGGAATCTATGGGGCCCGTGTGGGGTTGTGTGAGCCTTTATGGGGTTTTGTTGCCGATAAGGGGTCTATGGGTCCCATATAGGATTGTGGGTCCTGTATGGGGTCTATGGGGACCATATGGGATTGTGGGGTCTGTATGTATTCTATGGGACCCATATGGGGTTTTGGGGTCTGTATAGGGGTCTATGTGGCCATATGGGGTTTTGGGTCCTGTATGGGGTCTATGGGGCCTGTATGGGGTTGTGGGGCCTATATGGGGTCTATGGGTCCAATATGGGGTTGTGGGGCCTGTATGGCATCTATGGGGCCCATATGGGGTCCAATATGGGGTTGTGGGGCCTGTATGGCATCTATGGGGCCCATATGGGGTCTATGGGGTTGTGGGGCCTGTGTCGGGTCTATGGGGTCTGTATGGGGTTGTGGGGCCTGCATGGCATTTATGGGGCCCATATGTGTTTGTGGGGCCTTTATGGGGTTTTGGAGCCTATAAGGCGTCTATGGTTCCCATATGGTGTTGTGGGTCCTGTATAGGGTCTGTGGGGACCATATTGGGTTGAGGGGTCTGTATGGAGTCTATGAGGCCCGTATGTGGTTTTGGGGTCTTTATGGGGTCTATGGAGCCCATATAGGGTTGTGGGTCCTGTATGGGATCTATAGGGCCTGTATGGGGTTGTGGGGCTGATATGGGGTCTATTGGCCCATATAGGATTGTGGGGCTAGTATGGAGTCTATGGGGCCCATATGGGGTTGTGGAGCCTTTATGGGGTTTTGGAGCCGATAAGGGGTCTATGGGTCCCATATAGGGTTGTGGGGCCTGTATGTCATCTACGGAACCCAAATGGGGTCTATGGCGCCCATATGGGGTTGTGAGTTTTGTATGGGGCCTATGGGGCCCATATGGGGTTATGGGGTCTGTATGGGGTCTATGGGGCCTGTATAGTGTTGTGGGGCCTATATGGGTTCTATGGGTCCCATATGGGGTTGTGGGGCCTGTATGAAATCTATGGGGCCCATATGGTATTGTAAGGCCTTTATGGGTTTTGGGGGCCTAAAAGTGGTCTATGGGTCCATATGTGGTTGTGGGGTCTGCATGGAGTCTACAGGGCCCACATGGGGTTATGGGTCCTGTATGGGGTCTATGGGGCCCATATGGGGTTTTAGGGTCTGTATGGTGTTGTGGCTCATACATATAGAGGTGTTGTGGGTCCCATATGGGGTTGTGGCACCTGTTTGGGGTCTATGGGGCCTTTATGGTGTTGTGGCTCTCATATGTGGTTGTGGGGCCTGTATAAGGTTGCGAGGCCTTTATGGGGTTGTGGGGCCTGTATGTGCTTGTGAGGCCTTTATGGGGTTGTGGGTCCTGTATGTGTTTGTGGGGCCTATATGTGGTTTTGGCGCCTGTATGGGGTCTATGGGGCCCATATGGGGTTGTGGGGCCTATATGGGTTTTGGGGCCTGTATGGGATTCTGTGGGGCCTATGTGGGGTTGTGTGGCCTTTATGGGGTCTATGGGGCTCATATGTGGTTTTGGGGCCCATATGTTGTTGTGGAGCCTGTATGGGGTCTATGGGGCCCATATGGGGTTGTGGGTCCTGTATGGGGTTGTGAGGCCTGTATGGGGTCTATGGGGCCCGTATTCGTTTTGGGCCTGTATGGGGTTGATGGGGCCTGCATGGTGTTGTGTGGACTGTATGGGATCTATGGGACTTGTTTGGGTTTGTGGGGCCTATATGAGGCCTATGGGGCCCATATGGGGTTTTGGGGCCTGTATGGCATCTATGGGGCCTGCATGGGGTTTGGGGACTGCATGGGGTCTATGGGGCCTGTATGGTGCTGTGGGGCCTATATGAGGCCTATGTGGCCCATATGGGGTTTTGGGGCCGGTATGGGGTCTAAGGGGTCTATATGGAGTTCTGCGGCCTGTATGGGATTTATTGGGCCTATATGAGGCCTATGGGGCCCATATGGGGTTTTGGGGCTGGTATGAGGTCTATGTGGAGTTGTGGAGCCTATATGGGGTCAAAAAGGCCCATATGGGTTTTTCGGGCCTTTATGTGGTCACTGGGGCCCATATAGGGTTGTGGAGCCTTTATGGGGCTATGGGGCCTGTATGGGGTTTTGGGTCCTGTATGGGGTCTATGGGTTCCATATGGGTTTGTTGGGCCAGTACGTAGTTGTGGGGCCCTTATGGGGTCTATGCAGCCTGTATGGGGTTTTGGGGCCTGTATGATGTTGTGGGACCTGTATGGTTTTGTGCGGCCTATATGAGGCCTATGGAACCCATATGGGGTTTTGGGGCCGGTATGGGTTCTATGGGATCTTTATGGAGTTGTGGGGCCTGTATGGCATCTGTGGGGCCCATATGGGGTTGTGGGGCCTATATGGGGTCTAAAACGCCCATATGGGTTTGTAGGGCCTTTATGGGGTCACTGGGGCCCATATAGGGTTGTCAGTCCTTTATGGGGAATGGGGCTGGTATGGGGTTGTGTGGCCTATATGGGGTCTATGAGGCCTGTATGGAGTCTATGGGGTCCATATGGGGTTTTGGGGCCTGTATGGCATCTATGGGGCCTGCATGGGGTTTGGGGACTGTATGGGGTCTATGGGGCCTGTATGGTGCTGTGGGGCCTATATGAGGCCTATGTGGCCCATATGGGGTTTTGGGGCCGGTATGGGGTCTAAGGGGTCTATATGGAGTTCTGCGGCCTGTATGGGATTTATTGGGCCTATATGGGGTCTATGGGGCCCATATGGGATTGTGGGGCTAGTATCGGTCTGTGGGGCCCATATGGTTTTGTGGGGCCTGTATGGGGTCTGTGCAGCCCGTATAGGGTTTTGGGGCCCATGTGGTGTCTATGGGACCAATGTATGTGGAACTGTAATTAAGGTAATTAAGTCAAATCATTGACTATGCATTAAATGTACCTATATCTGTGTCGTGATTTTACAAGTCGGGGTGCACGTTTGGAGCTATCCCCCTTGCACTCGTCGCTGGAATAAACAGAGCTGCTTTATAACCCATCTCTGGGTTAGAGAGTTTGATTCCGCAAGTCAAGGGTACGTTATATTTTGCGTTTGAGTTAGGATTTGATTTAGGGTTTGATTTAGGGTAGATTTATGAGTTAATGTTAGTGATTATTTTCCAAAAAATTAAAGTTCTGATTTATGTATCACTCCTTATCCTTGCAAAAATATGATTTACTTACCAAAATGATGTTTTTCATCCCTAAGAATTGCATCGTATCCACAAAATACTATATTTTTCATCATTAAGATGACGTTATCTCCACAAAATGATCTACGGCAGCACAATATGACACACTACTTTTAGAATACCACAATTCTTCTGCAAAATAAGAGCATTTCCCCTGAAATATCAGTTAAAGTTTTTGATTTTAACGCACGACTTTCACTACTTAAAACAAACAAACAAAAAAAAGGATCTTCTTGCCATGATTTGATTTTGTTTCCAAGATACTATTTATCAGGCCTAAAAATAGCACTTTCTAAACGAAATACTGGTTTTAATCAGCAAGAGAAGATATTTTCTTTACAGAATTATGCTTTCTAGCATAACATCATACTTACACTTACACATACCCTCTATTAAAATTCCACATACACTGGCCCGACACACCCCATACATTCCCCAAAATCCCATGCAGGCTACACAACACCATATATGCCCCACAGCCACAGATAGGCCCCATAGACCCCATACAGTTTCCACGACCCCATATGGACCCCATAGACCCCATACACGCCTCAAAACCCCTACAACCTCATATGGGACTCATAACCCCATATGGTCCCCACAACCCCATATGGGCCCCATAGACCCCAAAAAGGCCGAACAACCCCGTATCGGCCCCAAAAGACAATATAGACGCCATAGACCCCATATGGGCCCCATAGACCCCAAAAAGGCCGAACAACCCCATATTGGCCCCAAAAGACAATATAGACGCCATAGACCCCATATGGGACCCAAAAACCCCATATGGGCCCAATAGATCCCATACAGGCCCCACAAACCAATATGGTCCCCATAGACCCCACACAGGCCCCACAATCCCATACATGCCCCACATGCCCATATGGGCCCCATAGACCCCTTAAAGTTCCCACTACCCCAATTTAGGACCCATATACCCCATACAGGTCCCACTACCCCATATGGTCCCCATAGACCCCATACAAGACCCACAACCCCATACAGGCCCCACAACCCAAGATGGGCCCCATAGACCCCATGCAGGCCTCACAATCCCATATGGGTGCCAAAAGCCAATATAAACCCCATAGACCCCATATGGGACTCAAAGACCCCACATGGGCCCAATAGACCCCATACAAGCCCCACAAACCAATATGGTCCCCATAGACCCCATACAGGACCCACAACCCCATATGGGACCCATAGACCCCTTACAGGCCCACCTACCCCATATTGGTCCCATGGAACCCATACAGGCTCCAAAACCCCACATGGGCACCATAGACACATACAGACCCCAAAACAACATATGGGCCCCACAACCCCTTATGGGCCCCATAGACAACATACACGCCCCACAACCCCATATAGGCCCCATAGATCCCATACAGGCCCCACAATCACATAGGCGCCCCATAGAACCCATACAGACCCCACAACCCCATATAGTTCCCACAACCCCAAATGAGCCCCATAGACCCCATACAGGCCCCACAACACCATATAAAAGCCATAGAACCCATACAGGCCTCACAACCCCATATGGGCCCCATAGACTCCATACAGGCATCACAACCCTATATAAGCCCCATAGATTCCATAAAGGCCCCAAAACTCCATATGGGCCCCACAAACCCGTATAGGCCCCATAGACCCCATATGGGCCCCATAGACACCATACAGGCCCCAGAAGCCCATACAGGCCCCACAATCCTATATGGGCCCCAAAGAACACATACAGACCACACAACACCTTATGGGCCCCATAGACCCATATAGGCACCATAGAGCCCGTATGGGACCCATAGATCCCATACAGGTTCCACAAACCCTTACAGACCACACAACCCCATACAGGCACCACAAACCCGTATAGGCCCCATAGACCCCATATGGGACACATAGACCCCTTATGGGCCCCACAGAGACCATACAGCCCCCAAAACCCCATATGGGCCTCATAGAACCCATACAGGCCCCACAACCCCATACAGGCCCCAAAACACAATATGGTCCCCATCGACCCCATACAGGCCCCACAATCCAATATGGACCCCATAAACCCCATAAATGCCCACAAACCCATATTGGCAACAAAATCCCATATGTGCCCATAGACCTCATACGGGCTCCATATACCCCATACAGGTCCCACAACCACATATAAGCCTCATAGAGGCAATATATTCCCCACAACCCCATAGGGGCCCCATAGACCCTATAAATGCCGCACAGCCCCATATGTGCCCCAAAGACGCCATACAGGCCCCACAACCCCATATGTGACCCACATACTCCATACAGGCCCCACAACCCCATATAGTTCCCACAACCACATATGGGCCCCATAGACCCCATACAAGCCCCACAACCTCATAAAGGCCCCATAGACCTCATGCAGGCCTCACAATCCCATATGGGCCCCAAAGACTCAATAGAGGCACCACCACACAATACAGGACCCACAAATCCATACAGGCCCCACAACCCCATATGGGCACCATAGTCCACTTACAGGCCCTAAAACCCCATATAATCCCACAACACCATATAGGCCCCACAAACCCATATGAGTCCCATAGACCCCATACAGGCTCCAAAACCACATGTGGGCGCCACAACCCCATATGGGCCCCATAGATGCCATACAAGCCCCACAACCTCATAAAGGCCCCATAGACCCCATACAGGCCCAATAACGCAATACAGGCCCCACAACGCAATACAGGCCCCACAGACCCCATGCAGGCCTCACAATCCCATATGGGCTCCAAAAGCCAATATAAACCCCATAGACCCCATATGGGACTCAAAGACCCCACATGGGCCCAATAGACCCCATACAAGCCCCACAAACCAATATGGTCCCCATAGACCCCATACAGGACCCACAACCCCATATGGGACCCATTCTCCCATATGGGCCCCATAGACCCCTTACAGGTCCCACTACCCAAATAGGACCCATAGACCCCATACAGGCCCACCTACCCCATATTGGTCCCATGGAACCCATACAGGCTCCAAAACCCCACATGGGCACCATAGACACATACAGACCCCAAAACCACATATGGGCCCCACAACCCCTTATGGGCCCCATAGACACCATACAAGCCCCACAACCCCATATAGGCCCCATAGATCCCATACAGGCCCCACAATCACATAGGCGCCCCATAGAACCCATACAGACCCCACAACCCCATATAGTTCCCACAACCCCAAATGAGCCCAATAGACCCCATACAGGCCCCACAACCCCATATGGGCCCCATATACCCCATTCAGGCCCCACAACACCATATAAGAGCCATAGAACCCATACAGGCCTCACAACCCCATATGGGCCCCATAGACTCCATACAGGCATCACAACCCTATATAAGCCCCATAGATTCCATAAAGGCCCCAAAACTCCATATGGGCCCCATAACCCTAATCGAGCCCCACAAAACCATATAGGCCTCATAGACCCCATATGAAACCAACAGACCCCATATAAGCCCCATAGACCCCATACAGGCCATACAACCCGATACAGGCCCCACAATTCCATATAGGCCACATACACCCCATACAGGCCCCACAAACCCATATGCACCCCATAGACCGCATATAGGCCCCACAACACCATATGGGCCCCACAACCCCATAATGTCCCTATAGGCCCCATACAAGCCCCACAAACCCATATGGGTCCCACAAAACCATATGGGTCCCACAAAACCATATAGGCCCCTTAGACCTCATACAAGACCCATAGACCCCATACAGACGTCACAACCCCATATGGGCCCCATAGACCCCATACAGGTCCCACAAGTCAAGATGAGCCCCATAGACCCCAAAAAGGCCGAACCACGCCATATGGGCCCCAAAAGCCAATATAGACCCCATAGACCCCATATGGGATCTAAAGACCCCATACAGGCCCAAAAACCCTGTACAGGTCCCACAAACCAATATGGTCCCCATAGACGGCATACAGGCCCAACAATCCCATACATGCCCCACAACCCCATATGGGCCCCATAGACCCCATACAGGTTCTACTACACAAATAGGACCCATAGACCCCATACAGGCCCCACTACACTATATGGGCCCCATCGACCCCATACAAGCTCCAAAACCCCATATGGGCACCATAGACACATACAGTCCCTACAACACCATATAGGCCCCAAAACCACATATGAGCCCCACAACCCCTTATGGGCCCCATAGACACCATACAAACCCCACAACCCTATATAGGCCCCATTGATCCCATACAGGCCCCACAACCCCATATGGGCCCCATAGACACCATACATACCCCACAACCCCATATGGCACCATATACCCCATACAGGCCCCACAAACCCATATAGTTCCCACAACCCCATATGAGCCCCATAGGCCCCATAAATGCCACACAGCCCCATACGGGCCCCATAGACTCCATACAGGCCCCACAACCCCATATGGGCCCCAGAGACCCCATATGGGCCCACAACCCATACAGGCCCCACAACACCATATAAGACCCATAGACCCCATACAGGCATCACAACCCTATATGTGACCCATAGATTCCATAAAGGTCCCAAAACTCCATATGGGCCCCACAAATCCATATAGGCACCATAGAGCCCATATGGGAACCATAGACCCACATGGGCCCCATAGACCCCATACAGGCCCCACAAACCCTTAAGGGTCCCATAGACTCCATAGAGGCCCCACCACCCCATATAGGGCACACAACTCCATACTAGCCCCAAAACCACATATGAGCCCCTTAGACCCCATACAGGGACCCCAAACCCATATGGGCTCCATAGACACCATGCAGACCCCACAACCCCATACAGGCTCCATAGACCCCATGCAGGCCTCACAATCCCAGATGGGCCCCAAAACCACATATGAGCCCCTTAGACCCCATACAGGCCCCCCAAACCCATACAGGCCCCATAGACCCCATATGGGACCCATAGACCCCAGACAGACCATACAACCCAATACAGGCCCCACAAACGTATATGGGCCCCATAGACTCCATACAGGCCCAACAACCTCATATGAACCCCATGGACCCCATATTGGCCCCACAACACCATATGGGCCCTATAGACCCCATTGACCCCATTCAGGCCCCAAAACACCATACAGGGCCAACAACCCGATATGGACCCTATAGACCCCATACAGGATCCACAACCCCATACTGTCCCCACAACCCCATATGGGCCCCATAGGCCCCATACATACCCCACAACCCCATATGGGTCCCATTGACCCCATACTGTCTTCACAACCCCATATAGGCCCCACAACGTCATATGGGCGCCATAGACCCCATACAAGCACCACAGATTCCAAACAGGCCCCACAACCCCATACAGTCCCCACAGAGAATCACAGAATGACCTGGGTTGGAAGGGACCTCAAGGATCATGCAGTTCCAACCCCCCTGTCTAGCAGGGCCACCAAATGTGCGCAAAAACTTCTTTACGGTGAGGGTGACGGAGCACTGGAACAGGCTGCACAGGGAGGTGGTGGAGTCTCCTTCTCTGGAGATATTCAAGACCAGCCTGGATGCCGAGCTGTGTGATGTGGTGTAGGGAACCTGCTTTGGCAGGAGGGTTGGACTCGGTGATCTCTAGAGGTCCCTTCCAACCCCTACAACTCTGTGATTCTGTGATCCCATCATGAAGCCGCATTGGAAGCAGACGCTGTGGCAGGAGCAAGGGCAGTGGAAGCGCTGAAGCAGTGTTGGTTAAGCACGGCTCACTCCTCTGTCTGCAACAGATGGGCTTTCTGCGCGCTTTATTGCTGTGGCCATAGAATTTCCCCCTTTCTTAAAATCTGATCTGCAAAGGATTTTTAACAGAAACAAATATGGAACTCTCCAAGTGGACATAGTCATTTCTTGGTAAGCTAGCACTCCTACTTATCTTCACTAGTACCACTTGACCTCGATTTTACCTTGTCGTGGATAATGACTGAGATTTCTGGGGAGGATATTAGATATTAGATGAATACAGCTCTGCATTTTTTTCTTCCTCCAAACAGCAAGGCACTGCTGTGCTCTCATTAATATCAACAGTGAGTAGATGCTGCCTCCTGTTTGAGCCTAAAATGCTTTCCATAGTTGAGTGGTTGGAAACATAGGGTTTTAACTTAAAATTGTTTGCGCAGAGTGAAGGTTGGGAATACAATTAGAATACAGTTACACAGTGCTCTATCCCCAGAACTTTCCAGCATTTTTCTTAACACAGCTTACGGTTCATTTCAAAACAAACTAACAAAGATGAACCTGGGTTAGCGTAGCCTGTTTTAAATGATCCTTCTGTGTCTTTTCCAGGCTGGTAGCAGAATGGAGACTTTCCTGAGGCGCTGAGGAACGGACACAAGCTTCTTTTGAAGGCTTCAATGAAATTCTGCCCCAGCAGTATCTGCGGTCCTTTGATGCTAAGGAGCTGGAGGTAAAAGATTCTTTGACTATTGCCAGATCCAGGCTGCTACAGGTAATACTTGCATTTCAGTCATTGTCTGAAGAGCAGAGTTCATTAAGGCTGGTGGTTCTGTTTTCAGGATGTGTGAGAGAAGCCTTATGTATCAGGTAGTATTTGGTTACTGTGTTGTTCTTCACTTTCTTCTTTGCAACCAACTTAGACGTTTCGAACGTTAAGATTCTGCCAGCATAAATTTTTTGGCTAACAGTGTTTTTGTAATCCTTGACCACGTGATTTGTGTGTGTTTAAAGAGTGAGCAATTGGAAAGCAAGGGAGATAAGAACCAAATATCAGCGGATGGTCAGATTACTGAGTGGAGCAGGTTTGAGCTGCTTTTGGTCTCTGCAAATCATACTCTACAGCAGAACATCGTATTTCTAGCACAGAATGGTATGGTTAAGCAATGAGAAAGTATGGTTTATATGTCTAAATGCATTCGTTTTCATGACTGGTGTATCTTCTTCGTTGCCACGGATGTTATTATTTGCTGTGGAAGTTTAAGAGTTTAATATTAAAACCAAGCGTACTGTGATTGCGGGTGCTTTGAAGTACAGTAGTATTTCAGTACGATAGTCTTGCTGTAGAAGCAAAGTAGTAGCTCGTAGTTTCCATGTTTATGAAATTTTTCTTCCCTAAAGGTGCTCCTGTGTGGAATTCAAGAAATTGATCTGAATGACTGGCAGAGGCAATACCATCTACCGGCATGATAGCAGAACCTGCAGACAGATATTGTGGTTCTGGCATGTTTGTAGACTTCTTTTTTCCACACAAGAACACAGCAACAGCTTAGTGAGCAATAGTCAGAATTACTCAACAGATAAGTAGCTTGTAAATGTAAATGATAACTGCTAATCCAGCTGTCCCATGGGGGATGGGGAAGTGAACATTTCAATATTAAACTTGACATCAATGTTAATTATTATTTTTCAGTTTGTGAAATAAATAGATAATAAGAAGAGAATGAGATTTCTACAGTTCGTTACTGGAACGTGCAGATTACCAGTGGGAGGATTTGCTGACCTCACGGGTAACGAGCCCTCTTTAATGCATTTTATGCTCATGTTATTTCCTTTTTTCTTAATAAGGACCAAGCTGTGTGTTTAAGGGTATTATTTAATGAGTTTATATGGAATCTTAGTCTTGCATATTGGTAGAGCGGTCATAGAAAAAGGGATGGATGGAATGTGAACACGCCTTGCATCAGTGACTTGATCCATGGTTTGGACGTGGTCCTGGCAGGGCAGCCTGCTCTGGGTATCCTTGGTTGATCAGAGTGGCAGGACTAGGTAAACTCCAGAGATTCCTTCCAGTACCAAACCAACGATGTGATTCAGTGGTTGAGTTTCTTTGAAAACTGCTTCATATTTATGCATTTCACTACGTGGATTTCTTCAGAGGGATGCAGTGAGAGACAAATGTCTTTGTGCTCTGCAAGTAGTTATAGTCTTGTTTTCACGCGCTGTTGTCACGTATTACCTACTGGTGTACACGGGCAGTTAGACCTAAGAATTCATTGTTTGATTTTTGTACAGGGAGCAACAGACCCCAAAAATTTTGCATTGAGAAAGTTGGAAAGGAAAACTGGTTACCTGGAAGTCACACCTGGTAAGTACGAAGGATCAAACTCTGCTGTGGTTCTGTTCTTATGGATGGAAATCTACTTTGAGATTTTAGGAAGTGGGTGTGATATGGAAGTGTCTGAGACTGTGTGAAAGCAAAGCACTGGGCTATGGCAGTAAGCTCTGCTGAGTAATAGTTGAACTTCTGAAAAGCAGTTTTGTTGTGGAGCTGATTCCATTGTAAACGCCATGGATTTGCACACCACTAAAAACATATAGCCACTTTTAGTACTTAAGGTTGTCCTTTTTTTAAAGAGTTTGGGATTGATCTTTCATTATCACCATGCTCGATCTTGGCAATGAAAATAAATAGCCACGCTCATGCTCCCTCTTGGCTGGAGAAAATGAAGCTTCTGCTCAGTTTCTCAGTTACACTGGTGCTTTGTGAAGATGCTCAGATTTTAAGTTTCAGATACAGAAGAGAGATTAGGTGAGACTTGTTACTAAATACATTGCCAGTTATGGAAAGTTATCGCTGCTCAGGTGCTTGTTGTGCTTTAACTCTCACTTTCATAGACAAGTGCATGTCAAGATACAGGTGTTTTAGAGGGTACAAATGCAGTTTTCCTTCTGAACAGGACAGTTCATATGCCTGTGTTCCTAATGGATATTTGGTGGTTTAAACTGTTGTTCAATACTTAAGGTTTCTCTTTGTTTTCAGTTTCAATCGCTTGGACCTTCCAGCCTATAAGAATTATGAGCAGCTGAAGGAAAAGCTGTTATTTGCAACTGAAGAAACTGAAGGTTTTGGGCAGGAATAGCTGGGATTTGCACCTTGAAGAATGTGAACTCAGCGTGATGTTCTTCGCTTCTTCTGCTTGTTGCACACTTCATAGTAAAGTAGACTTGACTTGGATTATTTAACAATAGTTGCGTGTAAGTAAATGGATGTTATCCTGAGGTTTTATCCATGTAAACTCTGGATTTCTACCGAGCACTTTCAGAAACCTTCTCGCTGGCAGTGAAAGCTATCCTTTCTTCACAGTTTTACTAGGAGGAAGATCTGCCTATTCCAAAGCACTGGATGGGTATTTTACCCTATACAGCTCAGAAGGAGAAGAAAAAAGCCTTATGAATATTCTGTTTATGTTAATAGTTACAGTGAAATCTAGTTATCTAACATATTTACAGGAGAGATGAAATTAAACAGGATAATGCAAGATTAAGCTAAGACAACTAGTTTGTGTTCTGCATAATGATTTATGATTCACGTAGGGAACCTAGACATGCCGTGGATGTATAAGTATCACCCAAAAGGCTTTCAGCCCTGTATTTTTAAAACACAAAGCAGTTCTAATTGAAATAGCCTTAGCCCTAGTTCTATAGGGTACAGCTGTTGAATATTTTTATGGCTGAAATGTTTAGTTCAGGAAAAAGATAAATGCTTGTATATATTTTTGCAGTCTCGGATTCCACTTACTCCATGTTTTCTTTCTTTAATTTAAGTGGCGTGTTTGTGTCTTTCCTGCTGTATTGGATGGGGAAAGTGGGCTGGATATCCCAAGCACCAGAACTTACTTTAATGTACAGCAAACAAAGAGTCGGCTGGGAAAAGCAGTCTGTGAAATGCTGCATTTGGCCAAAGAGGAAAGTAAACCTGCTAGTGTGTTCAATTGGCGACGTTCTTGAAGTCTGAAATAATGTTTACTTACACGTTTTGCTTTGTAAGCCAACAAGTCTGTTGGTTTTTCTATAGCATGTTCTGTAGAAATAAAACGTTGTTCCTATGAACCATTGGTGCACTTTGCTGTTCCTTATGGGGATGCGGAGGAAACATCCCGTGGATGCTGTGGATAACCCCACAGCATCTGCTACCCCAGGTAATATTGGACTTCCAGCTGAGATGAATGACTTTACTGCTCCCAGCACTGCTTGAGCAACCTGGTCTGTGTGAATTCATACTGCATAACAAATACATACTCGTATGTAGCTGCCAACTAATCCCAATTCTCAAACATGAAAGTAACTTCTGTTTCGTTGTTTGCCTTATGAAAATGACATGAAAAACTGAATGAGCTGCTGAGCTGCTGATGGACGAATTAACAAAGCCTTATTGCTCCAGGTAGCTCAGGTGTTCCTATATGAAGCTGCACAGTAAATGCGTCATGTCTTCATCTGATCAAGCAGCGGGAGCTGATATTTTAATGTGTTTCTATTCCAGAAAAAAAAAAAAAACTTGAAAAAGAAAAGCCTGTTAAAGTTGTCTTGTTTGCATCATTCTGACATGCTGTGCTCTGTCTGTGAATTCAGCTCATGGTTCTGTTGGTATCTCCAGCCCCTGATTCTTGTGGTGTCTTCATTTTCTTCCAGCATCACTGTTTGTGTATTGCTCTATTGAACAAGGACATGAACAGGGATCAGCAGCACTGGATGGTAAAATACTGTATGAAGTTAATTGTGGAAATTTCCTTGTATTGTAATTTCCAGTACTCAGGAAACTGTAACAATATCTCTGTAAGTCAAATACTTTTATAAAATGACTCAAAGAGATGCTCATCCTGTCGTTATTGGTTTGGTGTTACGAAGCACAAGTGTAGAAATGAAGGATTGAACTGCTGCTGGGGGTTGCAGGTAGGCTGGGTTTCTTTCGTGTGCTGTTTCTGCCTGCTGGGGATGTGAGTGGGCGTTGGGCCCGAGCCCCGCTCGTGTTGGTCACAGCACAGGGGCTGCAGGAAACACTGGGAGAGCAGAGCAGGGAGAGCCGGGCTGTGTGCAGGCCGGGGCATGACATGGAACCTCGGCAGCTGCGCAGCTGCTGAGCTTTTCCCCCAAGTCTGCAGACTCTCAGGTGATAAGGCTGTGCAGCAAAGCCAGCTGGGCACTGCTGATATATCACTGCAGGGTTAGGGGATGAAGCCCTGCAGCACCTGCATGGCACTCCCTGTAGTCTGCCATCTTTATGTGCACAGCTGCTGTAGGTGTTGTTGGAGCAGTGGAGCGGCAGTGCGGTGCTGCAGGGCAGCTACACACCCCAGGGGCTCTCCATAGGCTGCAGTGATGTGACCCAAGTCCCACACTCACTTTCTTTCCCATTCCCAAGAATGACATACCAGTAGCAAAATGTTTTCCCCTTTTCCCAGTGTCCAAAGACAAAGATGAGGTGTCTTAGCAAGTGCACCAGCAATGTGTGGAGCAGAACCGCCTTGGGATCCACTGTCACACCTGAGTTGATCCGTTTTAGGCTTCCCATGGAAATGTAGCATTTTGACTCTTCGTTAGTAAATCTTTGAGGTTGCATTTGACCTGCTGTTGCAATGTCTGCTGCTTGCTCTTCATGCAGCTAGTCCATGTATTTGTTTATGTAGTCAGTGCTAGGGTTTGATTTAGACAGCTCCGTCATCTTTTCAAGAGCTGTGCCATGGTCGGCTGTGGAGAGAGGGTGAGTGGGAGGGGACACCTGTGTCCCACAGTGGCTCCTCCAGTCAGTGAAGGTCCTGAAATTGGTCTCTTCAGCTAATAGGGAGCTTTCCTCAGCTACCGTGTGTTTGGAGAGAGGAAGAGCAGTCCCAGGACCTTCAGCTGTGAGACTCTTCAGACGGACCTTGTGGAGACAACTGCAGGTGTAGTCTGGGATGGAACGGCTCCTGTTTGGCTCTTGTTACCCACGTGCAGCATGTGGTTATTGAGCTTATAAGGGAGCAACATAGGAAAGAATCCTGTACTCATTTACTACCTAATGCTAAGTCATTCCTCCTCACGGGGAAGTGACTAAGCATTGGTCCTGGGTGCTAGGAGAGGAATGTCAGATCTGAAACCAGTGTGAATGATGGACAGCCTTGTTAAACACAGGGCTGCTCTGCAGTGCAGAGGTGCTTGTGAGTTCAGAAGATACCTGCTGAAGGAGAACTGCTTTGCTGTTGGATGTCATCAAGCTGCAATCTGCCCGGGCAACAGCAAAACAGGCAGAGGTGTGTGCTCCAGACTGTGCCAGCCTTTGATTCTGTTCCTGAGGTGAGCTGCGCTTTGCTCGCTGCAAATTCCAACTATATTTGTAGGAATTATTACTATGAATAACACAGTGGTGGTGTTTGAGTCGCAGACAGATGCAGCAGAGCCCTTTGCTCTGATCTTTTCAGGAACTCAAGCAGCTTTTTGGCATCCCCACCTGGAGCCATTGAAGCGTGCAGCCAGGAGCTGGACTCAGTGGTCCTCGCAGGGACCCTCCAGCTCAGGAATTCTATCATTTTATAATCACTGAGCTTGGCAGACATGCAAAGAGTGTGGGTGTGACAGCAAGCAATTAGCATGGCCAGCATCAGGAACCCATGGTTATGAGCTTAGGGCTGGTTTAGGTTTGCCAAGCGGGGGGACTAATGCTGGGATCCTTCTCTCCGGCCTGGAGGCTCTCACACAGCAGCATGGTTCTGTGTTTGGCAGGTGGGTTGGACCCAGGCTGTGCAGGAATCAACTGGGCTCTGCTTCAGCTGCAGTCTGAGGGCCTTTGGCTGCAGCCAGCTGCTGTTCACACAGGGTACAGAAAGCTCCAGAGCCACACAAGGGCCTTCAGGCTCCGAGTGAAACCCCACAAGCTGAGGGGAAGGAAGTGAACATCACCAGAGGTGGGGACTGCACAGCACTGATGTGTGGTGACAGACCGGGGTGGGCGGTGAAGTTGGGAGACCAAGAATGAAAGATGGGAAAAGCAGCTGAATTTAAAGGAAGAGATGTGAAACCAACAGGATCATCACCCTGTAATTGCCAGCCCAAACAAGGGACGTTTTGACCAGCGACTGCTCTGATCCACTTAACAAAAGCCACAAAACCACTCCATAAACTTAGAAGAACTGCTCAAAGCCACAAGCTACAGGTACTGGAGGAGAGCAGGACCTTTGCCCTGCAGTCAGCAGCAGTTTCAGACACACCAAAGCCGACACTGGTTTGCTTCCGTATCTCTTGTGGGACGACCCCAGCCAAATCATCCCTTCTGGTCTGAGGATGAGGAGGGTCAGATCCTTTCAGAGCACCAAACCCGGCAGCCAACCTCATCACCAAACAAGCAGCCAGGATCCAAACGCCAGCACTCTCCATTCATCATCCCACTTCCTTGCTGCAGTCAGTCCAATGCTTCATGAGATTCAGAAGCAAACAAAATCAATACAGTCATCTTGATCCCTGCAGGAACACGCTGTGAGCAACAGAACACCTTCCTGGAAGAACTACCTCCATGAACAGAGGCAGCGACCACCTCCTCCCCTCCTACAGCCTCATTGCTTTCTCCTTAAGTATCACCACACGGAGCCTTGACACTCCCTGGCACCCAGACACCAAAGGGCTCTTTTCATGTTTTTTACACCAGGCTGGGAAAGAATCTTGGCTTCAAAACTTCCAGAGCAGCAAGAAGGAAGTATTGGTTCTCTTCCCAGACAGCCTTGGCTCTTCCCCTGCTGCCAGTGGGGAACATCAGCAGAGAGCAGCTCTAAAGCAGAGAGAAGCACATGTATGAGAATGAAAGTCAATTAGGTCTGAGCAGGATTAATAGGGATTTAATTGAACTATGTGAACTGGAACTCGGGTCACGAGCTGCTTATGAGCCTGCCTCAAGGGATCATGCAGCTTGCACTGGAGGAGCACAAGGATGCACTGTGAGCGGGACAGCATGTGGTCAGAGAGGGAGACCTGCTTGAACAGTCAAAAATGGAAGAGAAAAACTGCTTGAGATAGATGCCTGGGAATTTGAGGACTTACCGCACAGTCTTTCCTTCCTTTCCTCTTCTGGGGAGGGAACCAAGTAACACCAGCCAGAGCTCACCCAGCTCACCACTCCTCCTGCAGTCCAAGTGGCTGCCAGGCAGCTCCCTGCTACAGCTACACTTGCCATGGGGCCTACAGAAATCCCCATTATCAATTGACTGAATCCCCATCTAATCCCCCGATCCTATTAACAAACACTGCCTTTATTTTGCTACCTCCATGGGGGCTCTTGGAGCCAACATCCCTCATGAGAGGCAAATTAATTAAGACATTGCACCGTTTCCTCTTTCCAGGAAGGTGGAGGTGTTCTGGCAGACATTTTGCTGCTTCCAAGTCAAGCACAGACTCACGCATGCCTGAAAGTTTGAGCCAACCACCCTCACACAGATCAAAGGAGCTGAAAGGCCTCCCCTAAACGCGTCACTCTCGTGAACAGGCCATGGATGTCCCTGTGTTTCTACAGAGCTCAAGAAGCTTTCATAGTAAACAGAAAGAGGCAGCATGACTTTTAAAAAGTTACTTTTGTTTTAATTTGAAACAAAGATTATATGTAATTGGTGTCAGATATTTTTGTCATGTTTCTTTGTCCTGAGATCTCCAAGCAACTTCGGAGTGCTTTTGTCTTGCATGCTTTGTTCTGTTCTCCTCATGCTGCCCACCTGACTCATCCACCAACAGCAAGGGAGAGAAGCAAACGCGGTCCTTCTCACACTGATGGTTCCAGCAAATGTGCTGCTAGTCTTCTGGTAGAGAACAGACACAGCACAGCACTGCTGCTGGACCTGGGCTCACAATGCATTTGTCAATTGAGGATGTGTATGCAAAAGGATGGCAGACTTGCAGCCCCACCACAGAACCCTTTTCTTCAAAGCCACTGTAAGCTCTGGGGCACCTAACACATCAGGTTCTCCTCCCATTGACTCATTCGTGATCAAACAAACCAAGCAGTGAGCTGGCATCAGGAAGCTCCAGATGCCTTACAGAGACTCTGTGGCTACAACACCACCTCTCTCCAGACCCTTCTAGCCATATTTACGGCTAACACTAGACCGTCCCTGGCCCTGAAGAGACAGACCCTAAAGGAATGCAGTGTCTTCAGCTCTTGCCATATATCAAGTCCCAAATAGGTGAAGTCCTCTTTGCTGCTAATTCATTGGAAGCCCTTCCCTTCCAGCTTCCTTAGTTCCAATCCGCAGTCCACGAAAGGGAAAGCACAGCCATGCCTGAAAAACAGACCACGCAGTCCGTTGCCTTTGGTGCACTTCTGAGGAAGCATTCCAGGCGATTCTGCTGTCCTTTGTGCCTTCCTGCTCAAGCCCTTATCGCTTCTTTTTGCTTTCCTTGGCTTTCTTGCTCAGCTGAGCAGCACTTGCCTTGGGTTTCTTCACCATCTCCCAGGTCTTAGACTCAAAGCCCTCCAAGTCCTACAAGAATCAATTTGGAAACAGTCAGGGAGCTTTCTAACAACGTGCTGATGCCCAGCTCATTTCGGGCATTTATGTGAAAGCAAAAGTACGTAAGTGCTGGGTATCTCCGCTGGAATGCATCTATATCAGGCTGAGCCTACATTTAGTAAGACCTGAGCAGCACCATCCCTGCTTCCTCTGCATGTGTTTCTGGATGAGTGTTAATCCACACACAGCCTGTTACCACAGAGGTTGTTATAAGCTTAAGTGCCTAAATCAGGCTTTGTAGAGAAAAAACACAAAAACACCCCCATTTTAACAGCAGGACAAAAACCAACACTAAACAACAATTACTCACACCAGAAAAAGATATCACAGAATCACCAGCATGTATTGAACCACTGAAAAGGTATTTCTGCCAAATTTTCATCCTTATCACGTGCGAGACAAAAGGTAAGCCTCAAAACAGCAGTCAGAATGTCACAATCAGAGCCTTTACACCAAGACCAAAATCCAGGCAGGGCACCGAAGGCAAAGCTTTCTTCACCTGACTAACAAGGAATCCTAAGCTATAAAGCTTGTTTCCTTCAGGGCAGATGACAGATCATATTTCAGCCATGGGAAATAAAGTCTAGTTATCTGGTAAAGACACGAGGGAACAGTGCCAGTCTCATTGGAGAAAGCGCACACACACAGATTGCCTCCTTTCATTAAATGCATTTGAGTCTAAATATTGCTTTAGCATCTTGGGTTCTAGCAGTCAGAGCTTGCCAACTGGAAAAGGACACACAGAAAACGGCAGAGCAAGATGTGCTGGCTTCAAGCTTCCAACACAGAGCACCAGATAATAGAGGGGCAGACACGCATCTGACAGTATCCTTTAATCAAAGAGTCCTGTTCAATCATCTCTAAAGTCAATGGGCTATTACGGTTCACATCTGTGTGGCTTCCCAAGGAAAGTGAGTTGGCTGCCTTTCCAAAGGCTGTAATCAGTGCACGGGGAGCTGCGAGGCTCTGCAGAAACAGAGCAACAAGCAGCTATTACTCAGGTTTGTAGATTGGTGCTGCTGAGAAGTGAACACTGATGCCTTCTGCTGTTCAAACCAAGGTAGTCTCCAAAGCCTGAAGCCTCTAAAACTAAGAAGCTCATCTGTACCTGAACCTAAGCATCATTCCTAAGAAATGGAGAGTGTCTCTTCTGTTTATTGTCATGTGAATTAATCACATGCACAGGAAATCGTGGGGACAGTGCATATACGGAGAAAATAAGAAATAGAGCATACAAACAACCTAAACACAAACAATTTTGTCAGTTCTATCGCATTAATAGGACGAATGAGGGCCAGAAACTACACATCAAACAAAGCAGTCATCATTCTCAAAGAACAAGCTCTAGATATACAGTATCTACAGAAGTACAGAATAGAGACAAGCTCAAGGCGCAGGGACACCTTTCTTCCTCCCACGCTGCTTTTGTTTCTCTCAGCCCTCAGAGAACAAGGGATGCTCACAGTTCATCGCCAGCAGTTCCAGATGGGCTGAAAGGCCACCAGTTGGGAACACCAACACGGAAACGTGGGACAAGCAGCTCCATTTCCAGGAGGGACGTGAAGCCGACCACATCAGGACCCTGCGATTGCCAGCCTGAGCCAGGCACATTTTGAGCAGCTAATGAAAGAGGCAGCACCACCATTCAAATGTTTGTTTCGCTTTTATTTGCAATAGAGAGATGCAAAATGCATCAAAAATACATTTCAATATGAAATCAAATAGGCGGGATACTGGTAATGACTAAAGACAAAGCTTCCTTAGTTCCTCTCCGCAGTCCATGAAAGGGAAAGCACGGCCAGGCCTGAAAACCAGACCACGCAGTGTGTGTCCTTTGGTGCACCTCTGAGGAAGCATTCCAGGTGATTCTGCTGTCCTTTGTGCCTTCCTGCTCAAGCCCTTATTGTTTCTTTTTGCTTTCCTTCTTGCTTCTCAGCTGAGCAGCACTTGCCTTGGGTTTCTTCACCATCTCCCACGTCTTAGACTCAAAACCCTCTGAGTCCTGCAAGAAGCAATTGGGAAACAGTCAGGGAACTTTCTAACAACTGGCTGACAGCTGCTTTGGGAGCTCAAGTCACCTGACCGAGCAGCTTTGGGAGACCAGCACAGGAAATTGCCTTCCTGACCTCAGGGCACATTAGAAACTCCACATCTGTCAAGTTCCCAAAAATCCCATGCAAACCAGAGCCTAAAGTCCTCTCTAGCAAGGCGGTCTGTGCTGGGAGGGTGGACCCTCTGCCTGGCAGCTCATAGGGCGCAGCAGCAGCTGCAGGATAGGATGAGCTGGCAGCTCAAGGCTGCTGGCGTGTGGAAGGAAGGACAGAACCAAGTGCGGCACTCTCAGCAGTGCCGGGGCACACTGCCGTAGGCAACAGCTACAGACAGTTCCCTCCCAGCCGACTGCCTGAGCATACCTATCAGTCTCACACAGCGCTACTTACTGCCTTTGGGGACTTGAAAGCTGGCAGGATGATGGCCAGCACACACAGGAGCTGGAAAAGGGCTCCAAACAAGAGTCCGTAGCGCAGCATGTTCTCCAATATCGTGGGCTCAGGGATCTCAGGTGGTGAGAAATGCAGTTCAGCAGCCATAGCGCAGACAGCTGCTGCTCCACTGCTCTCACAGAGGCTGTGTGCTGTAAGGGGGGAAAAAGGCATCATTAGTCTCAGGCACTGCAATGGGGTTACTTCCTGCGAGCAAACATTTCCAGGCTGACTTAGAGAGGTGCTGGGAAGATATCCAGGGCTTACTGACCCGAGAACAAAGAGGGACAGCAAACTTGCATTTCAGTTGCCTTTGCCCGCCTGCCTAGGAAAAGAGCCCTCAGCCTTCAGTACTGCTGCACTTGCAGGTGGGGGGAAGAGAAGCAAGAGAGGACGGGTGGACATCAAATAAGGGAAGAGCTTAACAAACAAGAATAAACCTATCCCTGAGCTCCATCACACATGCGTGACCACTGCCTTATTAATATTAATACCAGTATTATTCACAGAATTAAAGTTTCCCATGTTCACGTACCTGGTTGTGGACGTGTTTGCTGTCTTGCTGCTGCTGTGCTCTACAACGCCAGACACAGAAATAAAGTGCGCAGAAAGCTGATCTGTTGAAGACAGAGGAGTGAGCTGTGCTTAACCAACACTGCTTCAGCACACGCTTACAGTAAGGCACAACTACCTTACAATGGCCACGCAGGAAGCTCCAGACACAGCTCCAGACGGTTTCCATGAAGCCCAATTGCATTTCACAGCCACTCACGCTCTGCTCCTCGACAATCTGCAACAGAGAAGTCACAAGATGCAAATCCCATCCATCGGAGATGTCACAGACCTCTGCACTCATGAAGCAGCACTCATGTCATTGGGTGAGAAAGCAGACGTGTGCTTACCGAGTGAGCGCTGTTTGCTGCCATCTGCTGGTAGGACCCCACCTAACTCTAAGTACGAACAGTAACCTAAGCCTAACTCTAAAACAGGAACAGAAACCTACACCTAACACTAAAACATGAACAGTAACCTACAACTAGCTCTAAAACAGGAACAATCATCTACTAACACTAAAACGTGAACAATAACCTACTCCTAACTAAAAAACGCAAACAATAACCTACTCCTAAAACTACAACTAAACTTAACACTAAAATCCACAATAGAAATAGGGTTAAGATGGAACCGGGGGCCCGCAGAGGTCTCAAAGGAGGAGCTGATGTTAAATGAAGCCACCCGGCTAATGCCGGGGGCGGGGGCCGCGCAGACGGTAAGGAGCCCAGCGCCTGGACCAGTGATGGCAGAGCTGAGATGGTAAGGATGTGGGGCCTGGCACGGTGGTGTGGTGCCAGGCCAGCTGAGCCACGGGCGGATCCACCTCCATGGGTTCATCTGGAGGCGGATCCACCTCCATGGGTTCATCTGGAGGTGGATCCACCTCCATGGGCTCATCTGGAGGTGGATCCACCTCCATGGGCTCCACAGAGGTGGTCATGCAGCTGGCCAGGCGCGATGGGAACGGGCTTGCTTGCCTGTCTGCCACCTGATGGTCATGGTGGGCCCCCTCCTCCTCCTCTTCGACCCTGCAGTCCCCGGCTCCATCTTCCCACCTAAATCGTGGGAATCCTCCAGCCTTGCTCTCTTGGCTTCCGACATGGCTGTCAACGTCCAGAGCTCTCAGAGGCGAGTGCGTTGCGTGGGGCAACGGTGACCAAGGTGACCAAGGTGACATGGCCAGGGTTCTAACATGGCGGCACTGCTGGCACTGCTGGCACTGGCGTTCCACATGGTATGAGGAGGGGACTGGAGGACAGGGCACGGCACGGGAGCCAGAAGGCACTGCCTGTGCCCAGCGGGCAGCCCTTCTCTCCGGCCAGCAAGAGGCCACAGAGGAGCTGGCCCTGAGCAAAGGGCCCTCGGCCTCCTTCATCCTCCCCCTCCTCCCACAAGGGAATCTCTTGGCGCTGCCATACGCAGCACGCAGCACCACGTTGATCTGATGGGGCTCCTGAGCTCAGCGCCAACAACAGCAGGCTCCAAAGGGCACCTGACTACGCCTGCCTGCTGGGACACACCAGCTCTGCTCTCCATGTTCCAATCCTGAGCCTCTCCTTGTAACACCTCTGACTCCATTTGCATCCACTCACTCTGATTACATCCCACGTCCACACACGGGGCCACGCTGCCTCACCGACCCTCAGTGGGGACCCACAGCCGTACAGCACCATCAGCACAGCAGAACCGGGCCATGCTCCTGATGCTGCCGCTTGTCCAACCTCCCTCTCGCTGCCCCCATTCTGCTCAGGCAGCCGGTCCCAGCAACAAACACCAGCACAGAACTGCAGCCCCGACTCGTCCCGCTCACTGACAGCCAGAGCAAGGACATGTTACACACCTTCCTTCAGCTCTGATCACCTTCCCGGCGCCACCATGCCGCCATGGCCTGGAACTGCTCCCGCTGGCACCAAGCGCTTCCTGCCCCTCCATCCCCCGCTCCTCCTTTCCCTTCACTTTCCATCCGCACTCAGGACGCAGATCTCAGTGGAGGTGGTTGCAGAACATCATCAGTGCAGGCAATCAATGGCTCGTGCTGTGCTTCACTGCCTTGTGCTCCTCACTGACTGCTCTGCTGTGCCCTTTCCTAACCCCACAGGATCATTTGCTTCTGTCTTTAGTGAAAGGGCTCTCCCTCAGGAATCCCAGACCCTGGAGGTTGATGAGAGAGTCCGGGGAATGGGAGATTTCCCTTTAGTCGGGGAGGAGGTGGTCCATGAGTGCCTAGGAAACATTAAGGTCGATAAATCCATGGGACCTGATGGGGTGCATCTGCGGGTGCTGAGAGAGCTGGCAGAGGTCTTTGCTGAGCTGCTCTCTGTAATCTATCAGAGGTCTTGGAGAACTGGGGAGGTGCCTGAAGACTGGAGGATGGCCAATGTCACTCCAGTCTTCAAAAAGGGCAAGAAGGAAGACCCGGGTAATTATAGGCACGTCAGCCTCTCCTCTGTCCCAGGGAAGGTGATGGAACAGCTTGTGCTGGATGCCATCTCCAGACAACTGGGTGATATGGAGGCTATCAGGAGTACTCAGCATGGGTTCACCAAGGGGAGGTCGTGCTCGACCAACCTGGTCGCCTTTTATGAAGATGTCACTAGGTGGGTGGACAGGGGGAGGGCGGTAGATGTAGTCTACCTTGATTTCAGTAAGGCTTTTGATACTGTCCCCCATGACATCCTTATAAAGCTGAGGAAGTATGGGATAGATGAGTGGACAGTGAAGTGGGTTGAGAATTGGCTGACTGGCAGAGTGCAGAGGGTTGTCATTGCCGGTGTGGTGTCTGGCTGGAGGCGTGTAACTAGCAGCATCCCCCTGGGGTCTGTACTGGGTCTGGTCTTGTTAAACATCATCAGCGACCTTGATGAGGGGATAGTGACCACCCTCAGCAAGTTTGCTGATGACACAAAGTTGGGAGGATTGGCTGACATGCCTGAAGGCTGTGCTGCCATTCAGTGAGACCTGGACAGGCTGGAGAGCTGGGCAGTAAGAAACCGGATGAGGTTTAGCAAAAGCAAGTGTAGAGTCTTGCACCTAGGGAGGAATAATTACATGCACCGGTACAGGCTGGGGGAAGACCTGCTGGAGAGGAGCTCTGCTGAGAGGGACCTGGGTGTCCTGGTGGACAACAGGTTGGCCATGAGACAGCAGTGTGCCCTTGTAGCCAAGAAGGCCAATGGCATCCTGGGGTGCATTAAAAAGAGCGTGTCCAGCAGGTCGAAGGAGGTGATCCTCCCCCTCTACTCTGCCCTATTAATGCCTCATCTGGAATATTGTGTCCAGTTCTGGGCTCCCCAGTACAAAAAAGACAGGGATCTCTTGGAGAGAGTCCAGCGGAGGGCCACGAAGATGGTGAAGGGCCTGGAGCATCTCCCCTATTAAGAAAGGAAATGCCTTGTCCAGAAGCAAGCAGTGGGCTGGAGAGGGCACCAAAACGAAACCCTGCTTGCACCTTTCCCTCTCCTCATTCCACATGCTGGCATTTATTTTAAGAGCAAAAACAAGACTACAGTGAAGAAAGCTCCAGAACAACTCAACTACTTTATTCATCCCCTTCTCTTTCCACTACAGAAGATTCTCAGAAAACCTCCAAGAGCCACGTTACTGCTCTGCTGACCCTTCTCTGGGATGCATCAGTGCGCTCAGAAATGATTGAGAGCAACACATGCACACAGACACACAGCAGATCCCTACACAACCACTTCTCCACTAGAAAACAGCATCAAAAAGCAGCTGGTGGGAAGAGTAGAAGTGGAAAGCGGGCATGGTGAGAGAAGTGCTTTGGGCAGCAAGGAAAGGCCATCTGAAGCTCCTGGGTTAAGTCCCTTCTGCAGAGGGTGTTGGTGATGCCGTCTCCTTTGCAAACTCTTCCTGCATGGGGAGAAGCATTGGTCTCCCTCATCCCTGGACTCTCCAGCATCCTGAGAGTCTCTCCTGCTGGGGGTTTTCCCATGAGAAATGAGGCACCAGCCCTGAGAGAAACTCTTCCTGCAGGAGATGCAGTCCTAGTAGCTACCTGTCCTGTGGACTGCAATGTTTAATGAGGACTGAGCTTTGCATGAAGTTCTTCTGGGAGTGTGAGGAGCTCTCTGCTAGGCACAAAGCCCTTCTCACACTCAAGGCTTCCTGCCATTTCAGCTCACTGGTGCAGACATTCTGGTAACACAGCAGATGGGATTCTCTGAGGGAGAGAAAAGACAAGTTCCCAGGCATCTCCCTGCATGCAGGCCTGGCCAAAATGTTCTAAAATGTCCGACAGAAGCTATGGTCTCTCTCCTGTGTGCATATGCTGGTGCAGCTTCAATTCAGAACTCCCTTTGAAGCTCTTACCACACTCAGGACACTCACAGGGTCTCTTTTTCCTGTGGATGCTCTGATGCAGCGTCAGCTCAGAACGCCTTTTAAAGCTCTTCCCACACTCAGGACACTTATAGGGTCGCTCTCCTGTGTGCATGCACTGGTGCATCTTCAATTCAGAACGCCTTTTGAAGCTCTTCTCACACTCAGAGCACTTATATGGTCTCTCTCCTGTGTGGACACGCTGGTGCATCTTCAGTTCAGAGCTGCTTTTGAAGCTCTTCCCACACTCAGGACACTTATAGGGTTTCTCTCCTGTATGGATGCGCTGGTGGAGCTTCAAATCAGAACTGCTTATGAAGCTCTTCCCACACTCAGAGCACTTGCAGGGTCTCTCTCCTGTGTGGATGCGCTGGTGGCGCTTCAAATCAGAACTGCTTATGAAGCTCTTCTCACACTCAGAGCACTTATATGGTCTCTCTCCTGTGTGGATGCGCTGGTGGCGCTTCAAATCAGAACTGCTTATGAAGCTCTTCTCACACTCAGAGCACTTATATGGTCTCTCTCCTGTGTGGACATGCTGGTGCACCTTCAGTTCAGAGCTGCTTTTGAAGTTCTTCCCACACTCAGAGCACTTATATGGTCTCTCTCCTGTGTGGATGCGCTGGTGGCGCTTCAAATCAGAACTGCTTATGAAGCTCTTCTCACACTCAGAGCACTTATATGGTCTCTCTCCTGTGTGGACACGCTGGTGGATGGTGAGGTGGGTTCTCCCTTTGAATCTCTTCCCACACTCAGTGCACTTGCAGGGTCTCTCTCCTGTGTGAATGCGATGGTGGATGGTGAGGCTGGAACTGTTTTTGAAGCTCTTCCCACACTCAAGGCACTTATACGGTCGCTCTCCTGTGTGGACACGTTGGTGTATTTTGAGTTTAGAAATACCTTTCAAGCTCTTCCCACACTCAAGGCACTTGTACAGTCTCCCTCTTCTGTGGATACACTGGTGGGAAGTGAGGCTCCCACTGTCCGTAAAAGTCTTTCCATAGTCAGAGCACTCAAACGCTCTCTCTCCTGTGTACATGCACTGCTGGCCAGTGGGGTGGAGTCTCCATTTCATGCTCTCTGCAGAATCACAGAACTCGTAATGCCTCTTTGCTGAGTGCGTGCACTGGTGGCTAGTGATGCTGGAATCCAGTTTAAAGCTTTTCTCACACTCAGTGCATGGATTCTGCTTTTTCATCTGGCACACATCCTTGCTCCTGGTTTCCTCAGGCTGCTTTGGACCTATGTTGGAGTCCACTGGGTTCCTCAGTGTCATTCCCAGACGCTTTCCCAGGGGCTTCTTGATGTGCTCACCCTGACCTTGCTGCAGGACTTCCTGGACATCCCTTCTGATTTCTTCCACAGAGATGCGATTCCGCTGCATTTCCACTACACAATTTCTCTGCGGAACCTCCTTTGTATTTTTGATCCCATCAGCTGCTGGATGACAGAGGAAATGCAGCAATAGCACACAGTGCCCAAAATAAAACACAGGCAGAGAAGGCTCTTACAGCCCCAACATTCCCCTTCCCTCCACCACCTCACCTGGGCTGAGGTCTCCTGGCATGGCCTCAGGGCTACGCACATCTGGGATCCAGGGGTCTTCCCCTCTTTCAAGCAGGGAGATCACCACGGGCTTGGGGGCTGGAAGTGGAGCTTCAGGGAGAGAAACAGGGAACAAGAGAGCATTTCCCTCATGCTGGCACAGTGTCTGTTCAACAGTTCCACTCTGTGCCCCTCCCCAAGGAGAAACCACCATTTAGGTCTAAATGACACCGTGCCTACAGCTTCCCTTGGAGCAAAGAATGTTTTGACATCTCTGAACATTGTGAAGGGATATTTTTTCTTTCAAATTAACTTTACAACAGCTTATTTGTTTTCTTGCAGTCTACCAGTGGTCAAGGCATCAAAATGTTGATGGCAATTGCATGGAAAATCCTCAATTCCATAGCAGTAACCAGGGATTCATCTGTGAGCTGGAGCTGGTGGCACCAAGCAACACACAACACAAGGGATGGTTTTCTCCCTCCTGGCTGATGCCTGCTTGCCAGCACTGACTCTGTGGCTTTGATCAGAGTGCCGTGCATACTAATCTCTTCTGAAACTCATGCTTTTCAGTATCTCCTTTCTTGCTGGCACTGTGGTGTGAGTCAATATGTAGCTGCATGGTGTTTATTCAAGGCCTGGCTTGCAGAGGCTCATTCTGCACAGCCAAAGGTGCCCTAACGAGGAGGAAAGGCAGACAAGCTCTCACCCAGCGAGGCCACACACTGGTATGTCTCCAACATCACGTCCCGGTAGAGCTCTCGTTGCACAGGGTCCAGCAGCGCCCACTCCTCCCTGCTGAAATACACGGCCACCTCCTCAAAGCTCACGGGCTCCTGCAAGCAAAGAGGCTCCTTGCTGGGAACAGCCAAGGCCCAGGCAAGCAGCTCGCACAGGACAGAACCTCACACCCCAGCTGCTTTTCTGTCTCCAGCACACACACGCTGGCTGAGGGCACCTCCCTCTTCCCCTGCATTCACATCCCTGGCCCCTTGGCCTCTCCTGCCTGCTTCCCCAACCCCTACCTCAACTGGATGTGCTGCGGCCATTTGCTGCTCTCCTGCAGGCTGGGATGATCACAGCTGGAAGGCAGAAGTTGAACTGGAGCCTGCAGAGAGAAGAGAAATGGCAGGGGAGCTGTGAGGGAATGCAGCAGTCCCAGTCCCAGCTCAGCCCTTCTGCAGGGCACTGCCCAGCCTTGCAGAGGAAGACAATGAGCTGCAGCACAGGAAACAGTCTGGCTCAAAGAGATGAACCGTCACAAAGCTGTCTCAGACTGGGAGGCTGAAACAACTGGTAGCTGACACTTAGTTCAACAGCTGAGACTGAGAGGGGACTTAAGACAAAGCACGGCAAGGAGGCAGTCATCTTACCCCAAAAGAGGGAGCAGCCCAAGTGCCCCTCCAGCTCTGCTGCACAGCAGCGGGCTGCACCACAGGACCTGCCCTCGAGCAGGGCTGTTTCTGCAGCTCACACCTGCACAGAGATCCCTTGCAGCTTGACATCAAGACTCCTTCTCAATACAGATCTTCTGTAAGACACCCGTGGTTACTTTGGAGCTTTCATGTATTCTCTAAGGTTCTGTCTTAGAGGGACTGTGCACGTATGATTCCTTCCACACAAAGCCTTGACCAAGCTTGGGACTAGGAGAGGATCCAGCCACATCCTAGCTCCTTACCTCTGTGGACTGAAGACATGAGAAAAAAAGGGGAACTACTCTGAGCCTCGTGACTCAATGGGAGGGCCTCCTGTAGGTGTGTGCGTAACCCTACCCTCCATGCAGTAAATAACCAAGTGTATCCAGCCACCTCCGATCCTGCTGTGTCACTGTTAAATCACTACAGCATATCCCTATTATATCAACAAATATAGTCCTGCTTCTCCCTTAGGAGTGTATGCTGTGTTTGGATCCACTCGTGACCAATGGGCAAAGTCTGCAGGATGGCAAGAAGGGAAACAAACCGTTGACAAGAGACATGAAGCGCATCCCAAATTCTTCTGTGAATGTTCTTGTGGCAACTGCTGTAGTTGAGCGGAAAGCAGAGGTCACTGGGGCAGTAATAGGATGCAAAATGGGAAAGGTATTATCAGCATCGTGTCGGGTTTGGAAGTGACATATGAAGCAAAGGAGAACTGCACCGGTCCTCCCAGAATCAAAAGCGACTGATATTCCACAATATTTCTGCTGCACTACGTGGTGCAAGTTGTGCAGGTAATGCTTATTCACACAATAAACAAAGACCTCCCCGAGTTGCCTACAATCCTTTAGGCCACACATCCTCCACCTGTAGGGTTTGGCTCCAAACAGATGCAAAACTGCACCCATAGCACTAATTAAAGGCACTGCCTCTACACAGTTAAGGCAAACAGAGGCAGCAGAATGACGGCTTATTGCCTGCCCTAGCTGCAGTTAAGGAAACTGAAGAGTAATACAGAAGGAATGGGAAAGGGGAGTGTCATGGTTTTGTAATTTTGTAATTTTGCTATCAGTATTCCACATCATAACATCATGTAAAGTATGGATACTTCTATTGAATGTGCAGTCCACAGAAGAAGACTACATATCCCAGAGAACAACAGGGTTAATGATAAGTCACGGGACCAGGACTCTATATAATCTCGTTCCCAGGCTGGAGTGCCCTCCTTCTTCTCTCGAACTTCTCGGAGAGTGGGAAGCGTTCCAGCCGTGTCGCCTAGAGTTCACAGTAGGCCTCTCGGTTTTCGGGGACTCTCTCTCTCTCTGTATCGTTCGATTTGTTAGCCTCAATTATATTATATTGTGTTATCTTGTATTTCGGTATCATATTTAGTAAAATAAGTTTTTCCTCCTTAGATTGTCGCTGTTTTATCCCACTCCCTTTTTTCCCCCTCCTTTCCGGGCCCCGGGGGGGGGCCCACGGGGTGGCTTCCCCTGTCACGGGCATAGGTAAATCTAAGTAACCAAACAGATTTTTTGGTGGAGAATGCGGGCATAGAGCTTTTTAGCTTTTAGAACGACTCTCTCTTTACTCTTAAAGAGCTTCGTTAGGGGAGTGTTATCTTTTCGTAGCTGCTCACTGAGAACGTGACCTTGAAATACCAGACAAATTGTCAACATTAAGGGCTGCTGTACATTCTCAGCACTGCTATCTAACTTTTGTGTAGAAAACAAAGGGATTTCTTTCTCCCTTAGAGCAAAGCTAGCTAGCTCTGACTTTTACAGAGCCTGCCAGCTATGAATCCACTCTTCATCCCAGTTGCTCTGTTTAAGGGATTGAAAGCAATTATGATCTTCTTAAAGTATTGGTCAACTATTAACACCATAATTTGGTGTTGTGGAATTGTGCAGGTATATAGCCTAATAAGGTGGATACTGATGGAGACACCTGCCTGGTACTTTTATGAGATGTGGTATGGTCAGAATTTTGGCACCTACACCCCAGATGGAATTGTGAATCTTACAAACACTTGCATCCCAGATGGAATTGCGAATCTTACAAGTACTTGCATCCCAGATGGAACAGGCAATTTTACAAACAGCACCATGTTTAATTCATTGTACAGGCTAAAAAAACCCTTTTTATTTAGGTTGTACTCTCAGGTTTCCACACGCCTTTCAATAACTGAGATAGGGTTCATACTTGCATCCATGTTATCACTATTAATGAATGCATATATGTTCCTATGCATTCGTTCTATGCGGAAGTCTCCTCCAGAACCAGAGAATGATGACTGGCAGGGAATATGGAAAGGTTTAGGAAAAGTCTTAGAAGCATGGGGACCCGCAGTGTCATGGGATTTCACTCTTGAACACCTAAGGGACCCTAAGAAATTAAGTGAGTATTTGGGTCAGAGATCTAAGGAGGTAAACCTTATGTGGGGTTTGGCTTATGCATACCGTGCTTTGTATCATACTATTCTGGAGAGAGAGAGTTTCCGATCTGAGATTCAAGCCCAAGTTAATTCTGATCAGTCACAGGAGGCATCAGTAGCAATATCAGTTGCCCCTGTGGAAGGCAAGAAATGGAAACGGGTGTCCATGCGTCTAGAACGAAAAGAAGGAGAAGCACCGGGGGGGGGCTGAAGAAGACCCAGGTGCCGGGCATGGAGCAGTACCGAAAAAAGCAAAGGCAAAAACCAAGAGGCATGAAGAAGAGACTGATGATGAGGAGGAAATCACCTATTGTCGACCTCTGAAGCTGACTGAAATCCAGGGCTCAAGAAAGGTATTCAGCACTTGAGGGAATTGGCCATGGCGAAAATGTTGTACAGCCCTGATCCAAGCGAACTTGACCCTGAGAGAGTGAGGGCCGATCCTGACATGTGGCAGAAAATCACAAGTACAGCACCAGAGAGAATTGCACAGTCATTGGTATCAGGATCTAAAGGATTCGTGGACAGATGGCCCCGAGTTGTTGAGCTGATTATAATGCTTCAAACCACCGATCAGCAGCTCCCCCAACTGCATGCCGCAGTTTCTGCCATCTCACGGCTAGAAAACCGAGTAGATGAAATGTGCAAGAAATTGTTTCCATCAACTAATTGCAATGATCCCGTAATAGTATCAGAAACAACTGATGAAGGTCAATCCTCGTACGGGCCACCAGGTCTAATGAAGGATCTGATCAAAGTATTCCAGTCCTACTCCTCACCTGCATCATCAAAAGTCTCAGCTGTTAAACGCACACGCTTCCCAGCTCGAGCAAAGAACAACAGTACGATTGCACCGCGTGTTTCCATGTGGCGCTACCTACGTGACCGTGGAGAAGACATGAGGAAGTGGCATGATCAGCCCACGTCTGCACTACGAGCACGGGTGAAAGAACTACTAGACATACCAACCACCAGTGGAGTTGCTCCAGTCATCACAGGTAACCAATAGAGGGGCCCTGCCCTCAGTCAGGGGAGGGAAAAGGATAATAGAGTTTATTGGACTGTGTGGATTCGATGGCCTGGCACATCAGAACCACAGAAATATAAGGCACTGGTGGATACCGGTGCACAGTGCACCCTAATGCCCTCCAGTCATGAAGGGACAGAATCAATCCATATTTCTGGAGTGACTGGGGGCTCTCAAGAATTGACTGTGCTGGAGGCTGAAATAAGCCTCACTGGCAAAGACTGGCAAAAACATCCTATTGTGACTGGCCCAGGGGCTCCATGTATACTGGGTATTGATTACCTCAGAAGGGGGCATTTCAAGGATCCTAAGGGGTATCAATGGGCCTTTGGGATAGCTGCTGTAGACATGGACAACATTAAGCAGCTGTCTGTTTTGCCTGGCCTGTCAGAGGACCCGTCTGTTGTGGGGCTGCTACGAGTAAAAGAGCAGCAGGTACCGATTGCTACAAAGACAGTGCACAGACGGCAGTATCGCACCAACAGGGATTCCTTGCTCCCCATTCATGATTTGATTCGCCAGTTGGAGAATCAGGGAGTGATCAGTAAAACTCACTCACCTTTTAACAGTGCCATATGGCCAGTGCGTAAAGCCAGTGGAGAATGGAGGCTGACAGTAGACTACCGCGGCCTGAATGAGGTCACACCCCCATTGAGCGCTGCTGTGCCGGACATGTTGGAACTCCAGTACGAGCTGGAGTCAAAAGCAGCCAAATGGTATGCCACCATTGACATTGCCAATGCCTTCTTTTCTATTCCTTTGGCTGCAGAATGTAAGCCACAGTTTGCCTTCACCTGGAGGGGCATTCAGTATACTTGGAACCGTTTGCCCCAGGGGTGGAAACACAGCCCAACCATTTGCCATGGGTTGGTCCAAACTGTACTGGAACAAGGTGGTGCTCCTGAACACCTGCAGTACATTGATGACATTGTTGTGTGGGGTGATACAGCAGAAGAAGTTTTCACAAAAGGAGAGCAGATCATCCAAATTCTTCTACAAGCCGGCTTTGCTATTAAGCGAAGCAAAGTAAAAGGACCTGCCCAGGAAATTCAGTTCTTAGGTATAAAGTGGCAGGATGGACGTCGTCACATCCCAACAGATGTGATCGACAAAATCACTGCCATGTCTCCACCAAATAGCAAGAAAGAGACACAATCTTTCCTGGGTGCAGTAGGCTTTTGGAGGATGCACATTCCAAACTACAGCCTCATTGTAAGCCCCCTTTATCAGGTGACGCGGAAGAAGAACGATTTTGCATGGGGCCCTGAGCAGCAGCAGGCTTTCGAACAGATTAAACAAGAGATAGCCCGAGCTGTAGCTCTGGGGCCAGTATGGACTGGACAGGATGTAAAGAACATCCTCTATACTGCTGCTGGAGAGAAAGGCCCCACTTGGAGTTTGTGGCAAAGAGCCTCAGGAGAGACCCGAGGTCGACCCCTGGGATTCTGGAGTCGATCATATAAGGGGTCTGAAGAGTGCTACACTCCAACTGAGAAGGAGATCTTAGCCGCGTATGAGGGGGTTCGGGCTGCTTCCGAAGTAGTTGGGACTGAAACACAGCTCCTTTTGGCACCTCGACTGCCAGTGCTGAACTGGATGTTCAAAGGACAGGTTCCCTCCACTCATCATGCTACCGATGTCACCTGGAGCAAGTGGATTACGCTGATTACACAGCGAGCGCGAATGGGAAACCTCAATCGTCCAGGAATCCTAGAGGTAATCATGGACTGGCCTGAAGATAAAAGGTTTGGAACATCACCAGCAGAAGAGGTATCACGTGCTAAAGAGGCCCCACCATACAACGAATTACCAGAAAATGAAAAGAAATATGCCCTATTCACAGACGGATCATGTCGCATTGTAGGGAAGCATCGCAAATGGAAAGCTGCTGTGTGGAGCCCCACACGACAGGTTGCAGAGGCCACTGAAGGTAAGGGAGAATCAAGTCAGTTTGCAGAGGTAAAAGCTGTCCAGCTGGCCTTAGATGTTGCTGAACGGGAGAGGTGGCCAATGCTGTATCTTTATACTGACTCATGGATGGTGGCAAATGCCTTATGGGGGTGGTTACAGAGGTGGGAACAAAACAACTGGCAACGGAAGGGTAAATCTGTTTGGGCCGCTGAATTATGGAAGGACATTGCTGCCCGAACAAAGAATATGGTTGTAAAGGTGCGTCATGTGGATGCACATGTGCCCAAAAGTCGGGCTACTGAAGAACAACAAAACAACCATCAGGTAGATAAAGCTGCCAAAATTGAGGTGGCTCAAATTGACTTGGACTGGCAGAATAAGGATGAATTATTTCTAGCTCGATGGGCTCATGAGACCTCAGGTCATCAAGGAAGAGATGCGACATATAAGTGGGCCAGAGACCGAGGGGTGGACTTAACCATGGACGCTATTGCGCAGATTATTCATGATTGTGAAACATGTGCCATAATTAAACAAGCCAAAAGGATGAAACCTCTCTGGGAGGAAGGGCGGTGGCAAAAGTATAAATATGGGGAGGCGTGGCAGGTTGATTATATCACCTTGCCACGATCTCGCAGTGGTAAGTGTTATGTACTCACCATGGTAGAGGCAACCACTGGGTGGCTTGAAACATATGCAGTACCCCATGCAACTGCTCGAAACACCATATTAGGTCTTGAGAAACAAGTCCTGTGGCGACATGGCACCCCAGAAAGAATTGAATCTGATAATGGGACACATTTTAAAAATTCTCTTATAAATACTTGGGCCAAAGATCATGGCATTGAGTGGATTTATCATATTCCCTACCATGCACCAGCTTCTGGTAAAATTGAACGATATAATGGGTTGTTGAAAACTATGTTGAAAGCAATGGGTGGTGGAACATTTAAGCACTGGGAGAAGAATCTGGCAGAAGCCACTTGGTTGGTGAATACTAGAGGATCTGTCAATCGTGATGGTCCTAGTCAATCTAGCCCCCTACACACTGTAGAAGGAGATAAGGTCCCTGTTGTACATGTAAAGAACATGTTGGGAAAAGCTGTTTGGGTCCTTCCAGCTTCTGGAAAGGGCAAACCTATCCGTGGAACTGTCTTTGCCCAGGGACCTGGGTGCACTTGGTGGGTAATGCAGAAGGATGGGGATGTTCAATGTGTGCCACAAGGGAATTTAATGCTGGGGGAGTGCAGTCAATAATTTTATGTATTTATATATATATGTTTGCATGTGTAGTGTATTTTAGTTATTATAGTTGTACATTTAGTTATGTTACATGTAATTCTACTGTTTAGCTATCATAATTTTACATATGTGTATATATATGTATATATATATTTACCATGATGTAATAATGTAGAATAAGGGGTGGAATGTCATGGTTTTGTAATTTTGTAATTTTGCTATCAGTATTCCACATCATAACATCATGTAAAGTATGGATACTTCTATTGAATGTGCAGTCCACAGAAGAAGACTACATATCCCAGAGAACAACAGGGTTAATGATAAGTCACGGGACCAGGACTCTATATAATCTCGTTCCCAGGCTGGAGTGCCCTCCTTCTTCTCTCGAACTTCTCGGAGAGTGGGAAGCGTTCCAGCCGTGTCGCCTAGAGTTCACAGTAGGCCTCTCGGTTTTCGGGGACTCTCTCTCTCTCTGTATCGTTCGATTTGTTAGCCTCAATTATATTATATTGTGTTATCTTGTATTTCGGTATCATATTTAGTAAAATAAGTTTTTCCTCCTTAGATTGTCGCTGTTTTATCCCACTCCCTTTTTTCCCCCTCCTTTCCGGGCCCCGGGGGGGGGGCCACGGGGTGGCTTCCCCTGTCACGGGCATAGGGTTTTATTGGAGGTCTGAGTGGTGAAGGAAGTTGAGGACATACAACAAGGACAGCCTGTGCCAACTGGGGGATCTTTTGATTGACTGCAAGCACGCCTAAAGGGGATGGCTACCCAGGAAAGAGATGCAGAAATACTGTTAGAAAATGGTATGGCCATCCAACCATCCAGCAGGAGGTGCAGAAAAGCACCTGGTTCATGGAAGAACACCGTGAATGCAGCCCCCAACACTCAAACACAGCAAGCCTGCTGGAGCACCACCTCCACAGATCCGTGAGGGAACACCTGGTGGCAAATGGATTAAATCCTCTGGCAGATGTCCGTACATCCTCTCAGGAGTGGAAGTAGCCCTGGGCTTGCTGAAATCAAGCAAGCCCTCAGAAAAGGGTTGGGAAAAGTACTCTGTAAAGGTGACTGATGTAGTTCTCAAAACCACCTACTGCTGATGTTACCTAAAAGTGGTGATGGCTCACATTCCTCGGGTAAGGAAGTGCAAAACAGCGAGGAGTCAACTGGGTGGTTCACACTTCTCAAATAAATATGATGGCTTACTTAAACACAACAATAAATCAACAAAACATCCAACCACATGGAGATTATTTTTCCATCTCCTGAGAAGAGAGAGTATCTGACAGCACTGCAGCCAAACCAGCCTGTGACGGTCACAGCCACCACCAGCCGATGCTGTGCTGGGAATTTTAACTGAACCGTGAAGGCAACTTATCGAATAGCAGCAGTGCTAAACAGAACAATTAAGGCAATAAACAACCACGTGGTTACAACAGCCTTGTTAAGCAGTTGTTAGAGCACTCCAGGACACCTGCATGATATCAATAAATTCATTCCTCCCTCCCTCTTCAGCCGAGCAGGCAGACTGCGCTCACTGCCAGGGGACGCTCTCAGCACCGCGTGCCCTTTGCAGAAGGCACCTGGGCTGTGCTTTACTGACCTGCTGCTGCTCGGCCGTGTTCTCAACGCGTGCTCCAGTCAGCCCACAGGCTGCCAGCTTCTCATCGTCTGTTCCAGAGCCCAGTGCCGGAGCTGCTGCAGATGCTGAACGTGCTCAGGGCCCGCAGCTGTGCGCTCAAGGCATCTGCAGCTGCCGGGACAGCCTGAACAAAAGCCTTGCCAGGGGTTTGCACAACCCCAGCTGAGCCATCAGGCAAGCGCTCAGCAAACAAAAGGTAACGCCATTTCAAGGGTCGCCAGAGGCACGTGTTGCCCGCAGGGTCCCCGAAGAGAAGCTGGGGGCTGCCGGGGAGGAGGAGCAGGGCGAGTGCAAATTTCCACTTGGAGGCTTCACATTAAGACACTCCAAAGGAGGCATCGGGGGGTTTAAAGCTTCCATCAATCCACGAGTGCAGAGCTGCAGAGCGAGGCCGTCTCGTGTCTCCCGTGGCCCAGAGGAAGAACTGCAGCCCCAGCTGCGCTGTGTTACAGAGATCCAACCGGGCAGCAGAGCACGCTGACCTCCTCTGCTCCCTTCCTCACTGTCCCAGCTCCCAGCCCGTTCCCATGCCCCTCGGAGCCCAGCCCGGGCTGCATGAACTGCCGCCCTGGTTGCAGCCCGTCTGGGCCAGCATACCTGCTGCGCTGAGCGGGAGCTGGAGCCGGAGCCGGGACCAGGGTCCCGCCTGGGGTACGGCAGTGCGGGTTCCGCCCCGTCCGGGGCCGCTCCCCGCTCCTCTCCCGGTGCTGCTGGCAGGGGGCAGGAAGCGTGCGCTCCTCTGCACGAGCCACGAAGGGCACCTACCTTGGGTGCGGAGCAGGCTGCTCCCAGCTCTGGTGCAGGTAGCCGGGCTCCTCGGAGTCGCGTAGAGCAGAGGACGCCGAGTGCCCTCAGCCCGGAGCTGGCCGCAGGACGGCCTTGGTGCACCTCCTGCCACCGCGGTGCTGCCCGGATGGCTTCCAGCCAGGCTCTCGCCTCTTCCGCACAGGCTCAGGAAGGCAGGAATTCCCACAACGATCACGCCCAGAGCTCGTTTTCACGGCACATCTGCCCCCGGGGGATGGCGATGGGAAGGGGTGCAGGGGAGGGAGGGAGGGAGGAATGGGGGCTGTGTTTTGTTACGCTAATGAAGCATCGCTTTCTGCCGGCTCTCTTTGCTTCCTTCGGTGGGGACATTCGCACACCCTTGTCATCAGGCATCCCTCCCTTGCTGTCCTGGCGTTCCTGTTACTGCTCTCCCCCACGAGTATGTCCCAGCAAGAGGCAATCTCCGGTACAGCACCAGAGGACATTCTGTGTTGAACAGAACTCTTGCAATGGAACCGAGCTGTGGCTAGGAGCTTAACCCAGAAGCTGATGTAAGAATACGACTTTCCCCAGATCCTTGTCTAAGGGTCCTAATAAGTCTTCTGTGCAGCGATACCTTGCGGTTCTGTGTGGGTCTGTGGTCCGTATGGCTGGCCATACCTACCCTTGAGTTGCACCGGGCAGTGTACTTGGGAGTGACCTCACTGGAAGGAAAGCAGTGTGCAAACTGCAGTGGGAAATTGCATTTAGGAAAGCAGGATATTGAGGTTCTTTTTCTGGTGGATATGGGTGCTTCTTACTACCCATAGATGGTTTTGTAACCGTAGTAGATGCTACTGCCCAACAGGAAAAGGTTTCCTTTTTTGGATTAATTAAACATAAGCTAAGAAAACAAGCAGGAATACAGAAATTCTTGTACCTGCCAGGTTACTCTGGCAAGAAATTGAATAAAACTGGAGCTAAGAGTGCAACGATATTGACTGATTAAAAACTGTAACTCTGGCTTTAACACAAACTGGGCAAAACAATGTTGTACCCCCAGGAGTTACAGCAATCTCAAATATGATACACTTAGTGGTGTGGGCATCAGGGCCAAAAATGAAGTCCTAAATAGAAGTTAAAAGCAAGAGCTTGCCTAGTCAGGGTAAAGCGGTGCCCTTTGGGGGTATGGGACTGTAGAAGGATAAAAGAAATAATAGGTAACTTTTTGGAGTTTGGATTCCAATTTTGATAGCAAGTGCTGTAGTTTGGTACAAGACTTGAGGGCAAGTACTAGAATAGTTGAATGGATACACTCAGTGGTGGCAAATCCGTGCACTTTATTAACCAAGTTAAGGAACAAAAAGATTAAGTTTACCTTCTGGATTTGAAGGATGTCTCTTCTGCCTGGTTTGGCCAAAGGAAGCCCAAGGTTATTTGCCTTTGAAAAGGAAAGCCCTGATATGGGGAGAAGAGTCTCAGTTAACCTGGACAGTGTTACCCAGGGTTGTGAGAACAGCTGAATGATGGTCAACTCATGAGCCTGAGATCTGGGATCCTCCATCCTAGGGTGGAACTTTACTGCAGCACGTGGCTGCCACAGCAACAAAAGGACTGTGTACAATAGACTGAGAGTTTGCTGAGTTTCTTGGTTTACAGAAAGCACAAATAACTCAACAGCAAGTGACATATTTGGGAAATGAGATTACAGCTGGACTTTGAACCTTAAGAACTGCCAGGAAAAAAGTCATCTGCCAAACCCCTGAGCTGCAAATTGCCAAGGAAGTGAGTAAGGGATGGCCAGGGTGCCTGAGGGCGGTGGCTGCACTGGTACTTGTGGGAATACAAGAAAAGCTGTTCAGAGCAGCAGCTGTGGAGCAAGATAAACAGCATGAGAACCAAGGACACCTCTGCAAGGAGAAGAAGGGTCTCACAGCTCTGATTGGATACGTGCCTGCATGGACAGTTGAAAAGGGTTCTGTAGAATGCTTTGTTGACATGTAAAGGTGGTTGGGGAAGTTGTAAGGGCGGACGGGAAAGTTAGAAAATAACAACTTGTGAAGGTCTATAAGGGATGTGAGAACTTGTAATAAACGATTTGGATCCTTCACATCTGAGTCCGTGCCTCAAACGCTGCAAATGTGGTGCTGATAGGTTGATGGTTGGACTTGTTCTTAGAGGTATTTCCAACCATAATGATTTTTTTATTCTATGAGGGTTAAGGACTCCAGGACAGTATCAGTGAATACTTCATTCATGGCTTGAAAGCTGAAGCTTGAAGCTGCTAAGGTTGAATGAGGAAGAGTATGTCATTTGATGTGGTTGAAAACTGATCTTGAACAGACTTTCTCAACAGGATACTCTTTGGTTGGGACAAATACAGAGGAGTGTATTTGTGATTTTTCTTGCGCAGGGTCAGTGATCACTGTCTGCACAACAGTTTTAGGAAACAAGAAAAGAGAAACAAAAAAAACTGCACGGGACCTAAGTAAAATGAATTCTTAATGACTGACTGTGCTAGTGAAACATATTGAGTAGCTTGAAGCTTAAGACAAAGGAGTTAATTGCTTTGTTGTATGTGACTATATGAAGGGTTGCTGTAAAGAAGAATAGTAAACTTGTTATATGGCAAACAGGCTATGAACTAGTGGTTGTATCAGTTAGGAAGATTCGTGTTAGTTACTGCCTTTGAGTAGTAAAGCTTGTAGAGCTTGGGAAGAATAGGTTGGAAAAGCTACAGAATTTTCATCAGTAACAGCTTAGACATATATTAGGGTTAGTCTAGTTATGGATTTTATTGCTGTAAGACATGAGGGACAGGCAAAATGACTTGTTCCTAGTCCCTCCCAGTGCTGTTATTCTGTGCTGCTTGTGTGTTTTCAGAAATCTATGTATTACTTACTATTGTGCCTTTGTTCTTTAGTTGTCATTAGTTGTGGCAGGGGTGACAGCCCTTTCTTCACTCTGTTTCCTTCCTGTAGAATTAGGAAATTTACAAAGAGGAAAAACGTGAATAGTCAGGAATATTTTGGAAAGTGTTTCCACTGTTAAACACTTCAGAATTTCTCAGAAATTCTGCTTCCCAGCTGTAAAGAAAAGGCTTGTGCATAATTTTAAAGGGTTGAGAATACTTAATCCTGAAATTGTTTATTGGTTTTTTACTCTGTTTTGGCCTTGTACTTTGTCTCCAGTAGTATGTAGTTGGCACTCAGAAGTAATTTGATTCAGCTTGTCCTTCTGCACTGTTTGCTTTCTGTTCCGTTGCGCTGCTTTGCCTGTGGAGTCCTCTAGTCTGAGATCTGTTGTCTCACCTTGCCTGAATTCTGCCTCAACTGAATAGACATAGATTCAAAACCTGTGTTGCATTATTTTCTGGTTTCAGAAGTGTCCAGTCTTTTACTAGACAGACTTTCCTGGTTTTGAGTAACTTGCAAAACTTGAGAGTATTCCTGCCTGCTTCCCAAGAGTCTCTGTTTTTCAGACAAGGTTATGTTAACAAATCCATGAAACCCCAATAGAAATTCAGGACTCTTTGCTGTGTGTCTACTTGCATCTTCTGCTTTCTGCCCTTGTCTTTGTGATGTCTTCGTTTTGCACATCCTCTTTATTTGTCTTACTTGAGTAAATGAATCCATCTGTCACAATCTTCTCACCTGGATGTCTGAAAGTTCTCTTCCCGGCAGGGGAATTATTTCACTGTTTACCTCTTAACTTTTGTCCTTCCATTTCCTTCTCTGTTACTTTGGTTTTATTTGCTGCAACGCTTCCTCCTCTTTATTTTCAGGAGTACTTCTAATCTCTTAACATGAACTGTGTGTTCCTGTACTTCAGGTTCTCTTCAAAGATTTTTTCCATATCTCTTCTTTGATTTTGATTAATGTTAACTGTTGAGATTTTT
The DNA here is from genome assembly GCF_054131305.1 of Coturnix japonica. NCBI lineage: Eukaryota > Metazoa > Chordata > Aves > Galliformes > Phasianidae > Coturnix > Coturnix japonica. Next base: position 891,565 of record NC_140686.1, read on the forward strand.
CTGGATGTATTCCCAAGACTCAGTCTGAGGTTTAAAATCCATCCAGTAGTACTACTGAATTCAAGTCTGCAATTCAGAATTGCATTGTTTGTAGAGCAGGGCCTTTTTAGAATTGAATTCAGTGGGATGTGAACAGAAGACTCAGGACAGCAGGGTCTGTTTTAGTTGGATAAGGCTTTTGGTTAACTCTTCTCATTCCTGTAGATATGGATATATCTTGTTTCATCTACGTGCAAAACTTTGTAGTGTAATCAGTTACATAAAAATACATTCTCTTCCCTTCCTGTGTTTCTGGAAAATGCTCATGAAGATTTCTGTTTGATTGTTTTCAGAGTTGTGGGTTATACTGCTTTCTTTTAATTGGCTTGCTATGACAAATATAAAGCCTGTTCTTTTCAGCCTTTAGTTTACTAGCTATTAACAACAGAATATTTACAGTGAAAAAGATCTAAGGGGATAAACACATTATATTTTAGCACCTCAACATTTGCAAAAAATAAATGGACAAAACCACCTCCCTTCCCACTACAGCACTTATCTGGCAGAACTGGTTGGATTGCTTCTGTTCTCTTAGCTCTTGGGGCTGTTGTTTTGCCACTCATAGAACTGCTTCCTATGAGTTTATGTTGTGTTTGCACTGGAGGGGTTGAGAAGCAGCTGAAACTGTCAGCTTCATTCTTGTCCTGCATCCCACTGAATGTGAGCTGTGTATGAACTCAATAAGCAAATACGATTTTTGGTATTGCATTAAGTATATTCCTGTGCTGTACTCTGGTGGTATGTAACTGTTCAGGCTTTGACATTATTAATGGAAGCATGCCTGACTTCAGCATGTGCAAGGCTTAATCATGAGCATCTAACCCATCTTTTAACAATGAGGCAGAGTTCAAGTAGATTTGCAGGTGATCAGTTGTGCCAGACAAAACTGAATTCCTTCTTTGATAGAACAACCAATTCCTTTTTTCCTCCAGACAAAGAGAAGAGATGTAGTCCCATATGTCATACTTCACTTGTGCTCTTGAGGCTGTGCCAGACAGTAAACAGCTAATTCATGTAAAAGAGATGATCGTTGCGAGAGTTGGTGTTTGCTGAAGGAAACAACTGCTTGTGGTTCTTTTTTTTATTTAGGGCAACCACCTCAAAAGCCAAAAGCAACAACAAAAATTCCTGCAGGAGTGATTGGAACGAGAAATGTTGGCAATAAGGGGATTTTCCAAGGGCTCAAATTGAGGGCTAGTCTTGCACTGTTTGCAGTAATGACCTTGGCACCAAAAACTCGTTGGGATTTTCTTATGAGAATTTGTGGTGTGTTGTCAGTAGGTGACAACTGAGGAAACGCATGTGCAGCAGAACACATGCGTTTGGGACATGGTACAGATACAGAAAAACCAGTGAGACTGGGCATGTCAAGGACAATAACAACCCTCCTGGGAGACAGTAGAAATCCTTATCGTTGCAGCATGGATAACTGGAGAGAAGTGAACATGAGAGTGGAAGATGTATAGGGAAAGATATTCTGTGGAGAATAAGCTGCAATTAAGGCATTGTACAATGTTCTTCCAGCTGGAATATTACTTGCAGTTCTGGCTACTATATTCAAAAAACATTGATTGAAGCTGCTTGGAATTCAATGAAGGGAATATTATGGGAATAAAGAGCCTGTTATGGAAGGACAGTAGAGAAGTTTTTCAGTCTGTGGATAAGAACTAATGGCTGGATAAAATAAATGTAAATGAATGGAAAAGCTCTTGCCTCTTAAGGTGGGATCCTGGAAGAGACTCTGTGGTCATTTGTCCAGTGTGTTTTCCCCCAACTCTTTCTGTACAGGGAGTGATATTGTTTAAACCTACCTTTATAAATGAATCAGTTGGGTATCTTACATGAGTTATTGCCTTTGTTTATAAACAGTATTGGACAGTATTGATTTATGTAATTGAAAATGAAAAATCATCGTTATGAAGATTTTGTTTGGAACCTGAGCAAGGTCAGTTGAGCTCCCAACACGCTGTGGAAGAAAACTTGTTTTTATTCTTGTGAATTATTTTTTTAATCTCTAATGTTGTTCTGGAAACACTGTTACATCCCTAAAAGGCAGCAGCATATTTAAATTATCCCAGTAATGAATAATAATATACAGTAATGAATAATAATAGTTTCATTATAAGTGTTAAAATTTTCACTGATAGTTTAAAAAAAGGAAATGCTATTTGTCAGATGTCAAAAACAGGATAATTTACCAAATGCAGAAATTTAGGATTTAGTGAAATTAATTCAGGTGTAAGAATATTGGTGGCCTGTATTTGACTCCTGCATAGTTTGCAAGGTTCTTGCACATAAAACCTAGTTTTGTGGTTGTCTTGCTCCAATTTAGGAGTGAGGCAAAGGTTCTTTTGATATGTTATGCCCGGCGTGAGATTAAGAAGAAGAACATTCAAATGTTGATCCGACCAGTTTATTGGAAGTAATAGACAATTGAGGGGATGGGGAAGGGGGAGCGGCGAATGCCAAAATTAGGGTGATGGGGAAGGGAAAGTAGGCGATAGAAAAAAGGTAGAAAAGAGAAGAATTACGTTAAAGCGGGGAATAGTCACCTCCTGGATGCAGCAGCGTCCCGTAGCACGTTGTTAACGTTGGTCCGGGGCAAAATAAGCGTAGGGGAGAGCAGCAGCGAAGTAGCAGGCCACAGATCGATGAAACGCAGAGAAGACGGTCAGAATAGCGAGGTCTCAGGAAGTGGAGTCTCGGGCAGCGAGGTCCCTCGAAGCAGAGTCTCGAGCAGCAATCCCAGAAGAGATAATAGGCAGCAGTAGGACAACGGTGGAGGAATCTGAGGACAGATACCTAGATACCCTCAAAGGTTCTTCAGCATGCAGGCATCTTCTTCAGCATGCAGGCGCTCGCATAGAGAGGCATCTGATGACAGAAAACATCCTTGTTTCCGTAGTGAGGCATCTGGTGTCAGAAAACCTCCCCAAATTCGGGGTTTGTCCGTGCCCTTTTTATCCTTCTTTCCAGCTTTCGAGACATTTCGGGACGGCTCGGGGCAGAGTCCTGTGATTTCCTCAGAGATGTCAATCTTCCTTGAGATGAGCCAACACGAGAGAAAGACCACTTAAGGGCCATCAGTCCTCAGGGATGGCCATCTTCCTTGAGATAGGCCTACACAAAAGACCACTTAAGGGCCATTGATCAGTATCTTATCTCCCTTTCGTAGCTCCCGGACTTGTCCATCTCCTAAACAAAGGGATTTCTCGAACCTTGGTTCCTGTGTGTCTCAGACAAAGGCAGTCCTGGAACCTTGGCCAGGACTTGCCTGAACTTGTCCATTTCAGCAAACTTTGAGACAGTAATGTAAAAAGCATGGCTTCTTACAGTGGTATTTTTGCTTCTAATTCTACCCTCTTGTTAGCAATTTGTGGGTCAGGCTGGGTCACATCACACTTCATTTCAGTTTTCAGTTCCTTCTTACTTCATCTACTTTTATTCCTCCATCATACAGGTAGTTAGGGCAGTCGATATATGAATCATTGTGGAGATGACTGTTCCTGTAACATTTGAAAGAAAAAATTGGTTTTTGATCAAGCGTTCCCAGTAAAAGATAAATAATTCTATGTGAACCAAAAAACTCTGAGTAACTAGTGAAATAAGTTGACCTTTTTCTTTGCAGTTTTGCAGGTAGGAAGACAAACCTGATGAGCTGAATGAGTTTTCTGTTTAGCTGCTGTGTCTGAAATAAAACTAGTTCATAGACTGCATGCAATTTCAGTTATTCATTGGTGGGGTATTTCTTGTTTTGCTTGTAGTTGCCTTGTGGTCACTGGTGTGAAGAGATTTGCCATTCAGGTGATTGTCCTCTGAACTGCAGCCAGAAGGTTAAACTCAAGTGTCCTTGTAAGCGACTGAAAAAGGTAAGTTTTGAAGTTGCAGTTCTGAGAGTGACACATTTTCTTTGTATGTTCCTAGGCTTGTGTACATGGATTGTCTCTGGTCAAGACTGGAATAGAATCAGTTACTTGAGCAGAGCAGCAACAGCAGCTGAAAGTCTGGGTGGAACAATCAAAATATTCACTAAGGAAAATAAAATTCATTGTAGAAAATGTTAGCTCCCAGATTTGCAATACCTTTCTCTTCAAGCACACTTCAATTTTTGTAGTTCCATTAGGAAAATAATCAGATGATCTGGAGTGATTTAAGAAGTCAAAGCACATTTTCCTCATTAGGAACTGAGAAGTTTATAATTACATAAATTGGAACAGTCACAGATGTTTTGAATTCCTAATTGATGGTTGTCTGAGGCCCTTAAAGCAAACAGAGGCATCAGCATCCTTAGCTTTCAGCAGAGATAAAGGACAAAGCTTATAGCTATCAAGTATGATGAGGGGAAAACCAGAGGCTGCTGTGACCTCTTGACAAGTGTTAACTTAATGAAAAATTCACTATCTGGCTTGAACAAAGCATGCTTAAATTATTTTCAAGACCCGGTTAACTTCTGAGCTTTCCACACAGATGCAGTTTCCCCAGAGTTCTTAGCTTCTCCAAGAAATGTCTTCAGAAATCTCAGATCTTGCAGGGCGCATGTTCAAGAGAAAGGATGGTAATGCCCAGAGTACGTGCTTCAAATTGAGCAGTCTCTGCTTATAAATAACTAGCTTTTCTTTATTTGTAAGTTGAAATGTTGACTTCTGCTGAGGATAAATTATTTTGTTGTGACTAAGTGCTCTTACTAATTTCAGTTTTTCTTACTCTACTGTGTTCAGTAAAATCAATAATATCATTGGTTGCGTGTATACTTCTGCTTCTTGTTCCTTAAGATATAGGTTTACAGTTGGACTTGATGATCTTTGAGGTCTTGTTTCTTATGCCAGACTTAATTGAATAAGGAAGATGGGTATTTCCATGATAGCTCTCTTACATCTAGTTGTTGCTGTCCCTAATTTTCATACTGTTTTTGGAAAACTGAAATGTGTCATCATCTTCTGCTGAGTTCTGACGCTGTATAGCTATTTCAGACCAGTTCAGATTTTATTGTCCCAGAGTTCCGGGATGTCTTCAGTGATTATGTGGATGTCCAACTGAAATGTGGTAGCAAGAAGCAATGAAATTAATGTTTAGGATGCTCACTTTTCACTTCTACAGTGGCCTGAAATGGAACATTCCAGATCTGCTATTCTGAAAGTTTTATGGACCTTAAATATGATGACGGTTACTTTTTTTCCCCCCCTCAATCTTGTAAATTTGATTTTAATAAGGTGGAAAGGTTGTTATGAGTTAATTATATAATTAATAAAAATTAATTCTTATATGATGACAGCCCACTTATTTAAATAGCCACGAAGTGACCCTTCTGATTCCTAGTGAAATGGTGTTTCCCTTCAGAAAGAGAAGAAAACACTATCCCCACCTTAAATATCATCTCACTGTTTCCAGGTCAAGCCCCAAATCCATGCTCTCTTTTGTACAGAGAGCTACAGTGTAGAGGGTAAATGATGGTAGAACCAATAAGCCACTGATAATTGGACTGTGTATTAGTTGCAGCTAATCTGACTGCAGAAATATGACTCGTTTCTGTAGTGTGAAAGATGAGGTCTTTTAACATTTGCTTTATGCATCTGCCCTTGTCTGAGATCGTAATTAGGATATCTTTGATTCCAGAAGGTCCTTATGCATATTTGCTTGGAGCTGCATTCTTACAGCAGATAGCGTACTTCTTTCTTAGCTTGGATTGGATAGTGTACCTGTATAATTTAGTCTTTTGTGCCTGCAGCCTGTGATCTTGAAGATAAGGAGAAACAGAATTGAGTACCTAATATTTGCAGTTGAATTCTCCTCTACCAGTCTTCAGTCTGTGTATACTACTGGTGAAGTTGGGGGTTGACAGGACACGTATTCCAAGCTGCTCTGTAAATATGCCTCATGTGAACCATCACAATTAATATCAAATGTAGGAGCTCATAATTTGAGTGCAAAACAGGAGGATTTTTTCTTCCTTTTCTGGTGTTGAAGTTAACTGTTGCACCATGAGGCTATGCATGTAAACATGCAAGGTCGTAAAAACCACTTGAATTTGTAACCCACAACTTGTAGTGGACCATATTCTTAACCATCTAGGCAGGTGGTTTATCTTAGCATGCTGGAATTGCTCTGAAGAAGTTAGTTTTTGGATTTTGCTGTATGCTATGAAAATTGTTCTGCATATTGTCAGAAAGCATGAAAACCAGAATAGCTTCTGGCTATGTTACTGTGCTTTCCTGACAAAATTCTTCATAGGCTAGTAGTATAGATTATAAGATTATAACTTTCTCTCTGTGCTGGTATTCTGTTTTGGTTTTGTTGGTGTTTTTTTTCGTTTTTTTTTTTTTTTCTGTTGTTGTTGTTTGTTTGTTTGTTTGTTTGTTTTGGCCTTCAATGTAAGGGGGAGGAAGGAGAAGGAAGTAGGGGAGATCTTCCCATGACCAGACCTTGCCCTGTAGTTTCAACCAGTTTAGAGAATTGATACGAAGTTTCAGAAGAGTTACTTATTAGTTACTTTGCATGTAACAGAGTTCACAAGGTTATATTGCTTTGTCTTAAATAAATAAGTGAAAAAAAAAAGACAAGAAAAATTAAACTGAACCATTTGATTTATCCTTGTTTCAGTTTAGCTTATCAGAAAGAAGGAAAATAGAAAAGGATGCTTGAATACAGTTACAGTTTCAAATAATATTTATTTATTAGCTTCATTCTGTAAATATACCGAATAAAATTGTTTTACAATTTTCCCAACAAAATGAACGTTATAATTAAATTTTTATATAGGGAAATGAATTACAAACAATTCAATTTATACTTAACAGGAAGTACAGTGCAGCAAGATACAAGAAGGCCAAGTTTCACTGGAGTGTGATGTGTTATGCAAAGAAATGAAACGGAAGGCGTCTGAGGTGGTGTATCCATTTTAGTTATGTTATCTTCATTGTCTTGAGAAAAGTTGGAAAAAACAGGCAGATCGTTATTTTTTCAAGACAGTAATAGCAAGAAATGCAGTGTAACTCAGCGTACAGTTTAATTGCACATTTAATTTTTGGACTATTGAATCTGGCTTATTGCTGAGAATTGCACTACTTGCAGATAGTGTCAACTCACTTGATGAAACACTGTGTTAAGGTAATGCTCTATTACCTCTTTATTTTTAATGTACATTGGAACTGGAGATTTCCTCTTCAGCCAAGAAGTGCTAATCAATGATAATAAAATCATTACTGCTAGTGAGAGCTATAGAAACACTTCATTTAGGCCTTACTTTTACTTTGAAGGTTAGCAAAGTGTTATCTTGTGTGTTCCTGTCACACAGTATTAGGTGACTGCCACAATTATAGAGAGCTTTCAGCAACTGCATGTGCTTTTCAGCCCATTGTAAACATGGATGCTCTCCAATAATTTTGTTTGAAGTAAAGAAACTGCTGCATAATCTCACCTAAAGAGACAGAATATCCACATTGTTTTTCTAGGCCTTTTATGGAAACATGAGGAAGTGGTGCATGAACTGGTTAAGTTTCTGGCATTTAATTTGCTGTCTTGAATGCTATGTAACAGTTCTGTAGAGTGATCAGTTGTAGTTCCAGGTTTTATTTTTCATAAAACTTTCTGATGGTGAAGCAAATGTAATTGCATTGACAGTTTCCATTACAACAAGAGCAGTAGAACAATATGAGTATGCATTATCCAATATGTCATTTGGTACAAAAGTGGAGATTTCCTTTTGCTCTAGCAGTCAGGGCATATTTAACTACTTGGAATGAAGTGTGTGAGTGTAAATTACATACATATATAAGGATTTACCCGTCAGTGTACAGTGTGCTGAATTGAGGACTGAGTTACTGAAAGCTTAGAGTGACTTTATTAAGGAATTTTCCCTGGTATTAATGAATATATATATTTATATTTTCCCCAGGTTTTATATTTGTCATTTGAATTTTCCAGTTAGTCAGAAGTTTAGTTTTATAACATGGTAGCGTCTCTTATGTTCCGTGTTTTTCAAACATGAATTGATAGAGGTTTTTCACAGAATGTTTTAGAATCTGAGTAAGCTCACAGCTCACTTGGTGAAGGTTTTGCTCGCTTTTCTGAAAACTGTTCTATAAATTATGGCTCTGTAAGATAATAGTTTTACCTGCTTTTACAACAGTTACTTATCACTTTGTATTTCTGGACAGATAAAAGAGGCAGAAGCCAAAGCTGTTATTGAAGAGGAGAAACGAAGACAACAGGTATCAAACTTAATTCTTCTTCCCCCCCAACCTCGTTGTGTTAATAAATCACTTGATGCACGTGCAGCCCAATCTGTATACTTTGTATAGTGTTTCTCCCAGTTACTGCTTTCAGCTGTTATGTTGTCCTTAGGTATGTGCCATGGGTGATCTACAGTGGTTAAAAGCAAGTATATTTTCTCTTAACAGTTCTCACATCTGTGGGGAAAATGGTAATCATTTGATGTCACATTAGAATAACTGTATAATGTATACATATATTTAAATACAAAATACTTCTGATTTTTATCCACCATTTTATAATTCCTTAAATTCACAGAATTACTAAGTAGCCTCTGTAAGGTTGAATTACTGAGTGAACCTTCTTACTTACTCCCCTTTGTGAGAGTGAAGAAACCTAAATTGGTCTCTGTCCTTCAAGGTCTGGTGGGGGTGGGGAATTTTTTTGTAATTGCTGGCTCTGGTGAATGTGTGTTGTCAGCACTGTAATCCAAGAAGCTTCTGTGCCAGCTGCGTGGAAATACTATCACTAATCTTGTTTCAGAAATTAACCGTAAGCTTGGTTGCTGGTGACAGCAAACTCAGGTTTATCATCTGGGCGCTGCAGCCTCAATGCACTCCTTCCCAACAGGCTTGTATGCCTGAGACAGAGCACAGACCTCCCCGGTTGTACACCCCCCATCGGACCCCCCCCCCCCATTGTATCCCCCCCCATTGAATCCCCCGCCCTCCATTGGATCCCCCCGTTGTACCCCCCCCTCCCCCACTGAACCCCCCCCATCGGACCCCCACCCCATTAGATCCCCCCCATTGGACCCCCCCGGTCTATCCCCCCCCTATTGGACCCCGCCGTTCGATCCCCCCCCATCGGACCCCCCCGGTCCCGGTCCGTCCCCACTCACCGCTTCCTCCTACGGGGCTGCCAACACCTCCGCACTTTACGGCGACGCTGTCACAAAAGCGCCGCACCCCGCTGCGCTTTACGGCGCGCCGCGAACTGCAACTCCCAGTGTCCCCCGCGCTGCGCCGCGTTACGTCTCTTCGGGGACTGCAACTCCCAGCGTCCCCCGCGCGGCGCAGGCGCAGAGCGCGCGGTGTGAAAAAGGCGGGAAGGCGTCGGGCGGGAGCTGAGGTGAAGCAAAATGGCGGCGGGGCCGGGAAGGGCCTTGGGGCGGGATGGGCGCCATTGGGCTTCGTTATAGCGGGATAACGGTGTTATTCTGGGACGTGGAGTGAGAGAGACCGGGCGGTCAGGGGGGATTTGAGGGGAAATAGTGAGGAAATGATGCTCAATGGGCGTGTGTTCCCCTTAGGTGAGCGGCGCCATGGGCAAAAGGAGGAGCAGCCAGGTGACAGGTAATGACTTAAAATGGCCTCAAAATGGCCAAAAAATGGCCTTAAAATGGTCTCAAAATGTCCTCCAATGGGCCTCCAAGCGGTCTCAAAATGGCCACCAAATGGCCTCCAAGCAGCCGCAAAATGGCCTCAAAATGGCCACCAAATGGTCACAAAATGGTTTCCAAAGGGCCTCAAAATGGCCACAAAATGGCGTCCAAGCAGCTGCTGTTGCTCTTGCAGGTGTTGACCACCATGATGGCCCCAATGTCAAAGTCAGGGCAGGACTGAGGGGAGACAACAAGGGGGGGGACGACTATAGTGGGGACAACAATATGGTGGACAGCAAGGGGGGGGACATCAATGGTGGGGGCACAAATGGAGGAGACACTAATAGAGGGGACACCAATATGGGGGACAGCAATATGGTAGGCAGCAATATGGTGGACAGCAATATGGAGGACACTAATGGGGGGGACACTAATATGGGGGACAGCAAGGGGGAGGACATCAATGGAGGGCACACTAATAGAGGGGACACCAATGAGGGGGGAAACAATGGAGGGGACACCAATATGGCGGACACCAATATGGTGGACACCAATGGAGGGGACAAAAATGGAGGGGACAGGGACACCAAGGGGAGGGACAGCAAGGGAGGGGACACCAGTATGGTGGACACCAATATGGCAGACACTAATGGAGTGGATACCAAGGGGGAGGACATCAATAGAGGGGACACCAAGGGGGGGGATACTAATATGGGGGGCACCGAGGAAGAGGAAACCAATGGAGGGGGCAGCAATATGGGGGACACCAATGAGGGGGACATCAATGGAGGGGACATCAAGGAGAGGGACAGAAATGGGGGGGACACCAATAGAGGGGGCAGCAATGAGGGGTATGTAAGTGGAGGGGACACTAATATGGGGGACACCAAGGGGGGAGACAGCAATATGGGGGACAGCAATGGGGGAGACATAAATGGGGGGACACCAATATGGAGGACATCAGTATGGGGGCCATGATTGGAGGCGATGCTCTGGACAATGGCGGAGGGATGGACTCAGTGCATGGAGATGGAACAGAGAGGTAATGGGGGGAAATGGGAGGGTGGGGGGCAGAGGGGGGACTGGAGGTGGAAATGGGGGCAGAAATGGGGCTTGGGGGTAGGAATGGGGCCTGGGGCCAGCAATGGGTCCCGGTGCCCCCCAGCTGATGGGGTTTGGGGTCTGTTTGGTTCCCAGCCGCTCTGATAACGGAGGCCCAGCAGCCGCCCCACAGCTCAGTGTGATGGAGGAGCTCAGCCCCACAGCGGCCCCATTGGCACAGGTAGGACAGGGCCTCTGCCCCCCCAGCGTCACCCCACAGCTCCCCATGGCTATGGGGCAGGGAGCACACAGGTTATGGGGGGGGTTTGTTCCAGGATGGGATGGATGGCTGCGAGCAGCAGGAGGACCAGAACAGCCCTGATATGGGGGACCTACAGCCCCATAGCACCCCACAGCCCCATAGTGACACTGATGGGGGCACAGAATGCATTGAGGCCACCAAAAAGCCATTGGAGGGGGAGTGGGCAGCCAAAGCGGAGCCCACTTGTGGGGCAGAGCATGAGGAGCGCTATGGGGCTGGCACTGTGGGGCTGCCCCACATCTCAGCACCGGAGCACAGTGGGGTGCCAGAGGGGGACACCGAGCTGCTGCAGGTAATGCCAGAGTACTATGAGAACCCACAGGGAACAGCCCCATAGCACCCCACTGCACCCCACATTGTCCCACTTCACCCCATAGAGCTCCAGTTCACCCCAGTTTACCCCCCATTCCACTCTAGATTGCCCCAATTTACCCCAGTTCACCCCAAATCACTCCAACTTACCCCAGTTAACCCCAGTTCTCCGCCATTCACCCCCAAATCACCCAAATTCATCCCAGTCCCCGCTCAGGTCACTCTCATATCCCCCAGTCCCCCTCAATTTGCCCCCATTCACCCCAAATCATCTCAGTTCCCCCCCCAAGTCACCCTCAGATCCCCCCAGTTCACCCCATTTCATCCCAGTTCCCCCCAGTTCAGCCCTTGGTGCCCCAGTTCACCCCAGTTCCCCCCCCATTCACCCCCAAATCATCCCAAATCACACCAATTCCCCCCCAAGTCACTCTTAGATCCCCCCAGTCCTCCCCAATTCACCCCCAAATCACCCAAATTCATCCCAGTCCCCCCCCAAGTCACCCTCAGATCCCCCAATCCTCCCCAATTTCCCCCCATTCACCCCAATTCATCCCAGTCCCCCCCCAAGTCACTCTCCTATCCCCCAGTCCCCCTCAATTTGCCCCCATTCACCCCAAATCATCTCAGTTCCCCCCAAGTCACCCTCAGATCCCCCCAATCCCCCCCTGTTCTCTCCCATTCACCCTAATTCATCCCAGTTCCCCCCCCAGTCACTCTCAGATCCCCCTTGCCCCCATTCACCCCAAATCACCCCGATTCATCCCAGTTCCCCCCCCAAGTCACTCTCATATCCCCCAATCCCCCTCAATTCCCCCCCATATCACCCCACATCATCCCAGTTCCCCCCCCAAGTCACTCTCAGATCCCCCCAGTCCCCCCCAGTTCACCCCATTTCATCCCAGTTCCCCCCAGTTCAGCCCTTGGTGCCCCAGTTCACCACAGTTCCCCCCCATTCACCCCCAAATCATCCCAAGTCACACCAATTCCCCCCCAAGTCACTCTTAGATCCCCCCAATCCTCCCCAATTCACCCCCATTCACCCCAATTCACCCCAGTCCCCCCCCAAGTCACCCTCAGTTCCCCCAATCCCCCCCAATTTGTCCCCATTCACCCCAGTTCATCCCAGTTCCCCCCCGTCACTCTCAGACCCCCCCAATCCCCCCAATTCTCCCCCATTCACCCCAATTCACCCCACATCACCCCAGTCCCCCCCCAAGTCACTCTCATATCCCCCAATCCCTCCCCATTCACCCCCATTCACCCCAGTTCATCCCAGTTCCCCCCAGTTCATCCCCTGTTGCCCCAGTTGCCCCCATTTCACCCCATTTCCCCCCCAGCCACCCACCCCCTCCCAGCCTGCAGCCCCTCTGTGCCCTGTGGACGCCGATGGGGACCCGGCCTCACCCAGCTGCACCCCCAGGTCAAACCCCCCTCCCCCCACCAGAACCCAGAGCTCATTTTGGGCTTAAAAAGCCCCGGATTGGTGCCATTTTCACCCCCTTTGGCCCCCAGGAATGAGGTGGCACCACGTGAGCATGCTTCTGCGGTGCTGGGGGGGCTGACCCTCGAGCTGTCCAACCTCAAGTGAGTGCTGGGGGGGGAGTTAGGGTTAGGGTCCCATTGGCACTTATGGGGTCTCACTGTCCCCTATGGGGTCTCACTGTCCCCTGTGGGGTCTCACTATCCCCTATGGGCTCTCATTATCCCCTATGGGGTCTCATTGGTCTCTATGGGGTCTCATTGTCCCTGCAGCCGCCGTGTGATGAGCGCCCATCGTGCCCTATAGGGGTCTCACTATCCCCTATGGGGTTTCACTGTCCCTTATGGGGACTCTCATTGCCCCCTATGGGGTCTCATTGGTCTCTGTGGGGTCCCATTGTTCCCTATGAGGTCTCATTGGTCTCTATGGGGTCTCATTATCCCCTATGGGGTCCCATTATCCTACAGCCGCCGTGTGATGAGCGCCCATCGTGTCCTGGAGTCGCTGCTGCGGCTGCGTCGTGAGCGGAGCCGGGGGGTGAACAACAGCAGGAGGAGGAGGAGGAGGATGGAGGGGGATGAGCCAGGATGAAGCTGCAGCTGTGAGTGGGGCTTTATTGGGGGAAAAAAGCCCATAATGGTGCAATAAAC